>NW_024080996.1:27599-511542 GCF_003009895.1 Hyaena hyaena | reverse complement strand
GGGGTGGGTCTTGGGCAGTGGCCTTCACAGACACCTGGTGCTTCCAGCTCCAGATCACATTTTGTTGACATGTCCCCTCTGCTGTTGTCTCCTCTTCCACAGGCTTTGTGGATTCACGTCCTTTTTATTCATGCACTGTCGTTTCAGTTGCCTTTTATGAGGGGGTACAGGTGAAAAGCAGGCCTAATGCACCATGTTAACCAGAGTCCTAATTGCTTTTGATGGAGTGATTCTATCAGCCTCATGCTCTTCTGTTTTAAGTTTGTTTCTACTTTGACCCAACCGATACATTTCTGCCAAATTCATCTTCCTAAAGCATGGCTCTAATTATAGAACTCCTCAGTTAAAAATCCTTCACTGCTTCCTCATTTTACCGTAGAATCTTAATATTAGAAAAGACTTTACAAGTCCCCTGTTCCCTGCTTGATGCACAAATCCTCTGTCCCTGGGCCTCTGCCAGAGATTCTTCAGTGAAGAGATGCTTACTCTTCACCAGGTCATCCGCTCTATTATCGCACAGATCCATGTGTTAGAAAGTCCTTTCCTATCTAAATAGAACTGAAATACCACTCCAGAAACTTCCAGTTGTTGACCCAAATTCTGACTGGTGGATCCTCAAATTGAAAGCCTAATCTCTCTTCCACATGATAGCACTTTGTATACTGAATTATTTTTATTTGTTTGTTTGTTTGTTTTGAGAGAGACAGAGACAGCATGAGTAGGGGAGTGTCAGAGAGAGAGAGAGAGAGGGAAATAAAGAGAGAATCCGTGGATCAGCAGGATCCGTGCTGCCTGCACAGAGCCCAATGTGGGGCTTGAACCCATGAAGGGGTAAGATCATGACCTGAGTTGAAACCAAGAATCAGACACTTAACCAACTGAGCCACCCAGGTGCCCCTGTATGATTAAATTATTGCCACCATGTGCCCCCAGATCTTCTCTTACTCTAGTTAAAAATCCCGGGGCACCTGGGTGTCTCACTTGGTTAAGTGTCTGACTTCAGTTTAGGTCATGATCTCACGGTTTGTGGGTTTGAGCCTTGTGTCGGGCTCTGTGCTGACAGCTAGCTCAGAGCCTGGAACCTGTTTCAGATTCTGTATCTCCCTCTCTCTCTGATCCTCCCCTGTTCATGCTGTCTTTCTCTCTCTCTCTCTCTCTCTCTCTCAGAAATAAATTTTAAAAACCATTAAAATTTTTTGTAAAAAAGTCCCTAATTCTTAGGGCACCTAGGTGGCTCAGTCAGTTGAGGGTCCAATTTCGGCTCAGGTCATGATCTCACAGTTCATGAGTTTAAGCCCTGCATCAGGCTCTGTGCTGACAGCTCAGGGCCTGGTGCCTGCTTTGGATTCTGTGTCTCCCTCTTTCACTGCCCCTTCCTTGCTCACGCTTTGTCTCTCTCTCAAAAATAAATAAACATTAAAAAAAGTTTTTTAATCCCTAGCTGCTTCAACCATTTCTTATCTGACACCACCTATTGAATAATGTCCCAAATTCCAACTAATGTGGAGGACCTTCTGTGACATGACTCCAGCTTCCTGTTGCAATGTCGTCTCTCATCTCCTGCTTTCGCCACCCATGCCGGGCACACAACGTGCCTTTTCTCTTCTCACCTCTTGTTCTTTTACCTGAGATACTCTGCTTCTTTCCATTTGGTTAAAATCTTTTCCATCCAAATATTAGGGCTGATACACTCCAAACTGTTAAAGTAGTTAATTTGGGGGGATGGAATGAGATGGGTCAAAGGGGAATCGTGATTTCTTAACTTCATACAGATTTTTTCAAAAGCAGTAGGATTATTCATCGTCTTTAACAAATGTTATTCAGTGTACTGAATGCATTCCATTATATGCAAATGCATTAAGTACCTTAAAATGAATTTAAAAAGCGTATTAACAAATTCTACCATCGATTATAACATTATTTAAAAGTTACGTGGTTTAACTTTTTAGAAGGTTCTTCCTTCTAATGTGACTTTTCCCCTACTCTGAACAATCTGAGCATTTGGGGGTAATTTTTTTCATTGTCCTTTCCACATTATACTCTACATCATAGATTTTGGTGTACAAGTCACCTTCCACCAACCAGTCGCCTCTATGCAGACCAAGGACCGCATCTTACTCATTTTGGAAGTTCTGGCCTTCCAAACATTCTTGCGTGCTACGTAGTAGGAGGTCAGTACATTTTATGGAAAGGGTAGGTTGGCTAGTTCACACTATGATTTACTTATGCTCCTTCAAAAATAGTTCTCTATTTTTCTTTGAATGGGAGGGAAGAGAACTCTGGGTACTTCAGCCTCCAGTCAGCCACTGAGCGGCCTTCCTGAATATTCCATAGCCTCTTCCCAGGGGCGCACAATTGTATCAGTTTTGCTTTCTTTGTAGCCAGATGAGGCTTCAGTGTCTGCATGTGTGAAGCTAACCTGGCTAATCCGTGTAGCCTCTGAAAAGGGTGAAGGACTCTGGAGACAGGGGAGAGGGTTGTGGAGAGGAGATGGGCTGGGTCAAGGCCCAAGGAAGGGAACCAGTTTCTGTTACAGAAATATCCAGTAGGAGAGTCAAAGGTAGGGAGAGGCAGGCAAGATGAGGAGCAGGAGTCAGTGTGGTATCTGGCTCAGAGGTAGACAAAGCTGCTCCCCCAGATGTAAGTACCCCATCCCACAAGTGCCATAAAGATCTCTTGCCCTATCTGGTGCTGGAGCGAATGGAAAGAATAGAATCTGTATCTCTGAAACCTTGGGCTGTTCTATGCCTGAGGTGGAAACACGTTCTGTGTCTCTGTCTGCCTCTCTGTCTCTGTCTCTGTCTCTCACTCACACACACCACCACACATATACCACCCTCCTTTACTTCCACCTTCCCGTGCTAAGTGGGGTATAACTATCTCTCATAGATCTTCGCAGCAATGATAGACTTAAGCCAAAGGGGGTTCCTGGCTTCCTGATTCTTGAAGTTGCCCCTAGTTACAAGGGTCGGAAAACAGAAGTCCTTGCCCATTGATCTCCCTTGCTTTTTCTGAGTCCGTTCCCTGCTCACCACTGGCCCGCAGGCGGAAGATTAACTGGTGTTTAGTTACAGAGCACTGTGAGCAAGGGAGGAGACAGCGTGCATCCTGTCCACAGACAGATGGTATGTTTTCAGTTTCTCATTTCGGACTTTGGGTGCACACAGTCAGAGGGTCGTGCTCCTCAGTTCATGGTATGCCACCGCCACTCGTCCTGGGAGACCTCGCGTAGACTCACTGAATTCTTATTGTCCCCCTTCCTTTCCTGGCCCCGTTTCTCTTCCCTTTTCCGCAGTAACTGCTCCCACCTGTGATTATTTCATGTATTCCTTAGACAGCGCTCCCTGGGAGGAAGAAAGTTCTGAGTTGGGGGCCTGAGTGTGGGTTCATTCAGGAGTCCTCTCGGGAGACACAGATATAAGGAGGTAAGGATTGTAGGGTGGCCTGAAGGTGAAGCTGATGGCCTCTGTGCTTGCAGCTGAGGCCACAGCGGAGATCCTGGAAGCTATGCACCTGGCATGGCCCTTCAGAGTTTTCCCAAGCAAGGCAGGAGGGACCAAGCTGTTTACATCCTGGCATCAGCCACCCTTGACCACTTCCCCTGGAAGGGGCATAGCCTTTGGTGAGGCAGTTCCCCGAGGGATGCAGCCTTGAGCCTCAGCACCAATACTCATAGCAGCTGGGGAGGGATGCACTGGCCCCAAAGAGGAGTGTGGGTGGAGCACCCCAATATCCACTGTTGGGTATAAACTTCTAAACCACCTTCCATAAGTTTATCCGTCTGCATGGTCCTTGAAACACATGTGTATTGCTTTGTGTCTTTTAAAAACACATGTAAATAGGGGTGTCTGGGTGGCTCAGTTGGTTAGGTGGCCGACTTCGGCTCAGGTCATGATATCACGGTTAGTGGGTTTGAGCCCCGTGTCAGGCCCTGTGCTGACAGCCAGCTCAGAGCCTGGAGCCTGCTTCACATTCTGTATCTCCCCATCTCTCTGACCTTCCCCTGCTCATGCTGCCTCTCTCTCTCTCAAAAATAAATAAAACATTAAAAAATAAATAAATAAAAACACATAAATTGTCTTGTGCTATAAATCTCTCCTCTCCCCAACCCCCCATCCCGACTCTGTTTTGGAGGCCTATCCATGTTGCTTTATGTGGATCTATTTCATCCCTTCTTACCACTGCATGGTGTTTCATCCTTTGTAGTTTCCATAATTTTCCCGTCCGTTCCCTTGGTAGTGGATACCCAGATGGCCACCAGCGCTTTGCTTCCACCATCAGCAAGATGATGGACATTCTGTGGTTCTGTGTGAGATTTTTCCAGGGCGTGTGTACCCACAGTGCCAGTGCTGGGTCACAGGCTCTGTGCAGCTTCACTTTACTAAGCCCTACCAATCTGCTCTCCAAGAGAGCTGGACCAGTGTTCACATTTATTAGTCTGCCTGTTTCTCCACATTGCTGTCAGCACGTGGTATTATCAGACTTTCTATTTTTTGCTAATTTATCATACATAAAGCGGTATCTTATTTTTCTTTTGTGTTCTTCATATTATTTGTGAAATTAAGTATCACTTCAAAGACTTGTTTGACCTTAGGATTTCTCCTTCTATGAACTACATATTTACCTACTTGGTTCATTTTTCTATTGTTTCTTCTTTTTTTTTTTTTCTTACTAAGAATTTTCTTGCTGAGCATGTGTTGGTGCAAATCTCTTCTTCCAGGTACTACCCATCTATATGTTAACTCAGTTGATGGTGTACTTCACTGAACAGAAATCTTTAATTTTGATATAAAATCCATCCATTTTTCTCCTTATGGTATTGCTTTTGCATCTTGTTCACAAAATCTTTTCCTGCCTTAAAGTCACAATATATGATCATGTATTTTCTTCTATTATTTGTGATTTTACCTTTCACATTTAGGGATGGAATCTATATGCAGTTTTTTATTTTTTATTCATTAATGAGATAGAAATTCAAATTTATTTTACCATTTATGAAATAAGTCCTCTTTTGCCCTTTGATTTATGATGTCAGATTTATCATATGCAAGTTTTCATGCACACATCAGCCTGCTTCTGGACCCGCTCTTTCACTCCACTGGCCTGCTTCTCTCTCTCTCTCTCTCTTTTTTTTTTTTTAATTTTTTAATGTTTATTTATTTTTGAGAAAGAGAGGTAGAGTACAAGCGGGAGAAGGGCAGAGAGAGGGAGACACAGAATCCGAAGCAGGCTCCAGGCTCTGAGCTGTCAGCACAGAGTCCGACTCAGAGCTCGAACTCACGAACCATGAGATCATGACCTGAGCCAAAGTCGAACGCTTAACCGACTGAACCACCCAGGTGCCCCTGCTCAGTTCTTTTTTATGTGGTTCACCTAGAGCCATGGGCCTCACTGTTCTGGATTCAAATTTCTGAGAAACCTTGGTCTGTTGAACACACCATGGTGGCCTTTGACCTGCACTTGCCACAGACGCACCATGTGAGTATTGGGTCTGCCCTTTCAAGCTTGAGTCCTTCATAAGGAGAGGCAATGAGTGTGTCTCCCTAAGCCCTCTTATCGAATCCAGTGTGCACCGTGGTGAAATTAACTCCTTGCCCAATATGATCAAGTGATCCTCATGGACAGAATTCATCATCTCTAGATTCTTGAGGAGGGATGGGGGAATCTTTTTAAAAAATGCCCAGATATTCCTCTTTGGGGAGGAGGTACGAAGAGGAAAATAAATACTGAAGAATTCAATTTTGCTGTCTGAAAGCCCCGTCTCTGACAAGTAGTTAATCTATTTGTTGACGCCATGAGAGGAGAATACCCAGCAGGGAGAAAATTAAAAAACACTCAGCACCAGTTGCTGCCCTGATGAATCTCATCCAATTATTTAACAGGACACTGCTGGGTCTGCTTCTTTTATTATTATTGTTTTAATTTTATTTTATTCTCTATTGCTGATTACACCATTCTGAAACTTTTCTGGATTAAAAATAAAACTCCTCCTTTGAATCTACCCTTTTTCATTTGGCACTGATTTTTATTCCCCTTCTGTGTTCACAACTGAGTTCAAAACCAATGTAGGGTTGTTATTGATTTACATGTTTATTTACTTTCCTCCTGGAATGCAGCATCTGAGAGGTTAAATTCTGAAAAGGACTTTACAAAATTTCAGTTGCACTAGGAGACGTGTGGGTCAGAGCAGAAAAATCCGAGTAGGGTTGTCTAAGCTGTAAAGTATTTGGAAAAAGTGTTGGTTGCAGGCTTCTTTTGTTGAAAGCGGCCTTTTTTTCAACATTTAAGGACTGGGGCAAGATGCCTGTGGAGGAAGCTCTTTATCAGTTGAGCCTTGGCTAGCCTCTGGGATTCCAGCGGGTGCAGAAGAGAAATTCCCCACCACCTCCCACCCCTGGACTCGCCCTTGTCTTGCCTTGATCCTGCTTCTGTCTTAAAGTCATTGGTTGGGTAAGAGGATTTGGTCATTCTCTCCACTTAGCCTCTTAAAGTGACCATGCTTTTCACAACCCCATCCCCAAATGGAACATACTGGTCTGACTCTGGTTTGGTTAAGATCTTCTGGCGTGTTTTGGCTCTAGGAGAACCTTGACCTCTTGGTTTGTGCCCGTCCAGTCCTCATTTACCTCGTGACCTTCCCTTGTGGCCACCACTCCAACCCCTCTAGCCCCAGGGAGGGGTGGCAGATAGAACAGAGGGCAGCCAGGGAACTTTGAATTTCAGATAAACAGTGAATGATTTCTGGTGTGCATATGTGCCCCAAATTACAGGAGATATTCTTATGGTTCTGTTTCTCCACTCTTTGCCACACAGGCCCAGGGTTTGTGTGTCCTTCTCACTCCCTTTGCCCTCCTTTGGGCTTCTCACCCATAGCAGCCTTGGATTCCTTATTGCCTCCCACCCCCACCCCGCGTCCTGATCTCCAGCTGTGAAGCCGGGCTCTCCTCTGCTCGGACAGCTGCAGACATTTCCGGGCCAAGGCAGCCTGGAGGTCCTGGCCAAGCACCACCTCCCCCAGCCTGTCACCAACTGTGAGGAGCACAGTGAGGAGCCACACCCTTTGGGCAGAGGCATACCTCCCACTCCACTCCCGTCCTCGCCCAAACAGCCACCCTCACCTGCCTGGGTATGTGGAGCGTGACCTGCAAGGGAGAGCAAGGCTCTTGCCTGATGGCCCTGGGGAGAGAGCCAGCGTGGGCTACTCTAACGCACAGGGTCAGGCAGAAGCCTGGCTGTGGGTCTCAGGGTGGCATTGCCCCTGCGACAGTTCCAGAGAGCTTGTGTGGTCACCCTCTGGGCCTCGTGGCTCGTACTCGCTAGATTTCTTCCTCCTTCCTCAGGAGGCTGTCTGAAGATCAACGTGGCTGACTGGTTCTCCTAGCTTCCACCCGCATCCCTGGCCCTCCTTGCCACCCTACCTCTATCTCTGCTGCAAGATTTGGGTTCCCTTTCCCTTGCACCCACAAACCATCAGGCTGCTTCTGGGTTGCGGGGTGGGAAGTCACCAAATTTCCTTTAACAAAATCTTGACAGCTCACAGTTTTAATTCAGTGCATTATTGGGGGGGGGGGGCAGTTAGTATGGAGAAGTGAGGGGAGCAGCTTTTGTTGTTTGGAAAGAATTTAGCCAGTCTTTCCATCCCCTTCCCCCCTTATGCCCTGCTTTGGGCTGAATTCAGCTAGTTATTTTCCAATTCGGTTGTGTGTGTAGACACGCCCACAGCTTCTTTGATTCCCCTCCTTTCCTCCTAATAGACAAACTGCTGCCTAGCTTCCAGCTTCTCTCTCCATGGTGACCAAGCCCCTCATTTCCATTTCAGCTCAGCCTCTACCTCCCCTGCACCCCGCCCCCTCCTCCATGGGAATCTGGCTGTTTCCTTTCTCTGGTTCTACTCTGCTCCTCTCCTACTTCTTTTCCCTTCGGGGGATTCTCCCTTACGTGGAAAGAACAAATGTCAACATGTCCTTGGCTCCCTCCTTTTCTCCTTTATCTGTTCCCTTCCTTCTTTCTGCCCCTTTACTTGGGTGGCTCCCGAACCTTTGCTTTTCTTAGCTCTTCAAACACATTCCTTTCATTGCCCCCTCAAGTTCCCTTTCCTGCTTCCGCCTCTGGCTGAAGCATGTAGAGGTGCAGAGAAGGGAGGCAGAGGAAGGGGGCGCCGGCCTCCCTTTCCTGTCTCGGGCTCTGCCTGGGCTCTGAGATTTCTCTTGGGGTGAGGTGAGGCTGCAGCCCTACCCCTCTGCCCATGTCCCACTGCCTGGGTAGCCCAGGCCCTCAGACGTCTGCACACCAGTCCCTGGAATCTGCTGCTGCTAGAACCTTCCCAGAGGCCCGGGCCGGTCCTTCTCTGCTGGTAGGCAGGTTTCGTGTGCAGGTGAGCGGGACCAGGTTAGAGAGCCGGCTGCTACACCTCGTCTGCCTGTGGGGGCCCCACTGCCCCCATGAGCCTGGGGCCCACTGACAGGTTTTAGGTACACGAATAGAACAGATACAGGTCTCACTGAAATTCCCTTCACAGACACTCTCTGCCCCGAGGCCTTCCTACTCCTATCATTGATCACGACTGTCTAAGGACACCTGTCCCTTACACACTTTTTCTGGTCTGGGTCCTTTGCTGCATACAGTCCTTCTTACCCAGATTAGCTTACTTGGCCCTCATGATAATCAGGTGCTTCCGATTCTGCAGACAGAGAAACTGAGTCTCAGAGAAATTAAACACATTTCTCAACGTTGGAACAAAGAAGTACCCCGTGAAGCTGAGACAAGGACCCAGCTTGCCGTGCTCCTAGCTCGCTATGCTTTTTCTTCAGCGGCCTGTAAAAGGCGGCAGGGGAGAAGGCTGCCCGCTGCAGCGGTGAGTGAGGCAAATGTGTCGATAAGAGGGGTGAGGAGCAGTTTTCTCCCCTCTGCCACGTCCCTCCAAGTCCTGTACGTTGTTCTACAACGCCAGCTTGTCCCATTCTTGTTAATGCTTCTTTATGGATGTTTGAGTTATGTCGGCCCCATATGTGCGTCTGATTTTTTTTTCTTGGACTCTGTGCTTCTCGTGGGCACTTTCCGCTGCACGACTCTCCCCGGGGAGGGGCAGACTTCCCGCTCCGGTCCCCAGCCTGTCTGACTTATGGCCCAGCCACGGGCGTGGGAAAACAATGCTGGCCCCGCCTACACGGGGGCAGGTAGAGACCCAACTTCTCACTTTCCCATCTTCCTGTTCCACCCCAGGCAGGCTTCCCAGCCTGCTCGTTAGCCTCCGTGAGAAATTAAAGTCCCAATAATCAAATCAACCCTTGTAAATTCCCTAGAAGCAGCTCCAGAGCACCAAGGAGCCAGCAAAGCCCAGACCCAAATCCATGTCAAATTTCATAGATATAATTTAAGTAGGGATCAAAAACCACACTAACCTAGTAACTAAGGCTGCTCAAAATGCAGAGTTTATAGTCCATCTGCCTCTCTGCTCCAGGGAGTCTGTATTAAATTTATTGCAAAGTAAAACAAATAAACCCAGGCAAAGGCAGGATGGAAATCTGCATACTCGTCAGAGAATTAGCAGCCCTCTCGGGTTAGGAAGGCTGCTTCTCAATTTGCATCTCTAAGGAGTTGTGACTGGGCTGGGGGCTGGGAGGCTCGGGCAGGATCGGGGCTCGCGGGAGGCCTGCCCCCTGCTGGCAGATTGTTGAACTGCAGCCCTGCCACCTTCGTGGTGGACGTTTGCGGGGCTCCTGGCGGCCAGCTGAAAAGAGAATCTGAAGCTGAAAGGTTGGGGAGGTGTGGCGTTGGAAGAGTGGGTAGCAGAGACAGGAGAAGGAAGGACACCTCGAGGAAGATATCCTTACTTCTAAATGTAAGACAGGCATCTGACTCTTGATTGCAGCTGAGGTCATGATCTCGCTGTTGGGTTCCTGGGATCATGGGTTCGAGCCTTGCATAGGACTCCGTGCTGACATGGTCAGCCTGCCTGAGATTCTCTCTCCTTCTGTCTCTATACCCCTCCCCTGCGCAAGTGCTCCCGCGTGCTCTCTCAATAAATAAATAAACATTAAAAAAAAAAAAAGGACTTGGGGATGGGGAAGCGGGGAACTGGAGAGCATGTGAGTGTGGTAGAGGTGGAGATTTAGAGTTGTCTCTTCAGCAGTACGAGCCAGAAACCAGGGTAACTTTCTAGACTCCTCTCCATCTTCTTTCCCATATACCTTGCTCTCCACAACCCATGAATCACAAAGCCCAGAAAACTGGGGTGGAGGTGGCCGGGGTTCTTGCAAGGTACTCTTGATCCTTGACTGGTTGTTTGGAACCCAGTAAAGCTGTGCCTCAGTTTCAGGGCTAGGGTAGGGCTGGGCCACACTCACAGGACCTTAAGAGGCTTGGTTTGCCTCATCCCAGGCCTGACCCTGTTCAGTTTGCCATCTGTGGATAAAGGGGTGGGGCCAGACAACCTCTAAGCCTACTTTCAGTGTGAATATTCTCTAATTCTATGACTCTGTTCCAGGAATTTGGTGATCTGCTACATGCATACTTTCCTGGGAAGCTCCATGGAGCCCAGCTCCTCTCTTAGAATATTGCCATCATTCTTCATGGCTGGCTTAAATGGCACCTTCTTCAAAGTGATGCCCACCTGCCTGTTTTAGGCAGAGATAGGCTGTCCTCTTTTTAATGCTTTATAAATACATGGGCATATTGATATGTATATAATCACACCATAATGATGTGTTGTATTTATTTATATATCATCTCCATCCCCTCAAATGTAAAGTCCTTGAGCCCATTAGGTGAGGGCAAGAGGAAGGCGCTGGTGAGGTTCATGGTTCATTCTCAGTACTTACCTGCTCCTCTTTTCCTACTTTCCCAGCCCAGTGCCTGAAACAGAATAGGTTCCCAATAAGCATTTGTTAAATGGCTGGGAGAATGAGTGAATAAATGAATGAAGTGGCACAAAATGATGAAGTCTTGGTTGTTTGCTTTACCCAGAAACCAGAGTGTTACCGCAACTCCCTACTTCTCTCCATCTCTTTCTCTCTTCCTTCTTCTTCAGCTATTCCATGGTAGTTCCATCTAGTCCACTTCCAGCTGCTACTGCTTCATTCCCTCAAGAGGTTAGGAGCATAGACTCTTGAATCAGAAAGACCCCCAGCACTTCAACTGCCCTTGGGAACCTAACTGACCTCAGTTCCATAGAGCCTAGTAGTCATTAAAAGTATGGACACCCGGGGGCGCCTGGGTGGCTTAGTCGGTTAAGTGTCCGACTTTCGCTTAGGTCATGATCTCGCGGTTCATGGGTTTGAGCCCCGCGTCGGGCTCTGTGCTGACTGCCAGCTCAGAGCCTGGAGCCTGTTTCAGTCTGTGACTTCCTCTCTCTCTGACCCTCCCCTGCTCACACTGTCTCTCCCTCTCTCTCTCTCTCTCTCTCCCTCTCTCTCTCTCTCCTAGAAATAAATAAAACATTAAAAAAAAAAAAAAAGTATGGACACCCGAGCTAAAGTGCCCTGGATTCAGATCTGGCTTCTCCATTTAGCTGAGTGGCCCCAGGCAAGTGCCTTAATCTCTCTGTGCTGAGTTTCCTTATCCATAAACTGGAGTTAATAGAATCTACTTCATAGGGCTGTTGTGAGGATTAAAAAAGCTAATATACGTAAAGCCCTTAAAACAGGGCCCGGTACGTGGTTGGCATTAGCTAACTCAATAAGTACTAGCAGTTATTAACAAAAAGGAATTTCGCAGAATTGAAGGCAAGCACCTGAAGAAGAGGCTGTCCCAGAAGATGCTTCAAAAGGCAAGGAGGAAGCTTATGGATAAAAGAAGCAAAGCATTTCCACAAGGAACATATCCAAGCACACATAGATTTCCCTGGCTAGGGTGGCAAGAAAAGCTGAGTACTTCTCTGTGCCTGGGAACCCACATTGGCATCTTTTCAGAATCAGAAGTATCCATGGCATGAGTCCAAAGTTTCAATAGGTATGGCAGCTCCTTGGCCTTTGAGATCTTCATGGACAGGGCACCTGGGTGGCCTGGGTCCAACTCTTTAAAAAAAATTTTTTTTTAAGTTTATTTATTTATTTTGAGAGAGAGAGAAAGAGGTTGTGGAGGAGTTGGGCAGAGAGAGAAGGAGAGAGAGAATCCCAAGCAATCTCTACGCTGTCAGCACAAAGCCCGATGTGAAGCTCAACCAAACAAACCATGAGATCATGACCTGAGCCGAAACCAAGAGTCTGATGCCCAACTGACTGAGCCACCCAGGCGTCCCAAAGGGTCCTATTCTTGATATCAGCTCAGGCCTTGATCTCAAGGTTGTGACTTCAAGCCCTACATTGGGCTCTATGCTGGGTGTGGAGCCCACATTTTTTTTAAGAGATTCTCAGGGACATGTTTGCTTATGAACCCTCCCCCAGCTGGCTCCCCTCACCTCCTCAGCCCTACTCTTGTTATATTCTTCCTCTGATACTTCCGGCTCCATCCACTAGGAAATGTGTTTGGCTCCTGTCCCGAGAACTACCCTCCACCTCATGCCTTTTCCCCTGCTAGTTCTCCTGACCTTTTCCGTGGCAGGTCCTCTGGGAAACCTTCCCTCGTCCCCTAGACTGGGCAAGGCACTCCAGAAGGGAACCCCCGACGTCCAGCTGCTATAACAAAATACCACATACTAGGTGACTTAAACAACAGAACTTCATTTTCTCACGGTTCTGGAGGCTGGAAAGTCCAAGATCAGGGTGTCAGTAGGGTTGGTCTATGGTGCAACATGCCACCTTCTCACAGCGTCCTCACGTGGCATCCTCTGTGTGTGTGTGTGTGTGTGTGTGTGTGTGTGTGTGTGGAGAGAGAGAGAGAGATCACTGGTGTCTCTTCCTCTTCTTAGGACAGCAGTCCTGATAGACTGTAAACTTTAAGGGGACACAATTCAGCTCATCACATCAGTTCCATGAGGGCAGGGCCTTCTCTACTGCTTATTTACATTTCTTAGCTTAGCCCTCACCTTGTGATTCTCCTTGTGATTCTCTTTAATGTCTACAAGACCCGTTCTTAGCAAGGACTCAATAGACATTTGGTGAGTGAATGAATGAAAGAATTTGTCAATTACTGGTAATGACGTAGGAGCTTTAGAAACAGATACTCAGATAAGGTCTAATGGAGGAAGATCCTTGCTAGTTAGTTCCAGAATGAGGACTAGAAGTCAGAGTCTCTCTATTTCCTTCTACTCTGAGTCCAGGACTCTTCACCCGGAAAAAGAACTGTCAAAGAGCTGCGTAAAACTGGTGATTCTTTTTAAATCCTTGCTTGGAGTTGCAAAGACTTCTTTCACTGATAAGCAAAAATTCTCCTTCACTTTGCCTCTCCTGCCACATTGGCAGGCTTTCTCTTGTCCTAGCAATATGTGGAAGCATTTGAAATGCCTTTCGTCCTTCTCCTCTGTCTGGTTAGGGGCCGCAGATGTGGGTCTGGGTTTGGCCAGAGGCTTCCTTAGCACAGGTTTCGATCGGAAACCAACAACCCAAGGTGTGTGGGGCTCTTTGAATTCCTGCTTCTCTGCTAATGGATTTTGTTAACTGTTTGTCATTTGCTTATGCAAATCTTCCTCTTTCTGCATTAAAATGAACCCAATTATAAAGTAAAATTTCACAATTAAACCACTTAGTGAAGGACATTAAGCGACCAGAAGGAATTGATTTGTAAAAATTTCAGCGATAATTACAAAATGTTTCTGAAATGTGACTAAGTTCTAGGTTTTTCTTTAAACAAACATATGTACGTGCACATTTTCATATATATATACTGCACAGACACATGCACATATTTTCACACACCTGGTTTCCATCTTCTCACCATGGGACTTGTTCTTGCTCCTTCTCAGGGTCTAAATTTTCCCCACACAGAGGAAATTCCACCAGCCATCAGATCATGTCTGCAAAGTTCTTGGAAACCTTCCAAAAGAAATGGCCATTGGGCTGAGGAAACGGGGGTGGGCAGGAAAATAGAAGAAGGTGTAATGGTTTTAATAAAGTCTCTTTGCCACCTTGGTGATTGATTGATATATTTTGGCATTTGCTTCCCTGCTCTGATGTAATCAATAGCAGTTATAGACCGAGGAGCAGGAAAGGTGGAGGATGTGGGATGGGACAGTATTGATTGGTTTTTACAGGAAAGAGCCTTGCCTGCTGCTGGCAGTGCTCTGGCTACTGGAAACTGGACCTTGCTGTATTGCTGTATCAGGGAGAGGTTACCTTTCCCGACACTCATCCAGGCAAGGGGAGATGCAGTCCAGAAACTTGGAAATGGATAAGGACAGGTGATATACACCTGAAAATGTACCCTTTCTGGTATTTGAGGGAGCTAGACACCCTCACTTTCCTCACTGCATCCATGATCAGAGGGTGGAAGTCACAGTCTCCTAGGCTGGTGCAGGGACAGATCGGAAGAGTCTTTAAGGATGAGGAGGTGATGGTATGCTTATGGTTCCAGTATCCAAGAATGAGTCCAGCTCATTTGGTAGTATGCTGCACCCCCAGGCAATATAATGCAGAGAGGACTTTAGAACAGACTCCAGAGCCTGATAGCCTGGGTTCAAAGCCTCACCCTGCCACTCAGTGTGTGACCTTGGGCAGGTTAATCAACCTTTCTGTACTTTGATTCCCCCATCAGTAAGATGGAGATAATAACAGTACCCATTTCCTATGGTTGCTTTGATAGTCATGAGTTAATATATGTAAAGAACGCTGAACGATCCTGGCATACAGTGAATGATATGTGCATATTGTTATTGTCTGGTGGTAGTGGGTACCTGGGCTGGAGTCTGTGATTTATGGGTGGAAACTTAAGAGTACAAGTTTTTCTAATCAAACAGGATAATCACAATTTTTGCCTTCTGCTGTTAAGAACACAGGGCTTAGGACCCAGCAGCTGTTAAATAATTCTCTTAGTACATCAGTCCATGAGCTACAGGATTTCTCAACCCTTTTGTAGATTTTTTTCTATAAGCTTAAGAAAAATTGTGACCACGTCCAGATCCAGAGCACTGGGGCTACATTGGATTGGTAATGATAGCTTCAGTAACCCAAGAAGGCCACAAGCACCGAACTCTCACTAAGTGTGAGACAGTTCCTACTTACGTGAGTGAGGATTTCCATTTGTGAACCAGAACTCAGACTGGGGATGTTCAGATGTATAATTGCCCCTCTGTAATGCTGTGATAAGTAGCTTTAGTGTAATGGATTCCTCTCTATATAGAACAATGTGCTCAAAAGAGAAAATGATTTGTTTTAAAGAAAAGATTCGCCACTTAACATGTTTGTTGACAACACATTTGTTTTTGAAGTACAGTTTTATTTTCTTTTATTGTCATCACCGAATTTTCGGTTTTTAGAAATTCATTTTAGCATGTGATAGGACTTTGGAGCTCATTTTCTTCTCAGTTCTAGATCTGGATACCATTATAGAAGTTGGCAGATTGACAAGCAGGTCCAAAGAAACCAGATTGAGGTGTTCTGTGACAGATTCCTAAAAGGTTAGAACTGAAAAGGACCCTAGAGATCCTCTACTTCATCTCCTTCATTGTGTTTGTTTATTTATTTTTTTAAATTAATCTATTTATTTTGAGAGAGAGAGTGAGCAAGCATGAGCCGGGGAGGCGCAGAGAGAGAGGGAGAGAGAGAGAATCCCAAGCAGGCTCTGCACTGTCAGCACGGAGCCCCATGTGGGGTTTGAACTAATGAACTGTGAGATCGTGACCAGAGCTGAAACCAAGAGCTAGAAGCTTAACTGACTGAGCCACCCAGGTGCCCTCACCTCCTTCATTTTAAAGGTGAGCTCAGAGAGGTGTGATGACTTATAGAGTCTGAACTGAAACCCAGCTGTATCAGTTCCAAGCTCAGTGCTGCTCCACATACCATGAGCTTGCTCATACCCTCCCAGCTCTACATTGAGCCTTTTCATTTTTGTTTTTAAGCACTTTTCAAATCTCCTTCTGTTCTCAGGTTGTATATGAGGCTAAGTTATTATTTGACAATTTCATTCAAGTCAGTGAGGATGCCTTGAATACTGCTAGTGCCAAGCACTGTGTTAGGTCCAGGATATAAAAATAAGATGTGGACCCTACCAAGCAGAATGTCGTAGATGGTATTATTATACCCAATTGTTACTGCCTCTCCCTCTGACAGGATTATGCTTATCTGTGCCATTGACATCAGACTCCATCACGTGACTTGCTTTAGCCAATGAAAATCAAGCAGAAGTGATATGTCACTTGGGAGCAGAGGCTTTCGGGAAATTTTGTGGTCCCACACACATTTTCTCTTTTCTATCTGCCAGGAGAATGGCATGTCCAGAATAAGACCCACATAAAGAGAAAACATGGAATGGAGCCAGAGGCACAACCAACACATAACATGATGAGAGATAAACCTTTGTGTGGTGAGTGACTGAGATTCTGTGGTTGTTTATCCTGCAGCATAACTAGCACAAGCTGATGACTACAGAGAGGATCACAGAGTAGCTGGAGAGACCGTTTATTTCCAACTGAATCACAGGGGGTTGGATGCTTTGCTGGATGTAGACACAGATGATTCAGAAGTTGGCTGAAAGAGGGAACAAGAAACTCATCAGAGAGGAGGCATCAGGAAGGACTTTCTAGAAGAGGTGATAGCTTAGGAGAGTTTTAAAGGCTGAAGAGAAGTTCACCTTATTAGAGGATTGGGGGGTTTGTTTATTCTAACCAGAGAGACCAGCATGTCCAGACATGAAATCTGATATGTTTGAGAATTGCCTGTAATGTCCCCAACTGTGGGTCAGGATCAAAGTTCTTAGTCTTTGAAGCCTATTGACCACTGACCACTGTGTCAGGTGTGCAAGAGATATATGCAGACACTGACATAAAAATGTATCATCTATTTTGGCCAGAACTTGGGCCCCAAATTATCATCTGTTGTTATACCATGAGAAGCCAGTAAGCTAGACTGTATGTGAGCCATAGAGACTCTTCTTCAAAGAATACATATATATAGTTTGAAAATCAGCAGTTGCCTTGCTTCAGCCTTTCACATTCCCATGTTCCATTCCCCAAGGCAGCCGACCTCAACTCTTACAGCTCATTTCTCACGTGTATATACTGCCATGTTTTTAAATAATACATTTATTCTACTATTTCTTGGTTTGTCAATTTTAAAAATTATATATTTTATACATGTTTAAAAAAGTTTAAAATGTATATTTATTTTTGAGAGAAAAACAGAGTGCAAGTGGAGTAGGGGCAGAGAAAGAGGGAGAGACAGAATCGGAAGCAGGCTCCAGGCTCTGAACCTTCAGCACAGAGCCTGATGTGGAGCTGAGCTTGAACCCATGAACTGTAAGATCATGGCGTGAACCAAAGTTGGACTTCTAACTGACTGAGCCACCCAGGCGCCCCTTGAAATTATATATTGACTCTCTATCATGGTAGATGAGAACTTAGTTTCCCCCAATGTTCTCCCTGCACGTCCCCCTCCTTTTATCTCTCCAACATAAACTTTTTTGTTAAATTGATGTTTAATGTTTATATACTAATGACTATGCAAATATTGTTTACTCCTGTATCAAGTAGTACACTGTGATTATGTGTCCTCTTTTGTATAATTCTTTGTTTTTCCTAGAGTTAATAATTGCCTCCTTTTTTTATTGATCTGATGCCCACATGTACTTATAATTTTTATATTTTTTTTTCAAATGGTTCAACAACTCTATTACATACCTAGTAATACTATGTTGCATAGCATGCAACAGCTCATCTGTTCCATTTTTTTCCTTACAGTTATCCCTACAAGAACCTTCTGTTTCTCTGTTTCTATCTGGATTGGCTACTCTTAGAATTGGAATACTACATAACTGTTATTCTGAGGCTTCCCTTTACCACTATTTGAATATTTCCTTTACTGCCTTCTTATGTTGGAGCCCCTGTTACCTGAATTCTCTGTCTTCTTTATTACATTATCATCTAACTAAATTGCTAAATTCCATTCTCCAATAACTTCTCTCTTTTTTAAAGATTTTATTTTTAAGCAATCTCTATACCTAATATGGGGCTTAAACTTAAAACTTTGAGATCAAGAGTCAAATGCTCTACTGACTGAGCCAGCCTAGAGCTCCTCTCCAATAACTTCTTAAGAATGAGCAGTTTAGAAATAGTGGTCTTGAGTCATTAGCTATCTGAAAATATCTTCACCCTCTTCTCATGTATGATTAATAATTTATTTGAATACAGAATTCTAGATTAAAAAATATTTTCTTTCAGAATTTAGAAGACACTTCTCTGTTATCTTTTAACATCTAATGCTGCTTTTGAAGAAGTGTAATAGTCGTATTCTTGTTTTCTTTACCTGTTTCTTTTTCTACCTAGGAGATTGTATGAATTTTTACTTATCCCTCATGATTTAAATTCAGAATAACTGGCTACCTAAGTTCAGTAGGCAGCATGTCAGTCTCATAAAATCACAATGGTAATGGTGGTGGGCTTTGGTAGATTTTTTTTTTTCATTCTTTGTGCTGGGATAATTAGGAGATTAATGTCTTTCATTTCTCTCCTAGTATTTAGATCTCTCTCTTTTGTTTCCCTTTTTGGAAGCCTTCCTCAACTTTGTCTTCTAAATCTTATGAGTTTTTGAAAAAAAAATTTAGTTATATTTTTAATTTCAGAGAGGCTTTTTTCATTTAATTTTTTCTGTTTTATTGTAATCCTTTCTTGTTTTATGGATGCAACCTTTCCTCTTACCTTCATGAATTGGTGTTAAGACTCTTTGAATTGCTTTATTCCTCCTTGCAAAATCTCTTTCACCTCAGATCTTTTTTTCTGGTTTGTCCTTTTATCAAGTTTGAGTCTTTCTTTAAGTATCTTCTGATTCTTGACTGTTTATTTATATTTAAGAAAGAGGCACTGAAAGTTGATTTTAGAAGCTTATTATGTAAATGGCACAGTTTGTTAATTAGTGGACTTTACATAGGGTGATCAAGTGGAAAGTGAATCTTTTGGAGTGCTGGGTGGTTCAGTTGGTTAAGCATCCGATTTCAGCTCAGGTCATGATCTTACAGTTCATGGGTCTGTAACACAGAGCCCCACATTGGGCTCTGTGCTAATGGCTCAGAGCCTGGAGCCTGCTTCGGATTCTGTGTCTCCCTCTCTCTCTCTGCCCCTCCCCCACTCTCTCTCTCTTTCTCTCTCTCTCTCTCAAAAATAAATAAGCATTAAAAAAAGTAAATCTTTTTATTGAGGGAACTTCAGATATCAGTAACTAGAGATCTCTCTGTAGCTCTTCAGTTTTTCAAAGAATCTTCGAATCTACTGGTTAGTGGTGTGGGGGGGTTCCTAACAAGGCAAGAGAAAGGACTAAAGGTCACACAGTTTAGCAACAGATCTCCCTTAATTCATTCACCCTCCACCATACTAGGTGTTCCAAAGTCCAATATTGTTCTTATTCAGTTCCTCCAAAGAAAAATCTCATTCACTGGAGGGTAGAGAAATATGGCTTACTGGCTGTGTGGGGAGAGTGGAACCCCTTTTATAAACAGTGTTCCTACAAATGCCCTCTGTCTATCCAGTTGTCTGCTTAGAGCCTTTGAGGGCTGAATATTTCATGGCTCTGCAGTGGATCAGTCCCCACAGAAGGCCCTTGGCTTGTGATGTTCCTCTTCCTGTGGATCTAATACCAATATTCCCTCTTTGTTTTTTGTTTTTGTTTTTGTTTTTGTTTTTTTTACAAATAGTTTATTGTCAAATTAGTTTCCACATAACACTCAGTGCTCATCCCCACAAGTGTCCTCCTCCATGCCCATCCCCCCCTCCCCCCCTCATCCATCAGTCCTCAGTTTTTGTCAGCATTCAAGAGTCTCTCATGGTTTGCCTCTCTCCCTTTCCCCCACCATTTCCACCCTTCTTCTCCCCCTTGTTCCTCCGTCAAGTTCCTCCTAATCCTCCTATACGTGCAAACATATGATATTTGTCCTTCTCTGCCTGACTTATTTCGCTCAGCATAACACCCTCAAGGTCCATCCATGTTGCTACACATGGCCAGATTTCATTGTTTCTCATTGCCATGTAGTATTCCATGGTATAGATAAACCACATCTTCTTGATCCATTCATCTGTTGATGGACACTTCGGCTCTTTCCATGTTTTAGCTATTGTGGAGAGTGCTGCTATGAACATTGGGGTACATGTGCTCCTATGCCTCAGCATTTCTGTATCCCTTGGGTAAATTCCTAGCAGTGCTATTGCTGGGTCATAAGGGAGTTCTATTGTTAGTTTCCTGAGGAACCTCCACACTGTTTTCCAGAGGGGCTGTACCAGTTTACATTCCCACCAACAGTGTAGGAGGGTGCCCGTTTCTCCACATTCTCGCCAGCATCTAGAGTTCTCTGATTTGCTCATTTTAGCCACTCTGACTGGCGTGAGGTGGTATCTCAGTGTGGTTTTGATTTGTATTTCCCTGATGAGGAGGGATGCTGAGCATCGTTTCATGTGTCTGTTGGCCATCTGGATGTCCTCTTTGGAGAAGTGTCTGTTCATGTCTTCTGCCCATTTCTTCACTGGGTTGTTTGTTTTTCGGGTGTGTAGTTTGGGGAGTTCCTTATAGATTCTGGATATTAACCCTTTATCTGATATGTCATTTGCAACTATCTTTTCCCATTCCGTTGGTTGCCTATTAATTTTCTGGGTTGTTTCCTTGGCTGTGCAGAAGCTTTTAATCTTTATGAGGTCCCAATCGTTTATTTTTGCTCTTGATTCCCTTGCTTTTGGGGATGTGTCAAGTAAGAAGTTGCTGCGGTGGAGGTCAAGGAGGCTGTTTCCTGCTTTCTCCTCTAGGGTGTTGATAGTTTCCTGTCTCACGTTCAGGTCCTTTATCCATTTTGAGTTTATTTTTGTGCATGGTGTGAGAAAATGATCTAGTTTCATTCTTCTGCATGTTGCTGTCCAGTTCTCCCAACACCATCTGTTAAAAAGGCTGTCTTTTTTCCATTGGATATTCTTTCCTGCTTTGTCAAAGATCAGTTGGCTGTATACTTTTGGGTCCACTTCTGAGTTCTCAATTCTGTTCCATTGGTCTATGTGTCTGTTTTTGTGCCAATACCATACTGTCTTGAGGATGACAGCTTTGTAGTAGAGGCTAAAGTCTGGGATGGTGATACCTCCCGTTTTGGTTTTATTTTTCAGTATTACTTTGGCTATTCGGGGTCTTTTGTGGTTCCATACAAATTTTTGGATAGTTTGTTCTAGTTTTGAGAAGTATGCTGGTACAATTTTGATTGGAATTGCATTGAATGTGTAGAGTGCTTTAGGTAGTAATGACATCTTAACTATATTTATTCTTCCTATCCATGAGCATGGAATGTTTTTCCATTTCTTTGTGTCTTCTTCAATTTCCTTCCTAAGTTTTCTATAGTTTTCATCAAACAGATCTCTTGTATCCTTGGTTAGGTTTATTCCGAGGTATTTTATGGTTTTTTGTGCAATTGTGAATGGGATCAGTTTCTTGATTTCTCTTTCTGTTGCTTCATTATTGGTGTATAAAAATGCAACCGATTTCTGTACGTTGATTTTGTACCCTGCAACTTGGCTGAATTCTTGGATCAGTTCTAGTAGGCTTCTGGTGGAGTCTGTCGGGTTTTCTATGTAGAGTATCATGTCATCTGCGAAGAGTGAAAGTTTGACTTCCTCTTTGCCAATTCTGATGCCTTTGATTTCCTTTTGTTGTCTGATGGCTGATGCTAGGACTTCCAGCACTATGTTAAACAACAGTGGTGAGAGTGGACATCCCTGTCGTGTTCCTGATCTCAGGGGGAAAGCTGTCAGTTTTTCCCCATTGAGGATGATGTTAGCTGAAGGCTTCTCATAGATGGCTTTGATGATGTTTAAGTAGGTTCCTTCTATCCCAACTTTCTCTAGAGTCTTTATTAAGAAGGGATGCTGTATTTTGTCAAATGCTTTTTCTGCATCTATTGACAGGATCATATGGTTTTTATCTTTTCTTTTATTGATATGATGTATCACATTGATTGATTTGCGAATGTTGAACCAGCCCTGTAACCCAGGAATGAATCCCACTTGATCTTGGTGGATGATTCTTTTGATATGCTGCTGGATTCGATTTGCAAGGATCTTGTTGAGAATTTTTGCATCTGTATTCATCAAGGATATTGGCCTATAGTTCTCTTTTTTTGTTGGATCTCTGTCTGGCTTGGGAATCAGAGTGATGCTGGCTTCATAAAATGAGTCCGGGAGTTTTCCTTCGACTTCTATTTTTTGGAATAGCTTGAGAAGAATTGGGATTAATTCTGTTTTAAATGTCTGGTAGAATTCCCCAGGGAAACCATCAGGTCCAGGGCTCTTATTTGTTGGGAGATTTTTGATCACTGATTCGATTTCTTCACTCGTTATGGGTCTGTTCAGGTTTTCTATTTCTTCCCGTGTGAATTTTGGTAGTGAGTGTGTGTTTAGGAATTTGTCCATTTCTTCTAAGTTGTCCAATTTGTTGGCATATAATTTTTCATAATATTCCCTGATAATTGCCTGTATTTCTGAGGGGTTGGTTGTAATAAGTCCATTTTCATTCATAATTTTGTCTATTTGGGTGCTCTCTCTTTTCTTTTTGATAAGCCTGGCTAGAGGTTTGTCAATTTTGTTTACTTTTTCAAAAAACCAACTCTTGGTTTCATTGATCTGTTCAATTGTTTCTTTGGTCTCTATGTTGTTTATTTCTGCTCTAATTTTTACTATTTCTCTTCTTCTACTGGGTTTAGGGTGTTCTTGTTGCTCTGCCTCTAGCTCCTTTAGGTGAGCTGTTAGATTTTGGACTTGTGCTTTTTCTAATCTCTTGAAATAGGCCTGGAGAGCAATGTACTTTCCTCTTAGGACTGCCTTGGCCGCATCCCATAGATTTTGAATTGTTGTGTTTTCATTTTCATTTGTTTCCGTATATTTTTTAATTTCATCTCTAATTGCCTGATTGGCCCATTCATTCTTTAGAAGGGTGTTCTTTAACCTCCATGTTTTTGGCGGTTTTCCAGACTTCTTCCTGTAATTGATTTCAATTGATTTAAAAGCTAATTGTGTGTGTGTGTGTGTGGGGGTGCCTGGGTGGCTCAGTCAGTTAAGCAGCCTACTCTTGATCTCACAGGTCCTGGGTTTGAGTCCTATATCTGGCTCTGTGCTGACAGCATGGAGCCTACTTGGGGATTCTGTCTTTGCCATCTCTCTCTGTCCCTCCCCCCTCTCAAAATAAGTAAATAAACTTAAAAAACAAAAACAAAACTAATTGTGAAACTCTTTAACCCATTGTTTTTTCTCTGTCATTCTTGTCCTTGGTTTGTCATTTCTAGAAGTTGGATAGTGATCCACAGACTTCTGTGCAGTGATAGCCACTAAGCTGTAGAAGAGATAGGGGGAGGACTGGGTGTCATTTTGGGTCTCACAGTTCCCTGAGCTCTCCTCAGTTTCCCTTGTAGGCTCTTCTGCTTTGTGTTGCCCCTTAAATATTGGTGTTCTTCAGGCTTCTGCCCCACCAAGACTCGTCCTGTTAGCATACGCTGAAGATGAGGGGCAGGTCCAAGGTCAGTTCTGTGGCCCCCTTTCTCTGAGCCCACATCCTAGTTTTGGTGCCTGAACTAGAAAGGAGGAAGCAGGGAAGACAGAGAAGGCAGGGCCAGCCTTTGCCAACTGCCCAGGAATGCTGGGCTTCACCTCATCTCAGTGTCTGTCTGGCCTTAAAATGGTCTTCTATGACCCCAAACACGAGGGACTCCCCTCTGGCCCAATTACACCAGCCTCATGGGAAGGCAGAGATGTAAAGAACACCCCCTTTTCCTGGTCCACTTCTGTCACTCATTCCAAAATCAATCAGGCACCATTCTAGTAGTTGGAATTATGAGTAAAGCAGACTGGATCCTACCTGCATCTTATAATCTAGTCCCAGGAAAGATAATAACAACAGCAGCCAAAGAAATGTACTGCACCGCATAGTACAGATGCCCTGGTGTGTCACTGCTGAGTTCTTGTTCCTTAGGCCTGGAACTGGAGGGGTAAAGGAGGTCATGGATATGGCAGGGAGCTTTCGAGTAGATGGCCAATACACTTGATGCTATTTCATGCCACCATGTCATTTTACTCATGTTGTTTTCACCTACATTGACTTTCATCTCTTGTCATTTTGGCAAATTCTACTTGTTCTTGTATTTGTTCAGTAATCCCTTCCTCTGAGAAGTCTTCCTGACCCACCCACCCAGCATTAGCCACATACTCCTCTCTATCCCTCCCTCCCTTATATCATCAACAGCTTCCTGAGTTGGACACTGCTCCAGGAGCCGAAGTCACAATATGAGTGAAACCCTGAGCAGTGTGTGAGAACATGCCAACTTGGGTTAAGTCCCGGCTCTCCCACATACTACCTTTGGCCTTGAGCAAGTGAATTAACCTTTCTAAACCTCAAGCTTCTTATCTGTAAAATGAGGATAATAAAATATGCCATGAGGTGTTATGGTGGATATAAAATAACTATAAAGTGCCTAACTGGAACCTATAATTGGCACTTAAATATTGCTTCCTTCCCTTTCTCCTTTCAAGGAGCTTCCAGTCTAATGAGGGGAGAATGACAGGCAAATCAGTAAGTGCAGTGATTTGTCATAGGTGCTATGATAAAGGACACTGAATTACATGTCATTGATTTGTGAGACTGCCTCTCTGTCTCTCCCACTAGACTAGGAGTCCCTTGAGAGCAGGGCCACGTGACTCTATGCCCCACCCCCACCCCCGCTCCCAGTACAGTGCCTGATACACAGTAGCTGCTTCATACAAGTTTCGGTGAATGAAAGGGGAATGACTCCTCCCTCTATCTGATCCTGGTTTGATCCTGGTTAGAGCAATGCCCAGCATTGCCTTTTTTTTTTTTTTTTAACTCCCCCCCTCCCCCAGTCATTCCTACCTCAATGAAGAGAAAATTATAGTTTCTCAGCCATCTGGAGTGAAAAATCTCTCTTCACTAGAGACTAATTTTTCCATACTTCATCAAAGTGTGGGACATGAGCATACCCCACCCTTCTTGGGTGGTGGAAATGAGTGAACACCGAAATGAAGACTCATCCAGTGCCCTCCTGTGGGACTGGCCTCTCTCAACCCCCTCCTTTCTGAGCACCCAGATAGGCAGACCTCCACCAGCTTATCCATCCTCTTCAAATGAGTCTGTCTCCCAAGAACCAAACATTTTCTCTTCCTGGCCCTGACTTGAAATGAAACGACTTAGCCCACAGACAGTTTTATGGTCCCTTGCCTTCCATTCCTCTTGCTGAGCCCTCACGCTGGTGAGAACCCAGCCCAGGCTCTGATTTATACAGCTCTCCCAGGCCCCTGTTGGATTCGGAGTCTGGAACAATAAGACAAGGCTATCCATCACCCCTCTGCTCAGATCTCCCTGGACTCATTGGGAAGGAAGGAGGGGTGGGTGGCAGCGAAGACAGCCTCAGGGGTCCTGCCCGAGAGCATTTGTCACATTGATCGAACGTGCCGGGCAGGAGTGGGGTGGGGGAGTGGAGGCTTTTTATCTCACTCAAGCCTACTCTGTAGACAACAGGGATAAAGTAGAGCAGGGACAGGGGTGAGAACACACATGGGGGAGGAATGGAATGGAATTCGGGCTCAGAAGTCAGATGGAGACCACGGATGCCACCCCCACCTGCTCCAACTCCTGAGTGCAGCACCCACTGGTCCAGCTCTGTGTGATCACCACCAGGTTCTCCATCCTCTCTGTGTTGCATTGTACCCCAGCACCTGGCACAGTGCCTGGCATGCAGTGGGCAAGCAACAAAGATATGTTTGCTGATCGGCTAAGCCTCTCTCTCCTCCTTACTCGCTTACCAGATCTCAGGATCAAGGGCTATTCAAAGAAGTCTTTACGCATGTGTACGTGCTGTCTCTGCTTCTGTGGATGTGCATCCTACGTGAACATCTGTGAGGAGCGTGTGTGTACGTGGATGCCCCACACATGTCCACATGAGTTTGTGGATGAGCAAGAACTTTCTGAGAGTCAGGGTTCTGAAACTGTAGAGTGGGTGACCCATGGGAAACTGTGGCTTTGGCTTCTGTGAAGAATTTAGTTATTTATGCCTGGGGCTGGAAGGGGTGCCACTCTGTCAGGAGAGAAGGGAATGAATGGGTTGGGTAACCTCCCGAAAGGCTTTCTGATCCCTGGTCAGCCAAAGCAGCAAGGGGGCTATTTTGTAGTTATCATCTGTAAACAACTTGGAATAGTCCTTGCTGCCAGGAACCCTACCCTTTGGACTTGGGGATCACTTCCTAGGAGATGAATTGTGATGAGGATGGGAGCCAGAGGTTTGAGGACGCTGACTCCCTCCGCCTCTACCTATGTAGAGGGAAGGCTACAAAGCATTGTGCGTGCCACTTAGGGCAGTGTGCAAAGACCCTAGGGAGAGCATTTTGGTTATCAGAAAAGTAGAGGCTTTGTTCAGAGCCAGGAAAAGAAAATCTGACGAACAGATCTAGGAGCTGATGAAAAGAGAATTCAAGGGCTGTGGCGCTGTGGCACGCCGTTGTGGCTCTGTGGTGTCTTTCAGTTTTAATGCTGCTAAAGCAATAACATGTAATGGCCTGAGCATTGCTGCCTCCCAGTGCCTGGGAAGTTGGATGACCTGAGGAGAAGCCAAGGGTGGCTAATGAGTCATTAAGAGTCTTTATCAAATTAGGATTATAATCCATCTCAACATGCAGAGGAAAATGTTTCAAATTATCTACTTTCTTAATTGCAACTCAAAGATTTGGCAGGAAATTATCATGAGAGACTACGTCTGGAAATTGACGGATTGTGCTGATGTGTATCTAAGCTTCCACAACTGTAATAGCTGGAGAATTCATCCACACATTCTGATACTGATACTTGTACACATACAGACTGGTTCAGACAGACAGACAGACACACGCACACCATTATGTCTGTGTGCAGTGGATCAAGCCATCAGCATTCATTAGGCAATTCACACAGGCTGAGGTTGCTACCAAATGCTTGGAGATAGGGAAGGTAAGATACAAGAAAAACATCTAGTTCTTGCCTTTGAGAAAGTTCAAATTCTTGTTGGGGAGCTAATGCATACACATTTGAAATGTAAGACCATGTACAAAGCAGCATTCAAGTGCATACTACTAGAGTGGAAATGGGAGCCCACAAATCCAGAAGGATATAGGACATGAGTGTCCCAAATTAAGCAGAGTTTCTGGAATGGATGAGTTTTGACTTGAGTGTTGACATTCCCACTGTGCATTGCGATAGCAGCCAACGGGGATCCAGGCAGAAGACATGCTGAGTCTGTCAAAAGGACCCGTGGCCAAGAAGTGACAGCATATTTGCAAAATCTGCAGGGGAGGGTGGGGCTGGATGACAAACCCTGGTTTGGTTAGACAATGCAAATGGACTCTTCACTTGCTCCATTAAGTCAGGAAAGATTTGAGGTTTACCCTGTCCTTCCCCCTCATGTCCCGTCTGTTTCTCTGCCTATAGAACAGTGTGATCTGAAGACCAAGTTAGGCTTTCCTACATCTCTCTTGGTTGCTGAAAACCAGAGGTCTCTGAGTTAAGGGATTATGCTTTATCCCTCTTTATAGCCCAGGGACCTAACATGTGCCTGGCCAGCCTTGATGCTGAATGTGAGTCCACCTGCCGGTGCATTTCTGGAAGGCTGTCAGTGTACGCATGGTGAACAAGTGAACCAGCAAATGAATGAGTGAATGAGAGCCTGAACAGTGATGCTTATGAGGAAGCAGTGCAGCATCATGGTTCCAAGTATGGGTTGTGGAGGCAGCCTGCCTGAGTCCACACACTTGTCACTTGGTAACAAACTGCTGCCTTTATCTAAGCCTCACGGGGATGCCGTTGGAATGTGATTAGGCAGTACATGTTGAGCACTTAGCTTAGAGTCCGGCACTGAACAAGTCATCAATACATATTAGCTGTTATTATTGTTGGTGCTTTGTTTTATCTTTCCTGGCTAAACGAACCGTGCTCCCAGTGCTGGGTAAGTTGGGTATCTTGTTCCTTCATTTGATCACTCGTTCTCACCCTCCCCCTGCAATGTGGTAGGACAAGACCGGCTTCTGCAGGCAATGTGGCCTCACCCCTTTCCAGTGCTGTTACTTGGTTCTCTGAGCCCTGCAGTCTGGCTGCTGTAGGTCCAGCTGCCAGAATGGAGTTGGGAGCTTGGCCATGCAAAATCCTCAGCTCCAGGGAAGCTTAGAGGTTGGGCACAGCATCAGAGGCCACAGACGCTGGTAGGGTTCATCCCTGGAGGCAGGGAGGAGATGGTCCAGTGTATGAGAAGGAGGACGCAGGGCAGTTCTGCGAGAGGAGGTGGTAAGAATGGGAATAGAGCCAGGGGAGAGCACGGTCACAGTCAAGGCAGGGGTGACAGGTGCTAAGGAGATGGGGCTGATGGGTCAGTACAAGTCTTCAGGAGAAAGTTTTGGAGAGAGGAGACATTTCAAAACCCCGTGGAGCCCTGCGGGTGGAGGAGGGGTGGTCCTAGCAACTTGGACAGTCTGAGGGAGGGGCCGCTGCATATCCTGCTGGCCTCCCCCCACTCCGGCCTCCCTCCGCGGGTCCTGTGTGGTGCTGGGGGGAAGCAGAGTAGATTGAAGAGCCAGTGAGCCAGATGATACATGATAAATGGTAAAGGTTTCAGCATCCAAACATAGTTTATAGCAAGACAAAAATGAAGCCCAGCGGAGAGGCTTCAATAAAAATAGAATGCAAGTCACAGAGTAATTTAAAATTTTTTGGCAGTCCCATTAAAACGGTAAAAGAAACAGGTGAAAATATCTTTAATAGCCTATTGTAATCTAATTCAGTGAATCCAAACTATTATCAGTTCAATATCTAATACACATGAAATGATTATTAATGAAATATTTTACAGTTTTTTAATACTAAGTCTTCTAAATCCAGGATTATACTTATGGCACATCTCAATTTGGACCTTTGGGACCATTGGACCATTTCAAGTACTCAGAAACTCCTTGTGGCTAGTGGCCACCGTGTGGGGGACAGCACGGGTTTATCCCTTCCTTTCTCAAAGTTTTGTGGCCAAACTCTTGGGATGCCGTTTCCCACAAGTGGCTCTTTTTGGAACTCATCATAGCATTTTATAATCTAAATATTCTCTTTCTCAGCATTCCTCTTTCTCAGTTCGGTCAGACTGCCCACCCCTTGCTAGAAACTGAGAAGAGCTGCAGAATCACTTAAAACTCTTCTCTCTCCTTTCCTGCTTTCCACAGAGCCTCTCATCTGGAGTTAGGGCTGGGGAGAGAGACAGAGACAGGGACAGAGAGAGAGACAGAGAGAAACAGACACATGGGGAGAAAGAGAGAGTTGAGGTGGGGGCAGTGCTTGAAGAAACTCCCCATATGTACGTCACTACCATCAGAAAGATGGAGTTTTTGGAATGGCTTTAGGGACTGTATTGCTCCTATGTTAGAGAAGCCGGTTAGAGACATGACCCAATTAATTGCCTATCGTGTGCCCAGAGGACAGGTTGCAGCCCCATGCTCCAGAAGTTGGGAGTGAAGTGGGGGAGTGGAGAGGCTCTCCCAGGGTCAGAAAAGTGAATCAGACATGGGCAAGGAGCCTAAACATCCCAACTTCCACCTCGGAGCAGAATGCTGGATCCCCGCCTTTTAGGAGGCATGTAGTCCCTGCATTTTCACATTGTACAGGTCCCCCCACCCCATCTTTAAGGGGTGTGCCCCAATGCATTTTATCAGGAGCAGAATCTTCTTGGCTTGGCCCTGCCCCCACCCAGTCCCCCAGTCCCACCTGGTTCTAGGGTTAGGAAGGAGGCCTTAAGCACCCCTTTCGTCCCTTTCTTTCCTCCCATTATCTGTGTTTACAGCCCTCAGAGCCTGTCACAGAATTCTCAGTAAACAATATCTGCCTTCCTCAGGCCAATTAAATAAGCGCTATAATAAAGGCGCAGGCAAGTGCTGCCGAGGCCCTGGGTAAGGGTTATTAAATCTAATGGCTCCATTTGTTAGAGAGCCTCCCATGTGCCGGGGACTGTGCTGAGCTCTGCCTTCATTATTTTATCTAATCTCCACGGGCTCATGAGCTGGATACTGTTATCATCCTCATTTCACAAAGGCAGAAGCTGAGGCTCGAAAGTATCCGTGACTTCCCAGATATGCGGCTATATCATGATAGGGCGTAGATTTAAGCCAGGTCCATGTTGACTCCAAAGCTGGTGTTCTCTGCCTGGGGAGCCAATGAAGTTTTGAAGAGAGGTGGTATTTCAGCTAAGTCTTAACAGCAGATGGGATTTTTGTGGGTAGGGAAAGGGGGAATTAAAAGTCAAGGCTGCGGGAAGAGTGTGAGTACCGGCTGTCCCTCCATCCAGGAGCCCCAGGGCTGGCTAGAATGGAAATGCCCAAACCTCTCAACTGCAGCGAGGTTTTTTTTTTCTTTTTAATTAATAAACTTTAGAGCACCTTTTGGTCCACAGCAAAATCGAGCAGAGAGTACAGAGATTTCTCATGTACTCCCTGTTCTCTGGACCCCACCCACCATGCACGACCTCCTCCATTAACAACATCCCCCACCCGTGTGGTGTGTATGCTATAATTGATGAACCTGTATTGACACATCACTACCCATAGTTCATGTGGGTTCACTCGTGGTACTGTACATTCTGAGGATTTGGACACCTATAATGACATGAATCCACCATTATAGTATCATACAGAGTACTTGACTGCCCTAAAGCTCCTCTGTGCTCAGCCTGCTTATCCCCCAACCAACCCTGGCAATCACTGATCCTTTACTGTCCCCACAGTTTTGCCTTTTACAGAATGTCATATAGCTGGAATCCTGTATTATGTAGCGTTTTCAGATCGGCTTCTTTCTTTGAGTGATGTGCACACAAAGTTCTACCATGTCTTCTCACGACCTGATAGCTTGTTTCCTTTATAGTGCTGAATAATACTCCGTTGTCTGGACGTACCACAGTTGGCTTATCCATTTACCTACCGAAGGACATCTTGCTTGTTTCCAAGATCTGGTAATTGTGAATGAAGCTACTCTAAACATCTGTGTGCAGGTTTCTGTGTGGACATAGGTTTTAAATTCATTTGAGTAAATACCAAGTACCATTACTGGATCATACGGTCAGAGTATGTTAAGTTTGGCATTTGACAGCGTCTTCCAAAGGAGCTTTATTGTTCTGTATTCCCAGCAGCAATGAAGGAGATTTCCTGGTGTCCTACATCCTTGCCAACATTTGGTGTTGTCAGTGTTTTGGGTTTTGGCCATCCTAATAAGTGTTAGTGATACCTTATTGTTTTAGTGTACAATTCCCTAATGACAAATGATATTGAGCCTCTTTCATATGCTTACTTGCCATCTGGATAACTATACATCTGTTGTCTGTTCAGATCTTTTGCCCATTTTTCAACTGGGTTGTTCGTTTACTTAATGTTGAATTTTAAGAGTTCTGTATATATTTTGGATAACAGGCCTTTATCAGATGTGTCTTTTGCAAATATTTTCTCCCATTCTGTGGCTTGTCTTCCCATTCTCTTTATGGAGCAGCTTTTAAAATGTAGATTTCTAGTGGAAACTAATTTGACAATAAACTATTTGTAAAAAAAAAAAAAAAAGAATCCTCAGAAAGAATTAATCCTGCCAACAATTTGATTTCAGACATCTAGCCTTCAGGTCTGTGAAATAATAAATTTCTCTTGTTTAAGCTACCTAGTTTGTGGTACTTTGTTGTGGCAGCCTTTGCAAATTAATATAATGGGTTTATAGTTTTAATAAAATATTGATCTTCTTTGGCCATTTTTCAAAAAAAAAAAAAATGTAGATTCCTAGGCCCTTATCCAGATCAACTTTCTCCAGGATTGGAAACCAAGAACCCCGAAGTTCCATAAGGGTTCTTATGCAGGAAAGCCACGGGCCAGCACTGAGAGCCACTGACGGTGGCGATGAGGAGATGTAGGCAGGAATACAGGAGATTAGCCTAAAAAGTAGATCATGGCCAGATGAGGAGGTGGAAATTGAATGTGGCATTCAAGTCTCTACTTTTTATTATAAGGTCCAATAAACATTTTAGGCTACATCTTATAGGCAGTGGTTTCCTGAGGGGAAACCAGGATATGAGCCAACCTTTGTTTTAGGAAGAACGCTCTGGTGATATTATGTAGGAAGTGTTAGGAATATTGGTGGCATTAGGCCAATTAGAAAATCATCAAAATATTCATATTCCAGGTGACTGGAATTCATATTCCAGGTGATAAGTCCCTTAACTGAGCTGGGGATATGATGGAGAAAGAAGTTCCATTCAAGTCAACTCAGCAAGTAGTTCTTTAATATTTTTTGTGGACTAGGCACCGTACCAAGGTTCGAAGGATTCTAAGATGAAAGAGGTATTGTCCTCATCCTCAAAGGACTCACAATCTATCAAAATTCATCAAAAATAATTAAGTTGAGAATAGAGGGAACTGGTATGTGGACAGTGTTATGGACAGAATTGTGTCTCCCCCTAAATTCACATGTTGATGCTCTAACTCCCAATGTGACTATATTTGGAGATAGGGGCTTTAAGGAGGTAATGAAAGTTAAGGAAGTCATAAGGGTGGGTCTCTGATCCAATAGAAATAGTGCACTTAGAAGAAAAGAAGGACACCAGACATCGCTCTCTTTCTCTGGTGCACATAGAGGAAAGACTATGTAAGGACAAAGCAAGAAGGCTCCATCTGCAAGCCAGGAAGAGAGATCTCACCAGGGACCAATCCTGCTGGCACCTTGATCTTGGACTTCCAGTCTCCAGAACTGGGAAGAAAATAGCTATCTGTTGTTCGGGCCACCTGCTCTGTGGTTCTTTGTTATGGCAGCCTAAGCAGACTAACACGGACAAGTGTAAACTTTATTTACACGCTCATAGTGACAGGACTCAGGTAGGCCATTGGCGATACACGTCTACAGCTCAGAGGAGCCAACCTGGGCTGGTATGAACTGCTTATCCTAAAGACAAATCACGGGCAGACAGAGTGAGAAAAGGGCCCAGACCCACGCTAAAGGAGCTCTAACTCTAAGAGCGATGACTAGGCTTGGTAGGAACTCCTGTTTGGTCCTAATGTTGCCGTAGCGGTGACTTACATGACATGCGTGCCTCTCTCCATCCTCTTCTTCATCCTCAGGAGGAAGGTGACAGAGAGACTGTAGGGTAGGCGAAGTGAATTCTACAGACTTCATTGTCAATCTGTCCCATCTCTACTCACTGACAGAGCCAACAGTTAGATGTGGAACGCCTGGAATTTGACATATTGTCGATTTGTTCATTAAGTGTTTGTTCATTCAGTGTTTACCAGCTTGTGTCATCTGTTGAATTCCTGTATGGTTAGCGTTTCCCGTTTTACATACTGGTGCCTTGGCTTCTTCGCCTAGAACGAACGCTCCTCGAGGACAGGGGCTGTGACTGGACTTCTTCGCTTCTGCTCTTTATCCTTAGCTCTGCCACACAGCTGAGCATCCAATGAGAACAGGACAAATGTTTGCTTTGAATGATTATGGGAAGGATGGTTACATTTACGTAATCATTTGTGAAGCTTTTGCAAATTACAAATGTAGTTAAAGCAGGATACATTTAAATGACAGTGTGCAGTTTCAGGCATCCAAAGGTATTAGTAGAAATCAGGGTATTTTGAAAAAGGCTCCAGAAATTAACAGCTCATGGCCATGGATCTCCTGTTTCAAGAAAGAGCTGGGCACAGAACTAGATTTCAGAAAATGAGGGGTGTGACAAGTGTGAATCAGTGATGCGCGGCTGTTGCTGCAGTACTATTTATGGCTCACTGACACCTCTCTGATGGGGTTAAGTATTTACATTCAGCCTGATTCTCCCCTCTGACTGGGCAGGCTACAGCAACTCACTGCAAGCCCTGAGAAAGAGAAAAAACCCTGCCTCCAGGGGTCCTGGGCAGGAGCAAATGGATCTCCCCTCCCCCTCCTGTGTCTGAAGAGGGCTCTCCTCTGAGAGTTTATGGCAGCCTGACCTCCAGCCTCTGGGTTGGAGAATCTGGCCGCTTCTGTACTACATAAAAAGGGCAAGTGCATTCATTATTATTATATTATTATACAATGTATAATATATAATAGCGATTATGCTGTCAGCAGCCAGAGTCTCTGACCACAGATCAGAGGCTGGGGTGACATAAATCCACCTAGTGAAGTCTTTGGAGGTTCTATGTGAAGGTGAGAGGATTCAACTCCATCTATAAAGGGGGCTCTCAGTGAAGACTTTCTTCCACCAGTAACTTTGGAGGTTGAATTTGAGGGGTACCAGGAGGATCTGGACAAACAGTATTTAGCCTATCAGGGATGTGATGCCAGAAAAGGTCTCAACTGCCCCTTCGGAGCCATGGAATGCTAATAGCTCTCATCCTTGCCCCTGATGGAGGCAAATGAGGAGTGGCCTAGAGGCCTGGAAAGAGCAAAGGGGCAGCCTTCAACTTCTCGGGTCAGATTCCTTACGGCAAACCTGGCCTGCTTGGGTTTCACTTTCTGCTTTCCTTCCTTCCATCAGTGTCTTTGTCTAGGCTTTATCCAGGCCCCCTGCCTGCTCTGGGGTCAGAGGATCAATCCCTGCCTGATGTGGCTGAAATGGCTCCTCTATGGGGAGCAAGGAGCAAATTTCAGGGGGGAAGGGGTCCACTTTTCCCTTTATGCAAAGGGCCATGTGCTACCTTGCGGAAGCAAGCAAGCCTGCATTTTTAGGTGGCTGGGTGTCCACCCCCGGCCCTTAGTGGGACCCTAATCTTTGTGGAATGAAAGAAAGTACTTGCACTGGTCTTCTCAGAAGGCGCCAATGTGAATTTCCTCCCCGAAGTAGATGGAAGCCACCCTAACAGGCCCAGGCTCCAACAGCACAGCTGGTCTCTCCCTTTATATTACACCACCCGACCCCCAGAACTCTGGGACTTTTTAGAATGAAAATAGCAGTGGCTCAGAATAGGCTTGCCTGGCATTTGCATAGAGGTGATTTAGTGACAAAGCCTCTACACCCTTTTATCTCTCCCTCTGCCGCACCCCATTCCAGTCTCCCCCTCGGTGAGCCAAACGCCCCGGGAAGCCCACAGCAGAAAAAGCTCTTGAGAATAGGAATAACTAACCAGAGTGTCATCTGAGCACCTTTTCTGGGGCCAGGGTAATGAGAATTATTCAAATGTAATCATAAAAATGAGGCCATCAGGCAGGCACGGGGTGGGAGTGGGGTGGGGGGAGGAGTGGTGGTGGAGGGAAGGATTCCTCGCCAGCTTTAAGTTTCAGGACTTCGGGGGAGTTCTCTCGGGGTGCACGGAAAATGTCCCCTCCTCGCCATCCCCTGAGTCCGGGACGTCATGCGAGGCGGCCTCGGTGCTTGGCCGAGGGGACGCGGCGTGGGGGCGGGGGCGGTGTCGCCCGTGGCGAGGGGGACCGCCGCGTCCCTGGCTCAGCGGCGGGCTCGCGGTCCGCGGCCTCCTCTCCGGCGCCTTTCCGCCTCCCGCCAGCAGGAGCGGGCCCGCGCCGACGTCTCAGAAAAGCCTCCAGTAGAGGGAGACACTCCAGCTGCGGCTCCGACTTGGAAGCGCCGGGCCGGGAGTGGGTGGGGGCGAGGGGGGTGGGGAGAGAGGGGGAGTGGGGCGAGGGGAGGTGTGTGAGGGGGGGGGGCTCCGGGGGGCGGGTCCCTGTGCCGCTGACGTCCCGAGCAGTGCTGGGAAGTATAGGCTGTGTTGTCACGCCGGTGTCAGTCTGATGAAGATTGGCATCAGGTAAGCTGTCATTCATTTCCATGTCAGAGACGCTTTTGCAGGCGGCGGCGGCGCGGCGGCGGCGGCTGCTGCTGCTGCGGGCGGCTGCCTCAGAGCGCGTGTGTTTTATTCCAGTCCCCAAGCCAGAGTATTATTCATTGCGACAGGGCAAGGAGGAGAGAGGGAGAGAGGGAGGCAGCAGTGAGGAGAGAGAGAGGGAGGCAGCAGGGAGGAGGGAGGCAGGGAGCAGAGAGGGACGGCGGGAGCGTGCAGAGAGAAGCTGGGGAAGCGCCGGGAGAGCGCGGAGCGAAGCAGCGCGAGTGGCGCCGAGGCCGGGGAAGGAGGCGGCCGGAGCCGCGCGGCCCGCCCGAGCCCCGGCCCGGCCCGCGCGCAGCCCCGCCGCCGCCGCCGCCGCCGCGCCGCCGCCGCGCCGCCGCCTCGCCCCGCTCGGGCCCGTGGCCGGGCGAGCATTGTCCGCGGGTGCGAGGAGCGGGGCTGCGGACTCGGACGGCCGCGGGCCCGAGACACCGGAGCGGGCGGGAGGGGAGCCGTGCGCCGGGAGAGCCGGGGGGCCCGAGAGTAGGGACCGGCGCGCGCGGGCGGGCCGGAGCCCGGGTGCAGGCAGCTCGGGGCTGAGCGCTCAGAGGGCGAGGCTGGGAACGGCGGGCCGGCTCCACGTTCGTCTGCTCTCGGCTTCGGGCGCCCTTTGGGCCGGCGCTTGCTCGGCGCCACCGGCCTGGAGCTGCCTCGGGGCGGCTACGAGCGGGAGCAGCTCCAGTCTCGGGCCCGGTGACCGGAGTCAAGGAGCCGCGGCCGCGTCCCGGCCGGCCTGGGGAGCCAGAGCGAGTGGGGTTTGCAGGCGGATCAGTGGGGACAGCGGAACGCGAGCTGTGGGTCAGGGCAGCGGGGCTCCGAGGGTCCACGTTCAGGGACCCCCCGCCCCAGGAGGAGCGATTTGTAGGGTTAACTGGCTTTCGGCGGATTGTTGGAAGTCTTTGGCGAGGTCTGCGGGGCGTAGGGGCCCATGGCGAGGTTTGGGAACAGGGAGCCCTCCTGGCTTGAGAACTAGGACACGAGCTCGTAAAAGGGGGGGACGAAAAGCGCCCCAGAGCAGAGAGCTGAGGGGGATGGGGCAGGGTCCCGAGTCTGCCGCGCAAACTTTGCGATTCTTTCGGGCTGGGCGAGCGAGGCTCTCCTGACTCCCGAACCCGAGGAAGAAATGAGCGAAGCGGGCGGTCCTTTCCCGGGGCTCTGGGCGAGACTCCGAGGTTCCTGCGCGGTGGGGACACGGGCTAGTAATGGCACTGGGGCGGGGGGTAGCTGGTGGTGCTGCTGCAGCCCTGAATTAAGTCTGGACTTCAGGGCCACGCTCGAGTTTGGGTTGTAGGATTCAGGCTGTTTTCAGAAACGGGACTGAAGTGCTGCTGAATAGCTTAGGGATCGAATCTACACCTCGGCCAGAGCAGGGGGCTAGAGGCAGGAGTTGGGGGCCTGGGGTTACATCTGAGGCTGGACTCTGCCGAACGGGTGGCGTTTTTAGTATTTTGCCACGGGATCGCGGCTTTTTTTTTTTTTTTTTTTACTGGGATTGAGGCTATTAGAATTTGGCGAGGGTCGTGCCAGCGGGTCCCCATGCTCCGTGGGTGGAAAAACGTTTAGGCAGGCGATGAAAGTAGTTGATCCGAGCCATGGTAGGCGAGCCCCGGATTTCTGCTGCTTCTCCCCAAAAGCGGATCTGGAGCAGAGGACTTAAGGCGCTCAGGACCCGCTCCTAGGAGAAAGATTCTGGGAAGCGGACAAATCGAAGGGACGTTCTGGGTGAAGAGACTGGGCAGCCTCGCGGGGCTCGGAGTGGATCCAAGAACTGACCCTGGCGGCTCGGCAGGCTCTCGAAGCCACTTGGGGGCCGCAGGCGCAGCGCTGCGGGCGGGTGCGGGTGGCCCGCAGGGACCGCGGCCTGCGCCGGGGGTGCTAGCTGCGAGGTGCCGCAACGCGCGGGGGGAGTCCCGTCTGCGGCCGAGTGCTGGGCGGGCTTGAACTCGGGCGTCCTGGCCGGAGCCGCGGGCTCTTGACCCGCAGGCTCTGTCTGCTCTTCTCCCCGGCTCGGCCGGAAAGTCCACAAGCCGGACCGCCAGTGCGATGTTCAGCCTGGGAAACGGGGGCGCTCTGGGTCTTCTGCCCTCGCCCCACTTGTCCCGGGACTTCTCCAGCGTGTTGACTTTTCGGATTTCAAGGGCTCTCCAGCTGGTGGAAGTCAAAAGCTTCACATTTTAGGCAGATTTAGGCGAACCTCCCCTCCCCAAAGATGAGAAAATGATGGTGTTCAAACACAAGATATATTGAGGCAAAGCCCTAGCCCCTAGTCCCCTCGCTTACCCAGCCATCCCGGCCTTCCAGAGGCCTCAGGGCCTTAGGGGAGGGGAAGGGGGGTCTCCTGTCTCTGGGCTCGTGATCTCCCACTCAAGCCGCACCCCCAGCCCCACCCTCTACCCCTATGGCTCTAGCCTAGTTGGGGCTGTGAGCAAGAAGTCCCCACGAGGGAGGGAGGTTATCCCTCTGTCCAGCTAGGGTAGAAAAGTGTGTAAAGGGGTTGTCAGAGAGGAAGATTTGAAATTTCCTTTTTGTAATCTTGAGCCGGCGGTCCCACCTTCCGCACCCCTCCTTCCAGGAGCCACGCGGCGCTTCTGGGGACGTAGAAGACGCCTGACCTACGAGTGGCTGTGGCGGCCTAGGGCCTCGCGACTGCTGGGGGGGCGGGGGGGAGCGAAGCTCCAAGGCTGTTTTCTTGCAGGCTTGGAATTCGTGAGCTCTCCCGCCAGGAGCCGGTGGGCGGGAGGGAGCCGTGACCCCACGGAGACTCCCCAGTCACCGCCTCCCCTTTGTGAGCGCGAAAGGCATGAAAGCCCAGAGAAAGAGAAGCTGCTCAGAATAAGGGGCAGGGGGTTACTGGAGGGAGATGGGCTCGGCCACTGCTCACAGTAAAATGCCTCGTGCAAATTGCACTGAAGTGTACCCAACTTGAGACTGGCTGTTTTATGATCCTTTCTGGGAGTTTACTGCTCCATGCTTTTAAGTCTATAGATTGCTTTAAGTTAATGAAAGTGCTGCTTTCAAAAGGGGCTTTTATTGTGCGGCCATGGCTAGTGGAGTCCCTCCCCTTTACTCTTCCAAAATGGGCCTGTTTAAAATGAGGGAGCCTCCTGGAGTTCCCACACTGACAGAGCTTGGGGGAGGACGCCATGCGACAAGGGGGATTAATAAAAAAATCGATGTCCAAGTAAAGCAGAAAGGCAAGTTTACTTCTCTTCCAGGCCAGTGTCATCTGTGTGTTCTGATATCGCCTTCCGGACTCTATCTGAGTCTGACTTTAAATGCTGCTTGGTGCCTCCCCCTTACACCCTGTCTCATACTGCTTTATGTGGGCCTGACCCCGTTCAATTAAACCCAAACTGGATTTCAGGATTTCGACCGGCTGCCAATTCAGAGGGCAACTAAAATATTTACTTGGGGCCTGGGGGAGGGGCTTCGCCTTGCATTGAGTAAGATAGACGCATTAGAAGGTCAGGGAGAGAGGCTGGGAACCCTGAGAAGAAACATGGAAGGGCTATTTTTCAGCGCTTTCTCCTTTTTCCATCTATTTGGCACAAAAGGTGAGACGACAAGGTTTTTAACTGGGTCCTAACACAGAAACTGCAGTGGGGCTGGGCTGTGGCTTTGACCGCATGTCATAACCATTTAAACTGTGGTTAGTTGTTCAAAGCTCAAAGCTTCTCCAAGCTGGGTTTCATTAACTCTACACCAGTTGCCTGGAAGTTCAGTAGCAATAAATTGTATAAACACATTTGAAGTAAGTTAGTGATGAAATAGGGAGAATTACTGTCTTGTGAGTGGAGAATCCTGGATTCATGGAGTTTTAACTTAACTGGAAACATACTTCTTCTCCCTTGGCCTTGATGTTTATGGGTGCACCGGAGTGTGTGTTAAATTTCTTTCTGCCATGTCCATCTTCAACCTGGGACTGTAACTCATTAGGGACCGAGGCATGCCTAGAAAGCAAAAAGGCTGGGTTTTAAAGGGGCCTCTATTAGCCTAGTTTAGAAACCAAACCAAACCCATCAACCTGACTTCCTTACCCTGCGTGAACGCACCGTGCAACATTAAACAGCAGCAGAGCAGGCCAAATTAGATTTTTAAATGTTAGCGGCTTAATAATACTGTGTTGTTAGCAATCGAATTTGTTTTTATTAAAGAAACAACCTATAAAATTTATAGGCTTCCAACATGTTGCAAGATTTCCTTGCTCTTTATTTAGCGTTCCCCCTCCCAGAAATTCTATCTCCGATTTCAGACTTTTGTTCCTGATTTGTTTAATTTAAAGCACATTTTCTAAATTAGTTGGAGGAAGGTGAGAAATGCTGTTATAAGTTTTCCTTCTTCCTATGCTGCGTGGCACAAGGACTGCGATGCTGTAAGATATATATAAATGTGCGATGCACTAGCTGGAGGGTGACGGCATGTGAAGCCAAGTGTCTGGATCAAACAAAATGCAGATGAGAGGATGGAGAGGGCGAAGTGATGCCACAGAGGAAGAGCAGAGGAAGTTACATGGAAAACGAGATCCTCACAAGCCACCATTAGCCTTCGTTCTAGACAACACATCACGCTTTGTATAAAACACTTCACATGCGATCTGTGACTTATTGAAGATTGAATTATATTGAGAAGCAGAATTGAGAGGGAGTAGCTGCCCTGGCTGGGTTCTGGCCAGGCTGCGTGGCCAGGCTTATTGCGCCGCGGATCTGCTAATTTAATTAAATCTAATACCTGGTGGGAACGGGAGGAAGGAGATAATCAAGGTTGCCAGGTCAGCGTGCTGAGCTAGTGGTAAAGCTGAAATTGGGGGGCTAGCAGTCGTATGCCCTGTCACTGTCTGGCTCCATGACTCCAGTGGGTCACCTAGCTCCTGGGTCTCAGTTTTTCTATCTGTAAAGTGGAACGTATGGTACAAATTCCTCCTTAGGCTACAAGGGATGAATCTGGTGTGACTCCTGCTCTGGTGTGCTCGAAATAATAAAGGAAAAGGAGAGAGGTTTCTGAGCAGCAGAGTCACATTCTTGCCTGTTTTCTTTCCCTGCCTGGCTCCAGACCCTCTCCCCACAACAAGTTCTAAGACTTGGGCGAAGGGGTTGAACGCCTGCCTTTCTTTATGCCCTAGAATTTGAAAGCCCTGCTGTGATTCCAAAATCCACCAGCACTTTATCAGGAGGGGCAGTGAAGTTGGGGGAAGCGGCAAGCTTCGCCCCAACAGGGCTACCTGGAAGAGCTCTGGTACACAGAATCTGACTTATCAGAAATTCAGTCCCTTCTCTCTGTGCCAGCGGAAAGAAGAGGTCTGAGCCTGGACTGGTGTGTGACATCTGGTCGGGCTCGGGGGGATGGGCGTGGGTCCGGAGCTAGCCACAGCTTGAACCCCACTTAGCAGTTTCCATGCTGGCAGATCAAAGCAGATTCTGGGCCAGAGAACCAAGAAGTTACACCTAGCACTTATACAAAAGAGCACCCGTGCTCGGAGTGTCCTTCTGTTCCCATGCCTGATCTTTCGACGCTGACACAGGAGACGTGGCTCCCGTGGAATGCTTGCCTTTAATTCTCCCTCGTCCGTGGGGACTCCTTGGGGTCATTTCCCCCTCCACATATCCTTTTCCAGCAGCCTTGAGCAACATCTTGGTCTCCCTTCTGATTGGGGGTGAGAGCAGGGAGATGCCAGGGTGGAGGCAGAAGAGGCAACAGTTTTGCTAAGAGAATGCACATGAGTTAGAAGGCATAGTCCTTCCACCAGAGCTCAAGCTTCCTCTCCTTCCAGATCCCCCAGGAGCACGGGGAGAAGCTAGGCCTCGGGCAGCTCTGGAAGAGCTCGCTGCAAACGTGTTGTCTTCATGGGGAATCTGCTGTTTGGCTTGGATGCCTCGCGCAGGCCCTGCCTGACCAGGTTTCCAATTACAAGAAGGCCGTTTCTGCTAAGACCTATCTCACTAAAAACACATCCCTGTGTGTAATAAGAAACCCTAAACCAGGCAGGATATTTTAAAACTGAAGCAATGAAGATTAGATTAAGTCTCCACCAAACAGCTTCGTTCTCGTATTATTTTTGGCTGGAATGTGGAGAAAAGCAGCTGGCCCTGGGGCCCAGAGCAGGCTCCTCTGAGGGTTCGGATGGGGCTGGACTGGGTGGCGTAACTGCTAGTTTCTCTGCTTAATAGGAAGGTGGCCAGTTTCAGTACAGCTCAGTCAAGGCAGTGGGGGTACCCAGCGGGGGAGGAGGGAGCCCTGGGGTTGGGGGAGAGGCACAATCCACATGGGGCCCCCAGCAGATGACAGAGCACTGAGACCACTTTTAAATCCCCTGCTCATTAGGATCTCAGTCTTTTGTGTGCAGCTTCTGCTCCCACACTGGGTCTGAGGAAACCCACCCATCCTCCACGTGGCCTTGGGAGGAACTTTTATATATTTTGGGTACTTTTCTGGTTGGAGAGCGGGAACAAATGGTTGTCCAAGATTCCTGGAAACAGAGCCTAGGAGCCTGACATCACGAGCCCCTTTTCTGTCCTGCTGGGGAGAGGCAGCGTGGTATTCATTCATTTCTTTGTTCCGTCATTCAGCAAATATTTATGGAGCATCTCCCATGTGTATGCCTGGTGCAGTTCTAGGCACTGAGGATACAGGCAGCAAAAACAGACTGGACAAAACCATGTAACTGCGGAGGTCCTGTCCTCCGGGGGCTTGTCCTCTCTGGAGATGGTGCAGAGTATGGGCTTAGCATCAGATAAAGCTGCACTGAGAGCCTCGCTCTACTAGTTTCCAGTTGTAAGAATTTAGACAAGTCACTTAACACTTTCGATCTAGCCTTTCCGTCTGCAAAGTGAGAAGTAACAGCAATAAGCTCAAAGAATTGTGGAGAGGGCATGTGTAAAGTACCTGGCAGTGTGCGGCACACAGCAGAGACTCGACCAGGTTCCTTTTCCTCCCCGTGTTACTCTGGACTGGAGATCCACCTGGAGGATTACCCAGCTTCCCCATTCCCCTTCCTTTTGCTTCCTTAGGACACGGCCTGGGGCCTTTCGCAGGTCACTGGCACCATCAACAAGTATTAAACAAGCAGCCAGTCGCCCGGTGGCCTGGCGCTGCCCGCTGTACAAAGACCCTGGTGAGGGCCATGGTAGGAATAGACCCATAGACCCTGTCCTCAGGGGGACGCACAGTTTGCGGGTAGACAAACTCAACACAGAAGCACATACGAGATGACACGCAGGCACGCGGAAGTGACATGAAAATGGGCACAAGTCAACTGTGAAGCAAAGGAGGCAACGGTGGGATGGGATGCTGCCCAGCGGAGGTGAGCACTCAGCAGTGTCCGTGCAGGGGTGAGGGTGAGCGCTGGCCAACCAGGGCTGGAGGGGGAGGGGTGGGAGATTCTTCAGGCCTCAGAGCTCAAAGGGATTGCTGGAGGGCAACCTGAGCTAGAGTAAGGAGTCAGGGCCCTCCTGAGGTCCTCCCTGTGGTGGGGCTGAGGGGTTTCCGAGAGGACTATTCCTGGTGACTTCTCAATGGGGAGAACTCAGGCTAACGACTCAGCGCGTGAAGCAAACCAACTAATTCCATTCCCGACTACAACAGAACTCTCTTACCCACCATCCCTGCCTTTCCTGAGCCAAGAGAGCGGACACTGTAGGCCCATACCCGGGCCTCTCAGGGCCCATGACACTGACCCGTAGCAGAGCGGTGGGGGCGGTGGAGAGGACAGCAGCTGAACAGGGAGTCAGAGGGTGGTGGATTCTGCTCTAGACTCGGCCACCAACTGGACTGTGTGCCCTTTAACAAGTGGCTGACCTCTGAGTGTCATTTCCCCACGTATCCAGTCAGGAGCTTGAATTTCCTCTCAGAGGCTCCCCTTCAACTCAAAGTTCTATGACTCTCTGTTGTGTCCCAGCTGGACTGCTTCATGATGAGGCAGCCCGTGAACCTGCTGCTTCTGCCGCCAAGCGTGCACCGGGACGCTGCACAGCCGCAGAGGCACGCACTGGGAGGGCTTGGCCCCTGGGTTGCCCTGGAGCTGTAGGGTCTCCACAGTAGACGGGGGTGGACTTGACCTTCCTGATTGCCTTCCTGGTGGCAGATGGGTGTGTCCTAGCAGTAGCGGCTGCCTCCAATGAGGGCAGTATTGTGAACCTGAAGACTCACTAGCCTCTTCACCAAAAGTGACATTTGCTTCTTTTGTTGAGACAGTGTGGTGTTGGGAGAAGGCACACGAGCTTTGGCGCCAGATTCTGGGTTCGGATCCTGGTTCTGCTACTACTGAGCTGTGTGTCCTTGGGCACGTCGCTTAAGCTCTCTGAGCCTCAGTTTTCTTGGAGATATAGTTAGGATAATAATGACACAGAGCACATAGGAGTGATATGGAAACTCTAGAATGGAGTATCTAAGTAAGCTCATGGCACTTATTGATTCTCTTTCTAATAAAGCCCATTCTCCGGTTCTGTCTCATTTAATCCTCTCAACTTTCTGAAGCAGGAGTGATGGGTATTGTTACGTCATTTTATAGAGGAGAGGAGATGGTGCTCCGAGAGTGGCCACAGGGACTGGTCCGGGACGGGATGGTGGATGTTTCCACCTGTTCATGTTAAATAGGGTACCCAGCTCTACCTTTTACAACAACAGTCATTTCCTTAGTCTTTTGGAGACAAAGCAAACACCTCACTGAGCTCTGAGTACTGCTTGGCCCTGACCTCCCTGATTCTCTCCTGAGAATCTCTTTAAAGGAACCAGCAGAACCCACCTTCTCTGTTACTCATACCTTTATTTGGCAAACTAGGGAGGGCCATCAGCTGTTACGGAAACCAACACCTAGAAGAAGATATATATTTTTACTTCCACAAGGCTTTAGTGACAGGTGGGGCTGGACTGGCCAGCAGAAAAGATAGAAGTACATTTAGGGGCCGGAAGAGCTCATGATGGCAGGGGGTGAGTGTGGCAGAGCTTCCCAGGCCATAAGCCACCCTGCTCCACCCACCCCACCCATGATGGGAGGCTGGGGCAAAGAGAAAGGAGGCTCACGCCCATGGTCCTCTGGGACTTGTGATCCTGACAGACACCAAGGGCCATTGAGCTCATTAGCAGTAGGGCCTGCTAGCTCTGGTTTAGGTGTGCGGTGGGCACCGTCTCCCTGATTTCAGAGTAGCACAGTGGGTCTGTGGTAGAACAGAGGGGAGTGAGCCCCACGCCCAGAGGCTCCTCTGTCTACACTCTAACAGCCCGCTGGCACTGAGTACTACTCTCTACCCGGATCTGTGTTAAGCCTTGGGAGTACAGGGTTGTTCCTGCTGTTTCTCAGGTGAGGCTGTGCTCTGTGTGGACTGTGAGCTCTACTTCCAGGTCAGAGGCAGAGAGAAGCCTAGAGAGGCCCCTGTGTGCACCCAGGGCCCCGTGGTGACAGGTGCTTGTTCTCACTCATGAGCCCTCCCTGGTGATTCATCCGTCCATCAACAGGCGTGGCCCAAGCCTACTGTTTCATGAATGCCCAGGAGTGTACTACACTGGACTGAAGGCCTTTTTTCTCTAGGAGCGATACGATCTGACTGCAGAGCCCAGACAGATGCGTGTCAAGCTGAAGACAAGCTGTGTGACTTTTGACATGTCTCTTAACTTCTTTGGCTCTTAGCATCCTCATATTATACAATGAGGAAGTTAGCTGGAATTGTCTTTGAGGCCTCTTCGGGGCCTGCTATTCTATGACCCAGTGGGCTATAAATGCTAAAATGTGTGGTCCAGACCACTGAGCCCCATGTGCCCTGGAGAAGGTGGTGGGGCCCCCAGGGACACTAAGCCCATTATTGGTAGGACCTGTCTAGCTCTGATTAGGTGAGGGGGATGGAAAGATGTAGCTAGAACAGCAGTTGAGCCTCACCTATTTGGATGCAGGGGCTGGGGGAGAGCTCCTGCTGGTGGGCTGTCTGAGTGCTCCAGTCTCCAGGGAGACTGCAGGGACAGAAATCAAGCAGGGAACCTCAGGGATACGGGAGCTCAAGTCTGCTGCTCTCCTGTGGCCTGTACAAATGGTGGTCTTGTCCCATTGCCATGATGGGAGCCCCTCTCCCAGCTCTGGGAAGAGAGAGCCAGACTCACGGGGAGGGGGGGCAGTAGTCCCTGGGGGCACTCCTCACTTGTGTTTGATCTGGAGAAAAGCCAAGGACTTGATGGGATTCCCCCAGCCTTCCCTGGAGGCTGTTCCCAGGGAAAGTGACTTGTTCCTTGCACTGGCAGACGCTCTCATTGGGAAGGCACCCCAATTCGTTAGAGCCTCTTGGTGGCAATGAGATGGGGACTGCTACCTCCTGCCGACTTCCAGATTGCTAGGGAGGCCCCTTTCCAAGCCGGACATCTGGTCTCCTGGAATACTTTTCAAAGTCTATTCCATTGGCTTTGGAAGGGAAAATGGAAGGAGAACTTCATTCCCAGGCTGTGCTCTGGGGAGTGCTGTTGGCTGCTGGCACAGAAGAAGGGAACTTCCCTGGCATTCTTCTCGCACAGAGTTGTGGTGCCTTGTCCCTGCGTGGGCACAGCAGAACTGGACTTATCCGGGGAGGAAGGAGATGGGCTGCCACAGCTAGCTTGTGGATCAAGGGGAAAGGATTTGTCCCAAACGCTGTGATTTCTGGGTAGCTGTGCGAGGCCGCGTGCTGGGGGTTCCTGGACTATGTACTGGGAGCTCTCACCTCTTTATTTTATCTAGTTGTCACCAGAGACCTGAGAAAGAAAGACAGGCTCAGAGCAGATAAGAGAGAGGATTTGCTCAGCATCACAGAACTGGTTCTGGGTCATTCTGGATCCGCAGGTCTAGAATTCTAGCCCAGCATGCTGCCTGCTCTAGGGAGGTGCATGTTTTGGGGGAAGTGGCTGGATTCCTTGCTGCTTTCCTTCTCCATCTGCCTCCCACCCCAGCTCCCCCCCTAGCCCCTGTTCCAATGCACATGTAGCTCAGTGTGAGATCCAGGGCTCCAGCCTGGATGGGTCACGGACAGTGTGACTATAGCATGGCAAGAAGGGTGGCTGAGTCAGGACAGTGCCGGACAAGCCAAAGGCTGGGTTTGAGCTTTGACTCAGCCATGGTTACTGTGTGACCTGAAAAGCTGGCCCCACTTTCCCCGTCGGTAAAATGGTGGCAATCATGCATCCTGTCAGGGCTGGGGACCAAGCGAGTGGACACATGTGGGTGTGTTATGCACATTACATAAACATAAATGAAAGCGCCCACATAGTGCCTCACATGTAATATGTGGGAGAGAAAAGTGGTTGGCAACGATTTTGTATTTCTTATTAAAGTGGAGCATTCGTGCCGACACATAGCTCCTCTCACACAGAGTGATAACAACTGTGTTTAAGTAATGAGAAGCTGGCGGGTTGGCCTTCCATGACCACCCGGTGGCTTGGGCATGAGTGGTCCCCTCTGGGGGGTTTTCCAGGCTCTGGAAGAGAGTTGCCAAACCCGAATTTGTGCCTACTGTGTGTCCATGGTTCTCACTTATGCCTTCCCATCTAACCCAGTGCAGCAGCTGTCTAGCGTCTGGTGTGCGGGTGGGGGGAGTGGTTGACCTCTGCCAGGTCCCATCAGCCACTAGGTCTTCATCTGATAGATTTTTATTGAGTGCCTTCTGTGTGTCAGACTCCGCAGAGGTCCTGTGGATAAGACTGTGAACTAGACAGATGGCTTCCTACCAGTAGAGTTCACAGTCCCTGGGGGGATGGGCATTCAAGTTCTGAAGGTAATTACTGAAATTGTTATAAAAGCCATGGAAGGATGCCTGGGTGGCTCAGTTGGTTAAGCATCTGACTTTGGCTCAGGTCATGATCTCATGGTTTGTGGGTTCGAGCCCCACATGGGGCTCTGCATAGATAGTGCAGAGCCTACTTGTGATTCTCTCTCCCTCTCTCTATCTGCCTCTCCCCTGCTTGCTCTTTCTCCCTCTTTCTCTCAAAAGAAATAAACTTAAAAAAAATTGAAAAGCCATAGAGAAGTCCAGGAAGCTATGGGAACATAAACAGGGAGTGTAACTTACTCTCAGGGTCTTGGAGGGCATTCTTGTGTTTTGGTCAACCCCTCCATCCCTGGGGACTCGTTTTCCATCCCTAGCAAGGGCGGAACAAGGCTAGAGGAAGACAGTGGGCACCAGAAAAATCCTGCCAGGGAGTTTTACTCCCATCTGAGTTTTCTGTCCTGGCCCTCAGCCCACCATCATGCTCCTTAAGGGCATAGCGTTCAGGAGAAGCCTTTAGAAAAAGCGGGCATACCTTCCCTATTCTTCCTGAAGTCCTAGTATCTGGGGGTACCTGGTGATGTTCACATTGATATCATACCTGAATCTGATTTCTGGAAAGTCCTCATGGGTAGCAGCTGTCAGCTTGAGGGGAAATGCTCACCTCTCTCTCTCAGCACCAGCTGGGGAGATTATATTTATTGGAAGATCTGGTCCCCTTCCTCTTTGTGGGATGGAATCAACTTCTTGACATTGTTTCTTTGGTGCATTAGTAAAAGCCATGCCATCCTCTCAGAAACACTGGGGACAATTGGTGACAATTTTGCAGTCTTCTACTTTGGAGGGGGTAGTGAGGAGAGGGACGAGTGGCTGGAGAGATGAATGGACTCAAGTTGCCAGGGCTGCAAGTCCATTTACATAAATATGAAAAGGAAAAATGAATTCAAGGGAATGGCGGATGGTTCAGGACGGATCCTTGGCGAGGTTTAGTCATTCCCAGGGGCTGGCAAGAGCATCTGTTTCAGGGTTGGACAGGTAGGGGTTAAAGCCCAGCTTTTGATACTTGCTGGCTGTGTGACCTTGGGCAATTTTCTAACCTCTTTGAGCCTTAGTTTCTTCCCTTTTGGGAAATGGGGATGACAGTGGCTCTCTGCAGGGCCACACAGATAACACAGCAATGAGCCTGGTCTAGTCCCTGGCCTCTAGAACGTACTCAGTACATGTGAGTTCCTTTCCTGTCACTTCCTTCTCTGTCCTCACAGTGCCGGATATCGAAGAGACCAAAATACCTTTTTAGGAAGCAGGAGGGAGTGGGGTGCAGGAAGACCATGGGCATCTCTGGGGAACACAGCTAGAATGGCCATCTGAGGGCACCACAGGATGGAGACATCGATACCAGAGCCTGGCAAGATGTCCCTGAAGGCAGGGAAGGCGTGCTCTAGGTTTCTTGGGAGAACCAGGACAGCACAGGTAATCTCAAGGTGGGCTCTGAAGCAGAGTCATCGAAACAGGGAAGTGGATGGATGGATGAAGTCAAGAGGGGAGGGAGGGACTAAATATTTATGAAATGTCTGCCCTGTGCTTGGTGTTGGGCCAAGAACTTTAGCACCCATTGTTTAATTTTTACAAAATTAGAAGCAGAGAATCTTAAGTCATGAAATCTCAGAACTGGGAAGGACATATACTCTGCCTCTGTATTTTATACCCAGAAAATTGAAAGTCAGAGAGGGGCAGGAACTTGCCTAAAGTCACACAGAAAATCAGTGGCAGAGCTGAATTTGAAACTGCCCAGACTAGGGCAGTTGGACCAGAGCAGAAAGAGCACATACCTTGGAATCAGAAAGACTAGGCTTGACTACAGATATGCTTACAGAAACTTCCTTCCTTCCTGAGCCTCAGTTCTCTTAGCTGTCAGGTGGACTAGTAATCCTCAACCCTAGTGGTGGCCATGACAATGAAGTGAGCTATAACCAGTATAAAGGCTCCTGTGTAGTATCAGGGACTCTGCTGGCTCAGATCCTTTCTCTTCCAGTCTGGGTCCCTTTCCCCATGGCTTACGGCTCTGGCCATACCCAAGAGGCCCTCTAAAGAGTCCTGAGCTTGTCCCACATTATGCCCCCAGGGGGTTCAATAAACAGAAGGCCTGGGACATTCAGTTATTCTTCAAGTATTTATTGGGCACCTCGAGTGTGTACCAAGCACTGTTTTGGTGCCTGGAATACAAAACTGAGCAAAAACAGACCCAGCCTCTGTCCTGATAGAGTTTACAGTTGGATGGAGTAGAGCGGTCTTAAAAAAAAAAAAAATCATACAAATAAACATGAGAATACAAGTGTAATTAGAGCTTTGAGGGGAAGAACATGAAACCCTGAGAACATTTAACAGGAGGAGTTTATTTAGAGAGAGTAGGAAAGTGTCTATCTAAGAAGTGATGTTTGAATTGAGTCCTGAAGGCACAGTAGGACATCAGTGAAGTAAGACGTAAAGCAAGAGTGTCCCGGGGGGGGGGGGGGGGGCAGTGGGTGTAAAGGCCCTGGGGAGAGAAGAAGGGATTGAGGGATGGTAAGGGGGCTGAGGCAGAGTGACAGGGTCACGTGTGATCACAGAGCAGAACCTTGGGAAGGTTTGGAAGGGATACAAGGAGTCTGACTGTGGACCAGGTTGAAGCTTCGGGAGGGGGGAGGACCCAGTATGAGATTCTGGAATGGAGACCAGGTTCAAATTTGCTATTGGCCTGGAGAGAGAAACAGCTATCTCCAAGCCTCAGTTTTTCTGCCCCAAATGAAAATAATAAAAATAAAATCATGGAAAAGGTCCTTGGCCTTCATCATGTAAATGTCAAATTCATTTATGTTAAAGCTTCAATGATTTGGATTCATAATTGAATAAAAGCCAGAGTCCTTACCAATCTCCACCTCCCCAATTCAACTCCTGTCACCGTCTCCCTCAGTCATCTACCCCAACCACTAACCCCCGACCTCCCTGTGGTGACAGGAACAAGTCAGGCATGCTGCTACCTCAAGACGTTTGCACTTGCTCTCCCCTCCGCCTGGAGCACACTTTCCTCACATATCTGCCTGGCTTGCTCCCTCAGTCTCTCAAGGTTTCCACTCTGAATTTATCATCTCAGTGAGGCCCTTCCTGAGAACTCTATCTAAAATGAAATAAATCCCTTTTCTCCTATCCCTGGCTCTCCCTACTCTTTTGTTTTTCTCCAATATTGATCAGATTTTGTCTCTTTTTTTTCAATCCTCTAATCCAGAGGAGTCCTTTCATATAATGGGAGCCCAGTCAGTGTTTGGGGAAGGAATGACTGAATGAAGAGAGCTAGTTGCTTGTGAAATGAATGGTCAGGTTCATACAAGGCTGCTTTTTCCCTTCCTCTGAAATGGAGACATGGAATGTCAGAATTGGAAGGAACTAAGTAACTGGCCTTTGAACAATCATCTCATTTAATAACTGAGGAAACAGAAGCCCAGAGAGGTTAAGGGGCTTATGAAAGGTCACACAGTACAGAGCCAGGATGGGAACTCAGGTCTTTAGGATTCACTCCAGAATCTCTACAAAGTTTTGGCTTTTCTGCATGACATAGCTCATGGGGGAGGAGGGGTTTGCTCTGTGGGTCCCCAACTTCTAGGGGGTGGCATGTTCAGAGGGCTCCGGCTTCCTTGAATTCTCTCCCTGGTGCCTCATTCCAAGATCTCTGTTGCTGCTGCTCGTCTCACTGGGAAGCACTTTGGGGCCATCCTTGGGGCATTTGTCACTGGCCACTGACAGGCAGACATATTTCTCTCCCCAACTCTAGGAAGTCAGTCAGTCTTCTGTAAAGGTCAATCCACAGGAAACGATTATACAGCTCTTACTTGGTGGGAATCTGCCTAACATGGGGAATAATGCCAAGAAATATCAGTTTCTGGTCCTGCATTCCAGGATCTTCTAGTCTAGCAATGGTGACAATGCTTTATTAACATCGATATTATTATTAAAATAATAAAGCAAACATTTATTGAATACTCTGTACCAGGCATTGTTCTAAGCACTTGATGCCTTGTGACTAATTTAATTTCTCACAAAGACTCTTTGAGGTGGGTGCCCTACATCTTTCACTTTTTAGTAATCTGAGGAACAGAGAGATTAAGTCACCTGTTTCAAGTTACCCAGCTAACTTGTGGGAGAGCCAGGATTTGAATCCAGGTAGCCTCTCACCAGTGTTCACCTTCTTATTCACTAAGTTAAATAATAGATAGCACAAGGCAAGAATGCAAGACACATCATGCAGAGGTGGATGTGGGGTTGGCAAGGAGGCTTCGCTGCAGGCTGAAGTAGTCCTTGATTACTATGGCTTCCTGGAGGAGGTGCTGCCTGAATTATAAGAGGTATGTTTGGATAGCTGGAGAAGGGCTTTGCCCTTTGTGTTTTCCATCTTTGTGTAGAAGAGAACAGTGGTTAGGAGTGCCCGGTGAAGGGCTTGTCATTGCGCAGGTTCCTTTCTCCCTTGGCACGTGCATACATACGCTGGGAGACAAGAGACATGAGTGAGGTTCTCTACCAGCCACCCAGTGAGGGCTGGGAGGAGGGCCTGGCACAGCCTGATCTCTGTCCCCATGGAAACGGTTCCCCATTAGCTTCTGTTGTGGGGATCCTGCCTGGATTCTCAGTAAGGAGGTGTCTGAGCAAGACTTTTAGGGTCCAGGCTTCTTCAATGTTTGGGAGACCTCCGAGAAGATCCTCTAACTGGTCTCCAAAATCGTGGCTGTTCTATCTATGAAATGGGCTGGCAATCCCCTCGTATAGGGTTGTTGGGAGCATTCGATGAAGGCAATGCCTCAAAAGAATCTGGCCCAATTGGCTTCAGTGACCAAGTACCTGATCTCACCTATCCACTCCCATCAAGCGTCAGCTCAGCCCAGACTGGCTGCTCTTGGTCTCAGCCTGGAGCTGCGATGCAGAGAGGAAAGGAGAATTCTCTGTATGACCTGGCCTTTTGGGGCCGCGTTGGAGAACAGGCCTAAAGCTATTCTCGCACTCAGAGTAGGAGTCGTTGATAATGTCTCTCAATTACATTTGCGTCCTGAAAACGTATTTGCTTTCTTTGGAATTACAGAGCACAAGGAAGCCTCGGGTATAGGATGACCAGCCATCTCAGTTTGCCCAGGACTGTTTCACTTTTAGTGTAAAAGTCTCATGTCCAGGGGAACCCCAGTCCTGGGCAACCTGGAGAAATTGGTCCCCCTGTGAGCCAGCGGGGAGGGAGAGGATGGGTACAGCTGAGGCCCCTGTACCCACTAAAGGCTGCCCCAGTGCGCCTTCCATTTGGTTTCTGAATCTCCCAATGGCAGACGGGAATCAATGGAGGGCTTCAGACAGACCAGAATTCAAATCCCACATCCGCTGTGTATCAGCTTGACTTCAGCCAAGTCTCAGTGTCCTCATTGGTCAAAATGGGGACTATAATCATTACATTATGGTGCTGTGTTGGGACTCACGTGGCCTAATGCATGGAGCAGCTGACATATGATAGGTGTTCTGCATAACAGCCTAAGCTATCTGAGCCTTTACTCTTATTCCCCATGTTGGGGCTGGGATAATAAGTAGCTAAGAGAGCCTGGGCCAGCATAAGGCCTCCCCAGCTTTGCCAAGTCTTCTGCACCTGGCCTGCTCCATGGCAGCGTCCTGGCCTGGCCGCAGCCCCTCAGAGGGGCCTACAAGGACCCTTGGGGGATTTGGGAAGAGAGAGATGGAGACAGGTGACCTGCTGTTGTCCCTGTTCTAGAGGCTAGGCTAATGGCCTGAGTCCAGGGCGCTTTCAACGTGTCTCTTCTTCTGATGAATTTGACTTTCTAGAATCAATAAAACTTGCAGGAGGACATTGGGGAGCTTCTAGTCTAATTTGGTCTCTTCTTGGATGATGACGTAGAGGCCAGGGTGGTCATGACTCATCTGAGATTTGACCAACGGTCAGTTACTCAGAGAGCTTCCTGGCTGAAAAGGCTGGGGAGTCCTTGAAGCTTAAGGGACATGGTGCATGAAGGCAGGAGGCACCACCATGTTTTCTGACAGTGGATTGTCTGCTCGGTGGATTATTGGTGACACAGCTGGCCAGCCACCTTGTGCCACTGCATCGTTGCAGACTGTTCCTCGCCCTCCTTTGTCTTAATGGAGGGAGAGCTGTGCTCATGGGGCATTGACTCTCTCTTTTTTTTTAATTAGTTTTTTTACATTGACTCTTTTCAGTTTTGTCAAGTGAAAGTAAGAGGGGAGACCCCATTTCCAAAGACATTCTAAACTTCACAAAACGAGGCGTTTCCTTCAGATTAACTATTTTCCTGATTAGCCACAGTAGCTGCCCTTAGTGAGCAGGGGGCATCAGCAGATTTCATTCATTCAATGAATGGAGTGTTCATTAAGTGCCAGTATGGGCAGGGAACAGTTTCATCCAGAGCAGAGTATATGAATGTGTTCTGTTTCCTGCAGGGTTTTCCTCTGTTGCCCATGGACCCTCCATTTGGCTCAAATATATTTTCCATTTATTTAGTACCCACCCTGTGTTAGCCACCATGGAGGAAGACAAAAGATGATAAGATTTGGTCTCTACATGAAGGAGCTTACGTTTTGAGTGGGGGAAATAGGTGTGAAAACATGGAAAGGTAGATCATTTTGGAGGAGTGACATAGCAGTACAGAAGAGTGGCTCATGGCTAGAGGTGTTACACGTCAGGAGGACTCATGACCAAATGAGAGATACTATTAAGAGTGAGGCTCTCAGAGGAAGAGGAGATCAAGTGAAATGTGGGGATTGGAAGAGATCTCATGGAAGAGGTGGGTGTGCCAAACACCTGACACTTATTACCTGATAGCAGGCTTGGTGTGTGGGTATGTGTGACTGTCCCCATTTTCACATATGGCAAAGGGCCAAGCCACACAGAAGATTAAGTTTGGATCAGGCCCCAGGTCCATCTGCATCTAAACCTTTTCCATTAGAAATCCTGTCTCCCAAGAGCCAGACCTCAAAGACTAGGTAGGATTGAACTGAGCAGAGGGAGGGAAGCCTTAAGCAAGGGTGTGCATGCAGGCATACGTGCGTGGATGTGTGTGCGTGTGTGTGTGTGTGTAGGAAGATAAAAAGCAAAGACCCTAGAGCATGGAGCCAGAGCACAGAGCCAGCCAGCATGGAGGGAGGAAGGCTCCTAATGGAGTAGAGATCTGCGCCTCTGGGACTTTGCATGTGCTGACTGCCCTTCCCTGCTTTCTCCTCAGAACCTTTCCTCCCCACACTCAGGAGCAACTGATTGCTTTCGCTGGCCTTGCGTTGGAGGCTGGGTAGGGCTGGCATCTTCCAAAGAGTCCTTCTAAATCCCTAGTGATCGTAGTCATGATAACAACACCATCTCACACCCATATGATGCTTTTCCATCTACACAGCACCTTCACTTGAAACCTGAAACAAACCACAAAGACAGACATCCTAACGGTTGAGCACAGGCCAGGGCTCCCAGCCAATTCTGATTAGACTTCAGAAGACAGGCCAAGTACAAGTTCCTCAGGCAGGTTATTCACTGTTCATTGGTGTGTGTGCACAGTGCCTGACACATAATAAGTGCTCAATAAATGTTTGTAAAGTGGTTGCAGTTTAGGGGAGTCCCACGCCATTTGTGGGTACCTTGCAGAAAGCAAGCAGCAGCCCCGGTCCTTCCTGCTTGGGGTTTGTTCAGTGTCCTCTGTGCTCAGTGTCCCCATACCTCAGTCTGAGTAGACTTTGTTGCAAAGCCTGTGTGCATTTATAACTACTGAGTTCAAGGCTGAAAGAAATCTGGGATTTTTTTCCTTTGGTTAGGCTCTTTGGCTTCACTTTAATTGTCTGTGAGAAATTAAATGTATCATATATATGGCCAAATTTGCCATTAACCATTTTTAGGTATACACTTCAGTGACATTAATTATATTCACAATGTTATACAGTCATCACCATATCTATTTCCAAAATGTTTTAGTCACCCCAAACAGAAACTTTCTACTCGTTAAGGAGCGACTCCCCATTCTGCCCTCCCTTCAGCCCCTGGTAGCATCTAATCTCCTTTCTGTCTCTATAAATTTTCCTCCATAAATTTCATATAAATGGAATTTTAATATATCTGTTTTTTTGTGTGTCTGGCTATTTCACTCAACATAATGTGTTTAAGGTTCATCTGTACTGTAGCATATATAAGAATCTCATTCCTTTTTGTGGCTGAGTAATAGTCCATTGTATGTGTACACTACACTCTGTTTATCTGTTCCTCTATTGATAGACACTTGGGTTATTTCCACTTTCCAACTATTGGGAATAATGCTGCAATAAATATTGGCACAGGTATCTGTTTGAGTCCCTATTTTCAGTTCTTGTGGTTATATATCTAAGAGTAGAATTGCTGGGTCATATGGTAATACAATGTTTAACTTATTATGTGTCAGGAATTATCAAACTGTTTTCCACAGTAGCCACACCATTTTAAGTTCCAACCAATAAAGCACACAGCTTCCAATTTCTTCATATCCTTACTAACGTGTACCATTTCCTGTTTTTGTTTTTGTATGTTTACGACCAATCCAGTAGGTAGAAAGTGGTATCTCAATGTGGTTTTGATTTTCCTTTCCCTAATGACTAATGATACAACTTTTCATGTGCCTATTGGCCACTTGTATATTTCCTTAGAGAAATGTCTATTGAAGTGCTCTGCTCATTTTTAAATTGATTTGTCTTTCTGGTGTTGAGTTTTAGGAGTTCTTTACATATTCTGGATATTAAACCCTTATCAGACACACAATTTGCAAATATTTTCTACTATTCTGTAGGTTGTCTTTTCATTTTGTTGGTAATGTTCTTTTATGGACAAAATTTTGAAGATTTTAATTAAGTCCAATTTATATATTTTTCTTTTGTTACTTAAGAGTTTTCTCTATATATAGAGAAAATATATATATAAGAATATCTAGATATTCTTATATAGAATATATAAGATATAAGTATATCTAAGATATAAGATATAAGTATATCTAAGAATCATTGCCAAATCCAAGGTTTTATCCCTGTGTGTGTGGTTTCTTTTTTTTGAAAAGCTTTATGGTTTTAGCTATTATATTTAGGTTGTTGATACTTTTGAGTTAATTTTTGTATGTGGCGTGAGTAAGGGTCAAACTTCATTCTTTTGTCTATCGAAATCTAGTTCTCTCAGCACCACTTGTTAAAGAGACTATTCTTTCCCCCATTGGATGGACTTGACACTCTGCTAAAATTAATTAACCATACATATATTTCTGGACTCCTGATTCTATATCATTGGTCTATGTGCCAATCCTTATGCCAAAGCACACTGTTTTGATTCCTATAGATTTGTGATAGATTTTGAAGTTTGGAAGTATGAGATTTCTAATTTTGCTCCTTTTTTTCTCAGGATTGTTTTTGGATATTCAGGGCCTTTTGCAATTCCATATGAATTTGAGGAAAAGGCTATTGGAATTTTCATAGGATTAGCTTTGGGTGGAGCAGGGCTCTTAATAGTAATAAGTCTTCCTATCCATGAACATGGAATGTTTTTCCATTTATTTAAGTCTTCTTTAATTTCTTTCAGCAACATTTTTCAGCTTTCAGTCTACAAGTCTTTTACCTTTTTGATTATATATATTCCTAGCATTTTTCTTTTAGTTGCTATTTCTTTTTTTAAAGTTTATTATTTTTTAGAGAGACAGAGAGATACAGACAGACAGAGAGCATCAGCAGGGGAGGGGCAGAGAGAGAGGGAGAGAGAATGAATCTCGAGCAGGCTATACATCGTCAGCACAGAGCCCCACTCAGGGCTCAAACTCATGAACTGTGAGATAATGACTTGAGCTGAAATCAAGAGTAGGATACTTAACCAATTGAACCACTCAGGCACCCCTAGATGCTATTTCTTAATATCATTTTCAGATTGTTCCTTGCTGGTGTATAGAAACACAGCTGATTTTTGCATGTGATCATGTACCCCCCAACTTTGCTGAATTTGTTTATTAGTTCTAGTAGCTTTCTTATAGATTCTTTGGGATTTCCTATATATAGGATCATGTCATTTATAATTAGGAATTGTTTTACCTCTTCCTTCTAATTTGGATACCTTCTATTTCTTTTTCTTGAGTAATTACTTTGACTAGAACTTCCAGTCAATGCTGAATAGCAGTGCTAAAAGTGGGCATCTTGTCTTATTCCTGATCTTAGGAAGAAAGCTTTAAGCCTTTCCTCATTGTGTATGATGTTAGCTATCTACTGCCTATTTGATGATGGGCCACTCCTAGGGCCCTGGCTCAGATGAGGGTGGGGGCAATGATCTGCTTTATTACCCAACAAATAGATTTCTCCTGAAGGAGAATATCTTTGTCTGTCTTCACTGCTGTAGCAAATTACCACAGACTAGGTAGCTTATAAGCAACATAAATTTATTTCTCACAGCTCTGAAGGTGGAGAACTCTAAGATCAAGGTGCAGGCAAGTTCAATGTCTGTTGTGGGACCACATCCTGGTTCACAAATAGTCAACTTCTTGCTAGAATCTCACATGGCAGAAGGGGCAAGGGAGCTCTCCGGTCTCTTTTATAAGGAAACTAATCCCATTCATGAGGGCTACACCTTCATGATCTAATCTCCTCCCAAAGGTCCTGCCTCCTGATACCCTCACATTGTGGATTAGGATTTCAACATATGAATTTTGGGGACACAGTCTATAGCAGAACATCATATTTGGGGTCATGTTGAGAGAAAATATTCACTAATTACAAAATACCAACTCCATGGTAGCACTAACCACACTGTTAAAATGTCAGCTGAACTAAAACCCAAACATTTGTTAAGTTTCTACTATGTGGCACACACTTTTATTACTTCATTTAATCTTGCAACAGCCCTTTGGAGAGCAGCTCTATTACTACCACTCCCATTTTAGAGGTAAGAAAATGAATAATAAGGGGGCAAGGTGGTTGACTTCTTGTTTTCTGTCCAGTAATTCTCAAGGGGAGACAGTGAGTACCACTCTTCTTTGTGTGATGTATCAGAACTCCCTGTGGGTTGGAGGGCAGGGGAAGGCTTTCTCAAAGATACCGCCACCCTTCATCCTGTTCTGATAACTTATTCGGGGGTGCCCTGCCCCTAGTAGGGACCCACTGCTGCAAGGATCCCCCGTGGCTGTCAGGACCTTACCACAACCCACAGGTGTGCACAGTAGACAAAAGGTCGAGAGCCACTACAAACAACAGCATCTTCTTTCTTCTGTGATATTGGTGCTGCCAGATCAGCTAGAGAGACATGTGGAGTTGCTTCTATGAGAAGGTTCCAGAGAGGAGGTCTCTCTGAGCACTGGTAGCAAATTCTCTGTAGCTCAAGGAGAAATGCTGGGCCAAGCAACCTTGCCCTACTCCAAAGCCCTGTGCCGTTAACTCAGCAGTAATCAACACTCTTGGGGAGATTAGCTTTATCAAGTAACTGCAGCCCCAGGTACCTGGATAATTCATAGCCGATGTTTAGTTTCTGCCTCAAATTTCTGGGTCATTGAAGCTCTATAAGATCCTATTCTAGACAATGTTATGGGACCTGACCAGTGGGCCTGTATGTCTGCTGCAGATGTGCAGGCACGAGCCACAGAGCAGAGTCCTGATATCAGGGGGCTACGCCTGTAGGGAAATTCTAGGTTTTCTGAGTCCTGGCGCTGGGCACTAATCCTCAGCCTGGAATAAGACACAGCAGAAGTTGCTGTTGATGTTCTGATGGGGACTCCTGCACACAAGAGTCCAAATCAGCCCAAGGCAGCGGAAGGCTGCATGTTTACTCTTGATTTTTCAGCTTGAATGTTCTCTTTCTTCTGGCCTCATTTTCTGCATTTTAGCCAGGAAGAGGGGGACATGGTTGAATTTAATTCCCTGCTCCTTGTCTCCTGCTTGGAGGAGGACTTGCTGGGAGTCCCCTGCGAGGGTTGGCCACTTCAGTGCCCCATTTATGTTTTCAGCACACGTTAGAATTGTCAGTTCACGAGGTGTCCCTGAGCTGCAGATGGCCATGGGACAAAGCTACCAAGAGGTGGGTCTACTGAAATTCTGAAACCATACATATCAACAAACAAAATGAGGGGGAAGGAGTAGCCCTGACTCTTATGGCCCCAATAAGCAGCCCTCTTTGAATGAAATTCAGCAGGCTGGTCTAGCAAATGTCTGCGCGATGATTCAGATAAGATGCAGCTCTTGTCTGCAAAGAATTCAACCTCAGCTCATCCCTCAGTTGCAAGGAACTCCTTTCATCCCTTATTTCTCTATGGCTCTATGCCCCTTCCTTCCACCATCCCCCACCCCCAGCTCCTGTCACCACTCCTGTTTTACTGTGCCACAGGCTTGAAACCTTGATGTCCACCTCACCTTTCCTGTCCTCCATTCTCTGCTCTGGAGAGTAAATATACCTCCCAGTTTGCCCAGGACAGTCCTGGTTTAAATCTGCTGTCCCCGTGCAATTGTAATGACTCCCTTTTCACACTCAAAAGTGTCCAAGTTTGGGCAATCAATGAATGATCCATCAGTCTGTAACCTTTCAGAGACCAAGACTATCCTCCTATCCTTCTCCACACCTGGCATGTGGCTGCCTGGTCACTGCCACCACCCCGGTCCAGATGCTGACACTCCTGACTGGATTACAGCAACTGCCTTCTCCCCAGCTCCCTTAATTCCCATGCCTCACACTTGCAACCCATTCGGCAAATCATTGCCTGATGAATTCGCTTGAAACGCAGTCCCGTGCTGTTCACTTCATTGCTTCCTTGCTGCCTACAGGATGCAATTCAAACCTCTTACTCTGGTGCTTGAAACCCTTTGCCTCTGCTTTTGTCTACATGAATCTCATTTCCACTCTAACTGGCCGATGCACTGTCCCCTGACCCCATCCTTTCTGGCCACCTTTGCTCCAAGAAGGTCCGCTTACCTGGCCATCTGCGCAGATGCAAATCGTGCGCGCGCGTGTTTGTCCTTCGGCCCGGCGACAATTCCCACCTCTTAAGCACAGCGTTCTGAGACCAGCCCACCGCTTAGCACCCTATCCTCTGAACTCCTTGGCCTAGAGCAATTATTGCCTCCACAATCCATTTGGTGTCTAATCATGTACTGCCTCATGACTTTTCATGTATTGCTATCTTGAGCTAGAGCTGAAGGTATTTGCTATAATTTCACTTTTAATTCTCTTATGCCTCTCTCTTCAATGAAATTGCGGGTTCCTGAGGACAGGGACTCTTTCTATTCCTTATGGTACCCAGTGCCTCGTGGGTTTTCTCAGAAAACCTCAACTGGTATTCACTTAGGAATGCTAGGCCTGGAAAGACCCTTATAATCATGTAGATCAAACCAAAAAAAAATGAAGACAAGAGAGGTCAGAAACTTGCTCAGGGGGACTGAGCTAATGCAAATGGCCGGGCGGGCTTCAGATGCAAATCTTGTCATGGAGGTCCAGAGAACTCTCCCCATCACCAGGCTACCTCCTGTGTTTTGCTTTTATTTTGTGAATGGATCACAGCCATTGTCAAGTTCAATAGGGGGTTAGAAAGCAGAAGGAAAGAAGGCAAGCAAACCAGGAAGGTATGGCCTCAGCAAAGTCCCAGACACAGAAACTTGCCTGGCATCATCTCAGGGCGTGGGGGGTGGGGAGACAGAATTTAGGCCAAGATAGTTTCTCTGTAAGAGAGTTGTGTGGAGGTGTGGGTCAGGGAAGACCTCCAGTCCCATGATTTGGGGTTGTAAGATTTCTGTCACAGTCAAGCCACCTGTCCACACCTCAAACCAGTGTCTTCTCTCTCTACCCACTGTTCAGAAGTTATGGGTATGTGTGTGTGTGTGTGTGTGTGTGATGTGCAGGAGGTTTGAGGAGTGGGGGACCGCTCAGGGGGGCCTGAAGAAGACATGGGGAAGTGCCTGCTTGGTAGCAGCTGGGTCATATTCGCTTTGGGCTGTAAAGAAACCTGGCTGCAGTGGTTCTGAAAAGGGTATTGAAAAGTGCCACCGGTAACGCTGTTATATATAGCTTTCAACTTTAATAAGGTGTTGCAAAAACTATGAAAATACATATAACTAAAAACACATTTCACTGGAAGCTTGATCTCAAATCCCTTTCTACTGCTCCTGTGTGGTGCTTCATGCTGTCAACAGAGCTGTTAAAGCACAATGGAAAGTGGGTAATTGTGCATTATATGGCTTTTGTTTTCCATTATGAAATATTGACATCCGAAAAGAAAGTGGGATTATCCAGGCGGAGGGCACTGGGGAAGAGGCATGAGAGGGAAGGCCGGGAGAGGAGGGCGGAGGGTGGGAGAGGAAGAATCTGGTGCTTCTGTTCAGCGGGTCTCTCCCAGTCTTGGCTTTTCTAGCCACACACCCGGGCACATTAGCCCAGCTCGGCGGTGTGAAGAGGCTCTGAGCTGATAATCAGGGTTAGCAGAGGACTCCGGGGTCCTGACATGATGACGTGCGAGTCAAGAGCAGGTCTGCGGCTGGAGAATGGAGGCAGTTTGGGGAGATCTGGGCAAATTAAGTGAGGAAAGAGGTGCTGGAATTGTTTCGCGGGGCCAGTGTCCACGCCCGCCTGTGGGCTGCTGCTAGGGATTCGCAAAGGATGTCCTTTCAGCTGACGCCTGAGGCCTGGCCTTGACTCTGGTGGAGACTTGTTAAGATGCCCTCTGCCTCAGGCACACTTGTTCCTCCTACAAGTAACAACAGCCATAAAAGAATAATAGCGGCTCTTTATTGAGTGCTAGGTGGCAGGTGCACCACAGACATCTCCTTACTTGGTTCTTACACCAGCCCCACTTGCTGGATGGAACCGAGGCCAGGTTGGAGAACTCTCTGCCGTTGCTCCCGAGTGTCCAGCCCTCCCGGTTTCTGAGGGCCACAGGGAGAGAAGGACACTGGGCGAGCATGGAGGAAGCCACAGCCTGCTGGTCTTGTTTGTTTGGGAGGAAGGAGTCAGCACTGGCTGGCAGGGGAAGCAGCTGTGAGCCGTCAGTGGGCTGAGGGTTGTTCCTGGGAGGCGAGCATTGCCTTGTGATAACTTGGTGGCAGCCCTGTCCCAGGGTAGCCTCAGTGGCACCGGGGTCATCTTGGACCGTCCCCTGTCTCCGTACAGGTAACCCACTTGCTGCGGTGGGGCCTTCGGGGTGACTTCTCTGGGCGGAGCGGCATTGCAGGGTCTGCCGTTGGGTTTGAGGGACGACTTGTCTCTCCAGATAGATTACATTTGGTTTGCTCAGAAGGCATTTATGGCTTTATAAAGCTCTTAAATTGGCTCTTTTCCCCCCTCAAAACATTTCTTCAAGCTTACAAGGCCAGTTTTAGAATAGCAATTACCCGCCCCAATATCCCCCAGCAAACTCACGCTGTGCTGTTGTATATAAACTGCTTGGGACATTTGTAATGCTGCCACACAGCGTATGTGCACGGCGGAAAGCCCCCGTCTGTACCCAGGAATGCTGCGGAGGCCCTTCCTTGGCTCTAATTTATGGGCCACATAAAACTCTGTGAAGTTGCCCTGCATCTTTCTGAGGCAAAGTTGAGGTTTTTTACTGTTTCAAGCTGCTAATTTTTACCATTTAAGGCCAGCCTTCTGCCCGTGCCAGTGTGCATGTGTGCATATAAGTTGGCCACTTTAATTTATGTGCCTCTTTCTCTCCCTGTGATGCTCATAATTTACAAATGTGTACGGAGTATGCAGCCCGTTCTTCCTTCTTATTATGAGAGGCTTGGCTGCTTTGTCCTGTGCTGTGATACCCTGGACACCCCTACCCCTGTTCGGTCCCGGGGCCTCGGGAGGGGTGGGGAAGCCTGGTGCAGAGACTGACACCGATCTTTGAATGGGAGCTGGCAGCAATCCGCCCAGCAAACCTGGCCCCGTATCCTTGCCTGTGAGACCGGGGGGGGGGGGGGGGGGGGGGGGGGGGGGGGGGGGGAGTAATGAGGGCAGCACTGTGGGGTGTAAAGAGGAGGGTTGAGGATTTAAGGCTGCAGTGAAGAACATCCCTGCTGTGCTACCTTGGGCAAACCTGTAACCTTACTGAGCCTCAGTTTCCTCATTTGTGGCATGAGGGTAGGATTATAGATTTCTCACCAGGGTGTTGTGAGTATCACGCATGCTAATGACCATGAAGGCCCTTCATAAGCGAAGGCAATATCTGAGCCCTGGTTGGTAGCTATTCTAAGCTCTAAACTGCTGGCAGGGCCCCCAAGGAGGGGGAACGGCCAAGAGCAATGTGATGTCTCAGGGCTTTCCAAAGTCAAGTGGAAGTGCCTCTGGATGAGCCTCCCTGGGCTCCACTGAGCCCGGAGTGGAGAGCCGCTGGGTAATGCAGGGCAGGAGGTGGGAGCTCTGCACACTCAGCCCCTCCTTTCCCTCCAGGGTCCTCCGACCCCCTTGATAAGAGTATCTTGGCCCCCCTCTCCCACCCCCGGGCCAGCTCCCACCCTCAACCTTTCTTGGGAGCAATAATCCTCCCCTGGTCTTTGTGGATGCTTCTCATCAGGAGACAACACGGGCTGGTTCTTCAAGCAGTCTCCTGAGAAGATTGTTCTTCAATGGGTTGTAAGGGTCTAGAGGCAGGGAGGTCGCTGTCCTCACAGGAGGGTCCTTACTACACTGCAGGGAAACTCCACCCTCTTGTCCCCTCCCTCTCCCCATGACCCCTCTGGGTTGGGATAATCTGGCTGATAGACTGGGGGTTTTTGGCGCCTCCTCGGGAGCGGGTGCCTAAATCGGAGGACCCCCCTCCCCAAATCCCACTCTTCTTTCAGTGTCCCCCGAGGCCTCATTCCTCCTCCTAAGTGCTTCTGTTATAATGCTTCCACTTGGATATTTTACCAACGAATGCAAACTCCGTGAATTTAAAACAGGCTAATTCAACACATTTTTAGTGAAGGGAAAGATGCTGTCACCTACTGACCGTCTCCTCTATGCCAGGCAGTGGGCAGGTGCTTTGTGTGCCCCAGATAATTTATAAACTCTGCTGGTGAGAATAACTAAAATGCATTCAGCAAGCATTTACTACATGCCAGGCATTGTTCTGAGCTTTTCCTGTGAATTTAATCCCCAGCACTTCTGTGAGATTGATATTATTGCTATCCTCTTTTAGATTAACAACGATAAAACCAAAGCACAGAGAGGTTAAGGAAGTTGCCCAAGGTCACACAGCTAGTAATTTGGGAAGATGGGATTAGCACCCAGAGAGTCTGGTTCTGGGCCTAGACTCTTAGCCACCATACGAGAAATATGGCTTCATCAAGAAATATGCTTATTTTTACCCCCTTTCGTAGGTGTAAAAACTGATTCAGAGAGTTTGAATAACTTCCTCATTGATACATAACTAGGAAGAGGCAGAGCCACAACTTGAACCTGGGTTGGTCTGGCTCCAAAGCGTATGGCCATTCTGCTATACCCTCTATTCTCTTGCTTACTGGTTTAAGTTACAGATTCAAGACACATGTCTTCCTACCCTCAAATCGTAATATTATGAGCAAGTGAGCAGTAGCGTAAGATTGCGGTTTTTTAAGATGAGGATGGTTTGGAGCTGGGAGGGACAGGAAGCAGGAGGAAAGGGAAGGACTCTACGGTGGTGGTGTGGTGATGGGAGAGTGGGTGAGGTCCAACTTAGGCTGGCGGAAATAGAAAAGAGGCTAGAAAAGAGGAAGGGGTTAAGAGCTGTTCTGAGAGCCAATAGAACCTGGTGAAGACCAGATGTTGGAAGTCCACCTTAGGGTGGAATCCCCAGCCTGAACACTCAATGGGTTGACATGCTATTCATAAAAATGAGAGCAATGTTCTTGTGGGACACGTGTCCCATTTTTTATTTTTTATAAGCCTATTTATTTTGAGGAGGGTAAGGGCAGAGAGAGGGAGAGAGAGAATCCCAAGCAGGCTCTGCACTGTCAGCACAGAGGCCGACACAGGGCTTGAACCCATGACCTGTGAGATCATGATCTGAGCCGAAATCAAGAGTCAGATGCTCAACCGACTGAGCCACCCAGGCGCCTCAAGAGTCCTGTTTTTAAAATGCACAGAGGCACAATTCCTTGACGGATCCCAAACTGGAATCCCTAGGACATAAAGACCCCAGGTTAAGAACCTTGGCTCGGTCTAGGGCCTCCATCCCGGCTGAGAGCACCCAGGCTCTACCAGCACTTGGATGGACCACTGGCTCTGGCTGGGAAGCTGGAGGACAGGCACTTGGAGAGCCTCAGCTCTACCTCGGGGTAGTGGGTATTGGGCATGTGGGTTGATCCAAAATCCCTGGAGGGGGGTACTTTTCCATTTCAAAGTGTGTGCCTGGGAAACAGTGTGGCTCAGTCTCTGAGCCAACCGGAGTGTGGGCTTGTGTACCCCTGTGTACACCCTAAACTTGGCCTGGAGGTTTGTTCCATTCATTTATTCATTCATTCATTCATTCATTCGTTCCGCTGCATGCTGAGTGTGCATGCTGAGTGTGTACCAGGGCTGGGCTGGTTTACCTCCTTGCCCCCTGAGGACTGTGGCTCAGAAAGAAGAGGGCCTGGCGTAGGGCCTGAGCTGAGGAGACCCTCTCCCGCCCCCACACAGCAGACCCCTGGGCACTCCCCACACCCTCACCAAGTGTTGCGTACTTCCCTCACTGAGAAGCTCCAGTCTGTACTTTGCTGGCCAGGCCCTCAGGGGACAAGCGTGGAAGGGTGGCTGTCAGGGAGGGGGGCTGGTGTTCAGAGGTAGAGCAGGAAGAGGAAAGCCATGGGGCAGTGAAGTCAAACCTGGGTTCTGATGGCCCTGCTGTGATTTCATCTGTGACTTTGGGCAAGGCATCTCTCCTCTCTGGGCTCAAATTCCTCCATCAACAGAACAAAGGAGTTGGATTTGATCACATCTATCCATGTTAATTTTCCATGACTCTAAGTGATGGTCTGGGGCCACCGCTGATCACTGGGAAGGATAAAAGATGGCCCTGTTCCCAAGCAGGGGCCCTTGTGCTGCATTACTTAGAGAAAAGGCCTTCCTTTGTGTTAGTGCTGCGTAGACATGAAGAAGGTACTTCCTGGAAAACACTAGCTTTTGCCCGTTTGGGTAAGGATATGGTAGCCACTGCTATGTGCTTGTTTAAATTTAAATGAAATAAAATGAGATCACATTAAAATACTAAGTCCCTCAGTCTCACTAGCCATGTTTCAAGTGTTCAGTAGCCATATGGCCATTGCTGTAGAAGGTTCTACTGGACAGCGCTACTGTGGAAGTTAGCTCCAGGCAGCCTCCCTGGTTCTCTGAGGGGGACAGAGACCTTGCTTCGTTGGGAAAGGCAGGTGTTTGGAGGAGTTCAGTAGTAACACCTGGGGAGAGCTTGGTCTTTGTGTAATTCATTACGTCTTAGATGGGAGGGAGATGAAATTTCTCAATTCATTACAGCCGCTTTGACCTTCAGAGTCATTTAGTTACTGTCCGGGCTCTGAGGGCCTGTGAACAGCAAACACAGACGTTGTTCCTGGTGCCCCATGACTGCCCGCATGGATGCTTCCAGCCACCCTACCAGGTCCTGGAAGACGCCCAGACCAGGGATCTCTCTTTCTGAACCCCCATTGGACGAGGGCCCAAGAGCATTTCTTCTTCTCCATGTCCGCCTGAGGGAGAAGCCCTGCCCTAGCCTTCCTTAGGAGTCCTCAGCTTCCCTCAACACCCTACCAAGTCCTCGGGCTGGGAAAGTTCTCATGTTAGGGACTTCTTTCACACACCACGCAGAGCCCAACACAGGGCTTGAACTCATGACCCTGAGACCAAGACCTGAGCTGAGATCAAGAGTGGATGCTCAACCGACTGAGCCTCCTGGGTGCCCCTCATGTTAGGGACTTCTTCATAATAAATAAGTCCACCTCAGAGCCCCTTCCTGCCCAAAGCAGGGAAGAAAGACCCAGGCCAAGACTCTGATGGGGGCGACAGCAGGGGGTGAGCGAGGGGGTCACTGGGAGAGCGCCGTATGCTTGGGGTTTGCAGGGGAGCTAGGAGAGCTGGACAGGGATGGCTGTGATCGCAGGGTGGGCCAACCTCACTCCCACTGCCTGCTGCCGCGCACACAGGCTCACCGCGGCCATCTCCATGGGCCATACCAGAGCCACAGGGTGCAGATTGGAGGCCCTGGGAAACCTGGCTGCTACCTCTCTACCAAGCGCATTAGCAGCATGTTCCTTGGCCTTGCAGAGCCGGCGGAGGGCCCTCGAGGAAAGCAGCTGTTCTTCGTTTAGACCTCAAAGACAGGCCCTTGGGTGGAGAGGCATTTGGGAGAGACTGAGCTTTCAGCCTGTGCTGCCAGCCCCAGTCAGGCTTAGGTGCCCACCTTCCTGAAGCTCGCAGTGGCTCTTGAGGCTACTGGCCAGAAAAGAGATAAGCAGAGAGATGAGTTGTGTCAGGGGCCCTGAGTGGAGTCCTCATATGGAAGAGGTCACATGTGCCATCATAATTTCGAGAGCAGTGTTCTCTTCAAAGAGGACCAAGAATTTGGTGTCCGGAGGCCTATTTGCTCCCATCAGCTTTTTTGCTAGACAGGCCAGAAAGACAAAGGTGGGGGTGGGGAGCATATGACACCCCCCTCATTCCATCAACCAGCCCTTTCAACCTTGGATTCCCTCTTTGTTTGGCAGCACCCAAGGGGTAAGAAGGATGGGGAGGTGGCAGGGGAGAAGCCATTCTCCCTCTAAAACCTGCTGTTGGAATGCTGATTCACAGGGGCATATATACCCCAATGTCTATAGTAGCCTTATCAACAATAGCCAAAGTATGGAAAGAGCCCAGGAATCCACTGACAGATGAATGGATAAAGAAGATGTGGTATATACATACATACATACATACATACATACATACATACATATATATATATACAATGGAATATTACTCGGCAATCAAAAGGACTGAAACCTTGCTATTTGCAACAATGTGGATGGAACTAGAGTGTATTATGCTAAGCAAAATAAGTCAGGCAGAGAAAGACAAATATATGATTTCACTCATCTGTGGAATTTAAGAAACACAGCAGATGAACATAGGGGAAGGGAAGGAAATACAAGATCAAAACATAGAGGGAGGCAAACCGTAAGAGAGCCTTAAATACAGAGAACAAATTGAGGGTTGCTGGATGAGAGGTGCATGGGGGATAGGCAAAATGGGGAATGGGCATTAAGGAGGGCACTTGTTGGAGTGAGCACTGGGTGTTATAGTAAGTGATGAGTCACTGGGTTCTCCTCTTGAAACGGATACAACACTGTGTGTTAACTTACTTGAATTTAAATAAATAAATTAAAAATAAACAACAACAATAAACAACCTAACAACCCGCTTTTGGGCTCACCATCAATACCCTCAGTCTTGCCTATGGTAGTCTGGTCATTTTAGTGCCCAGGTAAATGTTACTTGAGTACAGGTGAATTTGGGGGATGGACTTCACTGTTGAGCAAATTCATCAGTGATGGTCCATCTCGTCTCTACTTCCTTTGAGTCTCTTTGACCTGTAACGGGGGCCGGCTGTCAGATGACCCTTAGTGCTAACCGTGTAGATCTGATTTCTGGGCTCCTCAGACCCACCCACTCCCCTTCCCCCCCCCTTCCCTTTCTGTTGTCCTCAGTGTCTCTTTCTCCTCTTCCTCTGCCTCCTCCTCCCCCTCCGCTTCTTTCCTTTCTTTCTCCTTCTCACTGGTGGTTTTCAAAGTCCACATCCCCACCCCTTGCCCTGGGCCATCTCAGCTGCGCAGCCTAGCCCACTGGCCTTCATGACTCACTCGTGCATTTCCAAGCAACCTCCCAGGCGTTCAGTACGCTCTCCAGGAGCTGACCGCCAGGGGGTGGGGGTGGGGGATGCAGGCTGCCTCCACCTTCGTCCTGGCACTCCCTTCTTCTCGCAGAACATTCCTTTGTTCTCACCTTCACTCTGTCCAGCCGCCCCTGCCACGCCCGCACACTCATTCAGCACACACGAAATTCATTATCTCCCGTAGAGAAACCAAATCAGCAAGTTAAGTAAGTTATTGCAAAAGAAAACAATGTGGGTGTATTTCACCTGGATCTCTGATCTTGGGACTCCTTAGTGCTTTAAGAGTTCCTCTCCTTGCTACTCTCATGTTCTAGATAAGACAGGAGCAACATCCACGCATAGAGGGAATCCTGGGTGGCCTGAGCTATAGCCCAGTTCTAGCACCCGTGGCCATGAGAGCTCAAGCAGGTGGCTTAACCCCAGTGGCTCAGTCTTCCCATCTATAAAATGGTGACATAACCACTAAGGGCTGTATATGAGGAGTACACCACTTTTATTGCCGGTCAGTGCACAGCATCAGGGGCTGCTGGTCTCACTGTCTCCCAGAAGGCAGCTGAGGCAGGGCCAGAGGGTCCCACTGCTGAGGCATTTTGCTCTCCACTGTCACAGTCATTAGTCACAAAGGGATGAGCAGAGATGCTCTTCCAAGGGTTGGAGGTGAATAGAAAGGACCAGACTGACTCAGTTTCCTTCCCCTCTCCACTTGGTGTGTGCCTCCCACCAAATAGCAGTGGGTTCACCAAGCTGCCTGTCCAAAATCCAGGGATCAACCTTGACTTTGATCTCTTCCTTATTGCCACATAGCCCAATCATGTGTCCTGTCAATTCCGCCTATTATATGAGGTAAGTCTTGGCCCGACCACTCCTCTCCAGTCCCCATGCCATCCGTGCCCTTGGCCCAGACCTCTGCCGTTGCTTGTCCAGCCCACCGCAGTATCTCTAGCTGGCTCCCCCCCCACACCCATCCCCCCTCTATCTCTTCTCTACCCTAAAGCCACAGCCTGTGTTTCATAGCCTGTGTTGTCCTTCATCAACACTGTCACAGTTTGTAGTCACATTATTTATTTGTGCGATTACAGTTTAATATCTGACTTGCTCATCAGACATGGTCCAGGAGGTCAAGAACAGTGTCTGGGTTGATGGCCGCTGCATCCTCAGTGCCCTTGGCGCATAACCGTTGAACAGTTGAACGAATGGATGGCCAGGGGAGCACCTGTCTCCTTGCTCTCTCTTCCAGAGGGGTGTGTGCCTTGCTAGAGCACTGGACACCAGTAAAGGTGCGGGCCCTGCTAGAGCTCAGGGACTCAGTAAAGCTTTGAATCAGGGTCTCTGAAGTACAGGGCCTGACCAGCCTCATCCAATCCAGATCACTGGCCTGGATTCAGCCCAAGGTCACCTTTGAGACATCATCTCTCACTCTGTCTCCTCTGTGGCCTATCAGGCTTTGGTTTCCATGAGCACTTCCTGAGCCGAAAGATTAGGTTGGGGTAAACCCAGATTGGTGCTTGATTATGTCCCAGCTATCTCCAAGGAGGAAGCAGGGACTTCTTTGTCACTTCCTAGTTAGGTTTGGGAGATGGGGGAGGCATGCCGGGGACACTTCCTTTGGTCCAATGAACTCTTGAGAACAAACCCCCATACCCCCTTTGGAGCTATACCCAGTACAGCTAAAATCCTTCCCAGATACTGTTTTCTTCCTTGGGAAAAAAAAAAAATGCAGTCTCTCCTGTTCTCCCCACTCCCCCACCAACCCCTGGAAATTCTGGAGACTCCCAGGAAATTAGGGAAATGTCCAGAGAAGACAGGGCAAAGCCTTGGAGAGAAAGACGGTATAAGGACCCAAGTCAGGGTGGCTTGAGCAAGCATCCGTGGTGCTGTGTGACTTGCCGATCTCTGTCCCTCCCTGAGCTGTAATTTCCACCTGTGGTGAGGGAGCTGTGGTACCCGTGTGGCAGCTGCCACACTACAGAACATCTGAGAGATTTGCTGGACGAGGAAGTATGACAGCTGGAAAATGGTTATTTTTCATCTCATCTGTCAGGAAAGCCCCAGACCTAGCCCCCCTTCCGTCTCTCCCGTTGTTAGTGGCTCAGTGGATGAAATTCCTCCCTTGAAGGTTTTCTTCCAGAGCTTTCTCTTGGGCATGGTTGGCTCCCTTTTAGTTTCTCTCCTGCCATGTAGGCATTTCCCCTGCAAAAGCCAGGCTCGCTTGGCTTTAGTTCCGGATTGGGGAAGAGTGTGTTTGGCGGGTGGTGGGCTCCTCGGCTGGGAGGCTGGGGGTCGCAAGCTGCCTTGTGGCTGCCCCGTGGGGTCTGGCGGAGCCCCAGCCCCTGGCTGTGACATACAGCCCCCTTCATGAAACCAGACAGAATTAAGCCTTTTGTTTCCTGTTTGCTAGGCCGGCTTAAAGAAAACACAGAGGGTCCCTGCGGCTGGGGCTCCCAACAAGACGGCCTTTGTATTCATTTAATTAATCAGTTAGCTGAGGGGAAGGAGAGGAGGGAAGTTCATGTTATAAATACATGTTTTTCTTTGGCTTTTTTTCCCCCAAAAGACAGGGCCTGAATGGCATCCCCGAGAGAGCCCCCCATCTCACCCCAGACATGCGGGGGGCCAGGGGCCTGCCGGGCTGCAGCTGTGACATTTCCCGCCCCCACTCCCTCAAGGGGCATTAGGCCTCATCCCTCTGGGTCCTGGGGAAATGTTAAATGCCAGTGAGGAGTGGGGGAGGTGAGCTGCTAGGCTCTGAACCCCGTTTCCCCACTCCTCACCTCTCCCCTCAAACCTCCACCCCTGTACCCTTCTTACCCCTTCCATGGATAAAACATAAGGCACCTGCACGGCCACACGGCGAAGCGCCTGTCCCCAAAGAGGCCTGGGCACATTGCAGGTGCAGCATGGGGGAGAAGTCCTCGCTTACGTACATAGTGGGCTTGAAATTCCCCGTTTCTTGTCCCCCTCCCCCACCACTCCGAAGGGAAGGTTGGGGCCCACACTCCCCAAACTGTTCAGGCAGACGGAGCACTCAGTCACTCCCAGGGAACACCCTCCAGTGCCCTCCTTCCTTCCTTTTAGGTTTGAACCTTCTGAAGTGCAGGGGGAAAGGAAAACAAAACAGGGCTCCTGGACACGCACCCTCAACCCACCTCCATCCCCAGGGTGGGCTGTTTCCTTAAAGCTCCCTTCGATGATGCTATTTAAACAAATTCCTTTCCATTTCTTTTCAGAGATGGGCAAATTTACTCATTGCTCTCTCACCCCCACCCCCAGCTGCCAGGTGTTTTTAAAGGTTTTAAAACTTTTCCTTATGAGGTAAGATAGTTGCAATCCCTAAATACATGGCCCTCGTCCTGGAATTTCATCGGTGGTAAATTTTTCCTTGCAAGCTCTTTGCCGCAAGTCTCATCGGCAAGGCTCTGGTGTCTGGTAATTGTGACTATAGGCCTTCTGGACACACTGCCCAGAAGATTCCCAGCTCCAGCTCAAAGGTGGAGGGTCCAGGGCGCGGCCCTCGAGTCTGGCCTTTAAACACTGATCTTATCTCATCAGGCCATCCGGCCCGAATCCAGCCAGGGCGCCGCCATGACAGGTGCCGTTAGGCCCCTGTTTCCTTGTCCCACCTCTTCCTGGCTTCCTTGCCCCTTCAGGTAAACCAGGAGACAGCAGGAGACAGGAGGGCAGAGCTTGTAAAATGTTCTGTGGGGACAGGATGGTGAGGCCTTGGTTTTCTCTCTCCCCCATCTGAGAATATCCTTCCACTCACAACCACTGAGAGAGGACTACAGTTTCAAGCCAAAAACCCAAAAACCTTCCTCTGAGGGTTTCTTTTCTGCTTTTTTCCCTCTTCTTCTTCTTCTTTTTTTTTTTTTTTTTTTTGTTTCATCACAAACAAGCTAGGCTGAGCTCTGAGTGGGGTGGTCTTCCGTTAGCTAACTAGCAAAATGCCTGGAGTCTTGCATGACTTGAGTCAGCAAACTGTTCAATTTAACTTAATGTGTGGCTGACTGAGGTACGTGTCCATGTGTGTGCATGTTCCCTGAAGCAACAAATAATACTCAGGACGCCAGAATTTCTGTGTCATCTCCAGGGTAATCTTGTGTCAGCCCCTTTTCCCGAGCTTCATTTCCCCAAATCTTCATTCCCAAATGCTCCACCTCACCATCTAAGTAAGGAGAAGTACAACCCACTTGGGTGCCTTCTTTGCCCAGAGGATGGGTCATATGTTCAGGCAAGGAAAAAAAAAATCTAAGCTTCCCTTGCCTTGGAGTTCCTGGAACTGTTTTTTACTGGAGATCCATGAATTGGGGGTTGGCAGGGAGAGAGGTCAGACCCTGGAGAATAAATCTCATTTTCACAGTGGTTAGAATCACAGAGACTCTGGAGTGGGAAAGGATTCTGGTGATCAGGTGGACGGACAGGGGAAAAGCAAAAGCTCACTCCTTTCCCAGAGGAAGAAATTTAGTTCCTAGCATGTCGGTGGGTGGGCTTTGCAGCCGTGGGGGTTGGGGCTGGTTTTGGTCCCCCAAATGCAAGCCAGTGTGGCTGGCAGTTGAATCTCCAAAGAAAGGGCCACTAAAGCCATGTTTTTCAAACATTAATGTATAAACGAGTCTCCTGGGCATCTCGTTAAAATGCAGGCTCGATATCAGTAGGTCTGAGAATCTGCATTTTTAACCAGCTCCCAGCGGGCGGGCCACACTGTGAGTAGCAAGGAGGTGAAAAAGTTGCTGACCTGTGGTCCATCCGGAGGGTGACCAGTCCATCACAGTTTGCCTGGGAATTTCCCAGTTTTATCAATGATAAAGTTCCCAGGTTCCCAGGATGGTTGACTACCCTGCTTCTTGACCTGCTTTCTTGGCACTCGCTGCCGGGTCAGATTGCCCCCATTTAGAAGGTGAATTAACCCCATTTCTGGTCAGAGGGGGCCCCATGCCCGGGAAACCCCCTTGGGGTCTCCCACTGTTCTCTGCATTCTGCTAATGGCTTTTCTTTGTGATTCTCTCCCTAACGCCTCCAGGCCTGGCTGAAGCTACCTCTTTTCTAGCCTCCTCCTCCTCTGAGCTCTGGGGTCCACCCTGCTTAGTTAGAGGCTCTCTGGCGTGACTGGCTATTGTAGAGAATAACAGCAACCATGTGAACACTCCACGCCTTGAACATACAGAAGCTATCTCTGAAACTAGGCCACAAACTATGATGGGGACCGTGTCTGATCTTTCTTTGAGTGCTCATGGCGTCTTGCACACAGTGGCTGTTAGTTCTCAGAAGGTCAGGGCTTGTCCTGTGTGCTACCCTATTCCCAGAACTCACCTGGCACAGAATCTGTAATTGCGATATATGTTTATTACATGTTCATGGCGTGTGGCTCCTAGAAAGAAGAAATGTTCTCATGGTGGATACTGTTGGAGGTCTGGGTACTGGGCACTTATTTTTGTATCCATTCTGCTTGGCTGTAATAGGGCTGGTAGAGCCGGAGACTTTTCATTGTTGAGATGAAAGCATGTTGGGCACGGGGTTGCTTCCAGAGAGGACCAGGCTCTGAGCTCTTGTGAATGACATTCCTGAACCCCAAGCTCTTAGATAGGTAGCCTCTCTTCCACCACTTCACCTGCAGGAGCTCCAGTTGTTCTGAGATCAGCTGAGGGACAATTAATGCCATATGGGCTTTGGTGTCCAGCAAGCTAGGCTGACGGCTCCTTGATGGAGGGCAGGGAGTGATAGTTTTGGTTTTTATTCATCCTCTGTGACTCCTTTGTTTCTGAATACAGAATTTTAATTCTATATTTTATTACAGCCAAGTACAAATTCATTTCAAAGCCAGCAGGTGAGTCTCTGGCTTCCGGTGGGGGGAGGGGCTCTGTGAACTGAGACTGAGCGAAGCTCCTTTGAGTCCTAAGTATTTTGCCTCAGAGCAGCCCCTACTTTAAAGTCAAGATCTCTTCCCTTTTCTCCCGTTGCATGCCTTACACCAAACATGTGTGCTGCAGCCCAACCTCAGCCCCCCTAGACTGCACTACATTAAATTAACATACATTCATCGGACTCATAAGATGTACAAGCCACTTAGGAATATAAAAATACAAGTGAAACCTAGCCTCTAACTCGCAGCCTCAAGGAGTTTATCCTCTAATTGGGGAAGTGGTTCGTGGAAAGAAAAGTTAACAATACAAGAGTTAAATAATGATGAAGATTACAATGCAGGAGAGGTCACCAAGAAAAAAAAAGGGGGGGGGGGACAGGATTAATTAATTACTAAATGAGTGGCACAGATTCTATATGCTGAGGGAATTCTGGGAAGAAAGAGACAGCTGTGCACTGGGGTGCCGTGCTCTGGAATGACTGGGGGCAGGGCCTTGGCTGAGGTGGGACAGAGTACTTGGGGGACGGCAGAGTTCAGTTCCGCTCAGCAAGCACTTATGGGGCAACTGGAACCAGCTTCTGTGACATCTAAGCTGACTTGAGTAGAAAATAGTCCAAAATATGGCTAAATGTCAGGGAGGAGAGTGTTAAGCAAGAGCTCACCTTGCACAGAGGCATGCATGCACGAACCAGCATGGTGTGTATTTGCAAAGCAAGCAGTTCAGGATTTGGGGATCATCAGGCATCGTCCGTGGAGGAGCAGGAATGGCCAGATTATGGAGAACCTTCTATGTCATGCGTGGAGCTTAGAGTTTTCATAGAGCCAGCGGGGAGCCCATGCAGAGGCAGCACGAAATAGCAGCGAAGAAGCAGGTTCTAGAGCGAGACGCCTGCTCTGCCACTTGCTACCTATGTGAATTTGGGTGAATGACTTGATCTCTCAATGCCTCAATTTCTTAGTCTGTAAAAAGGGTGTAAAAGCAGTCCTTCCCTCCTTGCAAGGGCTGAGTGACTTAATCAGCATAAAGTGCTAAGAGCAGCCTTGGAACAAATACGGTGCTCAATAAATTGTAGCTATTGTTGGTGTTAAAGGGATTTTAGGCTGGCAAGTGCCCTGGAGAGATTTGCATTTTAGCAAGATCAGGCTGGCAGTACGGAGAAGGTGGATTAATGTGCATAAGACCAGTGGGAAGCCTATTGCGGCCCTCGAGGCAAGCAGTGATGAGTGCTGGGCTGAAGGAGTGGTGTGTGGATGGAGGCGAGGGGCCAGATTCAGGAACTTTTGAAAGGGTGCTTTCCATGGAGACTTCTATGTTTTTACCTTATGTACTGGGTGGACTGTGGTTTCAGCAACTGCAGCAGGAAAACCAAGAGAAGGAATAGGTCTTCTGGGGGGTTGGTTTATTATTTCTCCTTTCCTTCCTTCCTTCCTTCCTTCCTTCCTTCCTTCCTTCCTTCCTTCCTTCCTTCCTCCCTCTCTCCCTCCCTCCCTTCCTCATTCCCTCCCTCCCACCCCTCCCCCGTTCCTTCCTTCCTTTCTACATTCCTTCCTTTTCTCACTCCCTCTCTCCTTTCCTCCCTCCCTCCTTCCTTTCTCCCTCTTTTCCTTCCTTCCTTCTTTCTTTCCTCCCTTCCTTCCTCCCTTCCAACACTCTGAGTTCCAATATGTATGGGACACTTAGATGGAGATGTCAGTCAGGAAGCTGAGTATACACACTAGAAGACATGGCTGGAGATAGAGATTAGAGCACGGATGGCAGTTAAAGCCATGGAGGTAAATGACATCACCCAGGGAAAGGGTGCAGAAGAAGAGAGTAGGCAATCCTGAGGAACGCAGCATTTAAGATAAGAGATGGTGATAGAAAAACCACAGACAACCTACTGGGAGGAGGAGAGTCAGAAGAATTTGGAAAGGGTGGCATCACCAAATTAGATGACTAGAAAGCTTTGTGATGGAGAGTGAGACCACAGCGTCAGATGCAGCAGCAATGGCAAACCCAGCAAGAGAAGGACTAGAAAGTGTTCACCGACTTTGTCGATGTGAGAGCCGTTGGCACCCGGGCGTGCAGGCGAGGATGGAAGATGGGAGAGGAGCGAGCAGTGCGTGGAGGTGAGGAAGCAGTGAGATCACACGTGGATGAGGTGTGGCTGACCATTAACCTGGCTTTGCCACAGGACTCTTGGATGCGGTGGGAGATGAGCTGGTGGCCAACAATCATCAAGCAAATCCTACATGAGGCCCTTGGACTGGAAACCACTGGAGAGATTTAATTTAGTCATTCTTTTTTATTTATTTATTTTTTATTCAGCAAGTATTTATTGCATAACTACTGTGGATTTAAAAGTATGCTAAATGTCATTCAGTCACTAACAAGTCTAATAAAAGAGTTAGGACAAGGATGTAAATGTTGTAACACAAAGATGATAAGTATCATAGATGTTAAACTGTGAGTTGGATTAGGAAATATATTTCCCCCTGGGGTTGCCAAGAAATACTTCATGGAAAGGTGACTTTTGAGCTGGGGTTGAAGGAGGAGTAGGGTTCTAATGGGCAGTAGTGGAAGAGAGGCATTTCAGTAAATAGATGGGATGTGCAAAGGCCCTGAGGTAGGTTAAGTATGGAGCATAGCCAGGGAACAGGAAATAGGTTAAGTATGGAGCATAGCCAGGGAAGAGGAAATTAATTAACTAAAACTGTAGGGTCAACACCAAAGTAGATTGTAAGGTAAGACTAGAAAAACAGGTGGGAGCCCTGGTGTGAATACTTCCCATGCCAGGCTTAGGGATTTGTACTTTGTTCTATAGGCCGTAAGAATACATTGCAGGGTTTTTTTTTTTTAATGTCTATTCTTTTTTTTTTTTTTTAAGTTTATTTATCTTTGAGAGAGAGAGAGAACAAGCAGGAGAGGGGCAGAGACAGAGGGAGAGGCACAGATTCCAAAGCAGGTTCCAGGCTTCGAGTTGTCAGCACAGAGCCCGACGTGGGGCTCGAACCCAACGAACTGTGAGATCATGACTTGAGCTGAAGTCGGACGCTTAACCAACTGAGCCACCCAGGTGCCCCATGACGTCTATTTATTCTTGAGGGGGGAGAGGGGCAGAGAGAGAGAGAGAGAGAGAGTCCCAAGCAGGCTCTGCACTGTAGGCCCAGAGCCCAACACAGGGCTTGATCTCATGAACCCTGAGATCACAACCTGAGCCAAATAGGTTTTTGATACAAGGAATAAAAACAGAAGACTTTGCCTTATAGAAGGGTCTTGCTGACAGTATGTAACATAGATCAGAGCAGAGAGGAACAAGTTTGCAAGTAACTGTCTGGGAGTGAAAAGTCATGAAGGAACTTAGACGCAGGCCCTCCCTGGGTAAGGTTGAAGTGAACTTGAGAGATTATGTGGGAGTTGGACTGAAATTGCCCGTGTGGGGAGGTGCTGGGGATAGGTTAGCTGAGGGGCTGAAGCCAGAGTTAGAAGGGGCAGCGTTTGGGTGATGGTTAGGGAGAAATCAACAAGAATCCCAAGATTTCTACAGCATGGCGATTCTACAGATTGGAAGAAACATAATACCATTAATAGAAATAGTAAAGACATGAAGATGAGCCTGTGTGAGGGAGGGGGAAGGGACAAGTGTCATGCTCACCTGAGGAGGGTTGTGACTAAGAAATGGCCATTGCACGGAGGGACAGGAGCCCTCTCGGCTACCTCCAGTGCAGCGTCCCTGGAACTGTAGGTCAGCGGCCAGGTTTGGGGGGTCGGGAGAGAAGAGGAAATGACAGTTGTGAGCACACATCACTCTTTCAAAAGTTTAGCAGTGGAAGGAAAGAGAGAGATGGGAGGGATACCATCCCGGGGTTTCCTGGGATACACGATTTTCAGTGTGGAGTCGAGGTAGGTTCGGGATGGAGGCTGGCCCTCCCGGGAGGTGAAGCAAGGTGGTGGAGGTGGAGCCTGGGGGTGGCTCTTCCCTCTGGAAGCAGGAGAATGAACAGAAGGGGTAAAGGTTCTGCCAGAGCCTGGCTGGAGAATAGAGAGGCAGCTTTTAGTACAGAAAGGGACCCCCACGGAGGCGACCGTTCTTTCAGAATCTGTGCCTTTGATCTGGGAATCTGGGAGTCTGGGAGGGTCCCTCCCCTGGGCCCCCATGTTACCTCCTGGTCACTTGCTGGCAGTCCTGAACTCTGCCTTTCCTGCCCAGTCTCACTGCCTGGAATTCCAGGAATTCAGGAGGTCATCGCGTCCTTTTTTTTTTTTTTTTTTTTACAAATAGTTTATTGTCAAATTAGTTTCTACATAACACTCAGTGCTCATCCCCATAGTGCCCTCCTTCATGCCCATCCCCCCCTCCCCCCCACATCCATCAGTCCTCAGTTTTTGTCAGCATTCAAGAGTCTCTCATGGTTTGCCTCTCTCCCTTTCCCCCACCATTTCCGCCCTTCTTCTCCCCCGGTCATCGCGTCCTTTAAGGGAAGGGGTCCATGCTGTTCTTGTTCTGAAGCACATGTGGGGCAAAGGAAAGCCATGACACTTCACGGGTCCCTGCCTCTCCTGTCATGCCAGTGTGGGCTCCAGCCCCTGTGGTAGTTCAGACGCAGGCGCGGTGTTTGGGGGCACACAGCCACGTGGCACAGACACAGACGGGCCCTCGCATCCCTGTCAGTGGGACAGATGGAGGATGTGCTTTTTCTGAGGAAACCCCATCCCCTCTGGCCACAGCGTTCAGGGTCTCTAGCCGTGGCTGCATCCCCCTGAAGGTGACCAACTGTTCCGGGTCACCTGGGACCAAGGGGTTTGCTGGGGTACAGGACTTTCGGTGTGGATGTCAAACGTCTCAGAGAAACTGGGACCAGATGGCCACCCTAACTCTCCCCACTTCTACTTTGGGGAAAGTGCAGAGTTCATGGATTTTCTTCTGGGACGACGCACCTCACACACCTGTAGCAAGGTAAACTCTGCCACCATGTGACACAGAAGAGGCTCTGTGAGCTGCAGGCCCAGGTTGGAATCCCCGCCTCTCACTTCCTAGTTGTGCAAGTTTCAGCGAATTACTTTATATTTCTTAGACTCAGTTTTCGTATCTGTAAAATGGAGGTAATAATGCTAATCTCACAGAATTCTATCTGAGGATTAAGGGAGGCCATTCTCATCAGTCAGGGCCCTAGTATGGTACAAGACCATGGTAAGAGAAGTCAATAAACATTAGTTCTCTCCAGTTCTTCCCTCTCTGTGTTTCTTGCATTGGAATGATACCCATTCTGCAAGTGGGGAGGGTAAGGCTGATAAGCAGGAATAGGTAACTCTGGCTCAAAATGGCAGAATCAGGAATCAGCAACAGATCCCTAGCTCTTGACTGCCATCTTCCTACTTTGGGGTAGACAAGGGTTTCTTTATCTGGAATGTTCCCTGAATGAAGGGGAAGGAACTGTTTTATTTACTTATTTGTCCATCCACCCATCCATCCATTCAACAAATATTCATTGAGTATGTACTATGTGTCAGGTACTGTTCTAGGTGCTAGGGATTTGATTGTCAACAAAACATACATTTTCTACCCTCATGAAGCTTACATCCTGGCAGAGAAGACACATAATAAACATCTCCCTGATACAATGCAAAGTAGCAATAACTGCCCTGAAGGGGAAATAAAGAAGGTGAAGATGGTGGAGAGCAGCTGGGGCATGGGCATCGTCCCGTGGGGCGGTGAGGCAAGGGGAGGGTCCTCAGGAGTTTGACTTTCCAGCTGAGGCCTGAAAAAATGTAGCCTGGGTCTTGTAGGCCTGACTTCCCCTCCTCCCGGAGCTCCCAAGCTCAGGCCCAGCTGCCCCAGGGTGGAATCAGCTGCGGAAGAGAGACAGTTGTTCTCTGGATTGGGGCGGCCGTGGTAAGTGGGAGTGTAGCTGTTTGTATCAGCTGTCCGTCTACAGTGCTTTGCTGGTCTGAGCTTTTGGGATGGGGGAAGGACCCAAGTCGGAAAATCAGTTACTGAGGGTCAGATTGCAGATAAAAAGGACATGAATGGGCTGCCTTGGGGATGCTATATTTGGGGATAAGTCACAGTGCATTTGGTTTCCTGCATGGCTCTGTGTCCTCGGCATTGCCTTTTCCTTTAAGAAAAAAAATAACATCTCTGTTTGGACTGCATGCTAAATGATTTATGAACATTATTCTTCTCCGTTAGTCTACCTGTAGAAGCTCCAGCCCTCACAATCCTTTTCATGTTGATTAAGTACGTTTGAAAGCAAAGAGAGACTGTCTGCAATCCCTTCACAGTACAGACTAGCGGCTTTCCTGGACTCAGGAGGGATTCCTCAACTTCCCTATGCAAGAGTTCCTTTGCAGCTGGTTAAGCAGGAGACCAGTACAGAAACATGTAGTCAGACTTGTGTGTAGCATTCTTTCTGGAGCTGGTAATTATGAATTTGAGACCCTGGAGTCTCCGAATGGAATGTTCAGGAATCAGCTTGGTATGCCAGGTGTGATTGCACCTGACTTGGCCCCGGCAGGTTGATGCTGGTAAGGAGGAGAGGAAGGTGCTCTCTCTCTCTTTGTAAAAAAATGTTTAATGTTTATTTATTTTTGAGAGAGAGAGAGAGACGGAGACACAGAATCTGAAGCAGGCTCCAGGCTCTGAGCTGTCAGCACAGAACCCGACACGGGGGCTCGAACTCACAAACCGTGAGATCATGACCTGAGCCGAAGTTGGACGCTTAACCGACTCAGCCACCCAGGCGCCCCAAGAAGGTGCTCTTCAAGGGCCTGTCAGAGCTTAGTGTTGTCAAGGGCCCCCACTGAATAGGGTGGGGAGAGAGAAGGAAGGTCACAGCCCAACTCTGTGTATTCCTAGGTTAATGGAAGGTGTCCATGGAGAGAAAACAGGACCCATGGAGCCAGTTCCCATGGAGGGAGGGCCTCTTGGCTGGTTCTGTAGTTTGGACAGGACCGATGCCCTTCCCTAGTTCCTCCCCATCCCTTGTTTATTACTGTGTGATGGAGAATTTGGTCACACACTGCATGGATAGGGGGTCTTTGAGGGTCTGACCTCAGCACTCACTTTGACTTGGAAAGTAAACCTCTACAGATGCTGTTTCTACTACATCTTCAGTCTTTGGCAGCCAGATCTAGCCCAGGGCCACCTTCTGCAGGTCTTGGTATCAAATGTGGAGCAGGACAGCTTTCCCTGAAGTCCTGAGCTGCCACAGAAATTGTGTGATGCTGTATCTTTTCTCTGCCACCTTGCCCGACAGACGTCCCCCTGAGCTGCCTTCAAGCTTCTGGACTTTCCAATCCAGGCTCTAAAGGCTTATTTGGAATCCCCCATCTTCAAAAGTCATCATCCATCCTGGCTTCCCCTGGCGTTTAAACCCCAAATTCCTTCACCTCTGTCACCCCTCCCTGCCCCATTCAGAGTAGAACTTCCTCAGACATACCTGGGCCAGACATGATGAGGCTTGGCCTCATATTTCTTGCTTCCCTGTTGGGTGACCTTGGAAAATTCACTTCATATCCCTGACTCGTGACTCCTTCACTTATTAAATGGGAATGAGACCATTTGAGAAACAAATGAGGTGGTAGTTTTGAAAAATGCGTCACAGATTGTCTTAATTGTCTCCTCATGACAAAAGTTCACATAGACACTTAAAAATGTAAAACATTACAAATCCTCCCGTCTAGCTACAAACAGCCTGGGGCAAGGGTGAGGTGGTGCAGATGAGGAAGACCCAAATGGTCCGAATGGAAACCTAAAGAAAAATAGCGATGGTGCCAGTGTGACCTCAGGCCTCTCAGAGGGAGAGTCCAGCTCCTCCTACAGGCCGGACACCCTGCTTGGCTTTTTGGGTCTGTCGTCTGTTCCTTACACCGTCCTTGAGGACGTCATCCCCATCAAAGCATAGGACTGAAACGAGACCCAAAGGGATTAAGTTGCCCAAGGTCACAAAGTTAGCAAGTTGTAGGGTTGAGAATCAGAACGAGCTGTGCCAGACCCTAATGTCCATGCTCATGACAGCACATGACAGAAACTGCCTCCTGAAGGGAGGCTTCGAGGACAGCGGGACCTCTGCCGGGCGCCTCGCCTGGATGCCACCTCCAAATCCCACCGGCCTCCTGAACCTGTTATTCTGCCATTAGCAATTTATCCCCCAGAGCTGAGCATTTACTCTTTAGTTCTCTTTTGCCCTCCCTCTCCCTCTCTCTCCCTCTCTCTTTAATGCACGCACCGGGGAGGGTTGCCCATGAAGCACAGATTGATGTTTTAGCCCCTTTCTTTCTGGCTAAGAGAGACAGCCAGAGTAAAAATCTCTAAATTGTGGACCCAGTTGGACAGCTGATCCTGAAAAGGGCAAAAAGGAAAGCCTTGTCCATTGAAGACAGATTTCATCCCCTTCCGAGTTGTGCCTGGACTGGCCTTGCCCGTGTGCTAGCTGAGCCACGCCCTGGGGACCACCTGGGAGATCTGCGTCCTGCTGTCCTGCGGTCTGAGCCCCAGTTAACAGCCTCCCCGTCATGGAACGCAACCTCCGCCCAAGAGATACAGGGATGTGGTTAGGCGCCCTCATCCCCTCGCCTGTACTCACGTGCGTGCAGGGCCCTCCGTCCCTCGCCCTTTGATGTGGAGGGCTCATCCCAGTGAAGCCTCTGTCCACTCCAAGAGCCCCTCTCTCTCCATAGTGGCTCAAAGGGCCTTTTCAGTGGGGGTGGGGGGTGGAGGAGGCAGCCAGTCGGCCTGGGAGGGGAGATCAAGGCGTGAGATCCCCGGAGGGCTCAGAGGGTCAGGGGCTGTGTACTGGTGACTTCTTAATGCAAGTTCCAACAAAGAGAAATCTGTGGTGGGAGGGCCTCAGCGAAGGAAATAAAGTCTCCATGAAAACAAACTTTTGTTGGAAGCTTTCTCCTCTTGTTCTGGCAGCGGTACCAAGTCCTGAAAGGGGAAGGCTGTGTCTTCCGGAGCAGTCGGGAGGCTCTCAGATGGTCCAAATATCAGCCTGCTACCAGGGGACTATTTTTCTCGCCCCAGGAAGGAGAGCCTCGGGAGCGAGTGCAGTAATAATTGGTTTTCTAACCAAGGCTAGAATAGGTAAAAGAAAAGCTAGGGGGCAGCGCAGAGACCTGTGGCCACGGTTGAGACCTTGGTGGACCCATCACTGTGAAGGATGCCACTCTGTGACCAGGGCAGACCCTGGATCCCTCTGGGCCTCATTTTTCTCACCTGCAAAATGGACATAACTTGCCCAAGGTCTTTCAGTTAGGAAACCAGGGTCTGAGCCAGGACGTACACTTCTGTTCTCCAGTACCTTGTAACTCACAGAAACCAGAGGATGGACGTGAAAGGATCTTTGAAGATACCACAATACCACAGGGAGGTTAGATAATTATCACAATGCACATTGTGTGTGTGTGTGTGTGTGTGTGTGTGTGTGTGTGTGTGTATGTGTGTGTGTGTGCGCCTTCTTTCTCCCCAGGCCTAGGCAGTCACACACCAGCCTCAGTTGTTTGGTTTCTGCATCTTGTTTTGCAAAGAAGCAAAGGGATGGTTAAAGAAGGGATGTTCCAGTTATTCTTTGCTGCTGTGTTTGGGGATACTGGGGGCTCCCAAGTTTTAGGGAAAACAGAGAATAAGGGTTTCTCCGGCCACTGAGATGTTTTTATGTTAAGTAAGTATAAGGCTATGGGTTTTTTTTTTTCTCTCTGGAATCCAGGGAAAGGGTAAGAATTTGTATTGCATCCAGGCCCCATAAGATTCTTTTTTTGACTGTGTAAGTGTCTTTTGTCATGCTTAGGGAGAAAATCCTCTGTGGTGGCTGCCATCCGGCAGAGCTCAGAGGACTTCGGAGGGGCAGGTAGCCAGGGGGATTAGGCAGGGAGGGGAAGGGAGATGTAGTTTCAATTCTGCCTGCTCCTGACAGGCAGCAGTGACCCCACGGTGGGCCCCGGTCCTCTTCACCATAGACAGCACCTGTTGGAAGGAGAGGGAGAAGGAGAGAGAAACCCAAGCAGGGTCGGTAGAGGGTGAATCCTGATGGGTGCTGGGGCAGCCTGAGAGCATTGGTTGGGGGCGAAGCCTGCTTCCTCTCCCTTCCACACCCCTTCCCCAGCCAGAGGCCCGGGCTGCTGCTGTGGATTGCTGGGTTGGGAAGGTGTGTGTCTCCCCTGTGCTCTGAACATCTCTGAAAACTGAGAGGCATAAACAGAAGTGCCCCAGGGCTCTCTCTGACTGGAGGGGCCGTGGTGTGTCCGGATGTGGGAAAGTCTGTCCAGGGAGGCCTGACTGAATTAGAGAAGGCACCTCCTCCCTCCCTTCCTCCCTGAGCTGTCCCCTTAGGCAGCCGTGCCCGGTCAGTCGTGGGCTAATAACATCAACGCTGATGTCACGTGGCCGAACGGAGCCGCCTGCAGCAGTTAATAGGTGAAGTCTCCCGCTGCTGACCACATGCAGAGTTTGCATGGGGCGTGTTTAGGCTCGACGCGGCCAGCATGTAAGTGTGTATGGAAGTGGGTAGGAAGCCAGCGTGTGCAAGCTGCCTTCCCCTCCTCCACACATGCACACACGTACCCACGCACATGCACGTGTACACACAGAGCCATACACATATCACACGCACGTGGTCACACACGGTCATGTACACATGTACACACATGCACATGCACACACACAGAGCCAGACACACGTGGAACACAGCCACAAAAAGCCCTACACACAGTCACACGCACGTGCATATACCCACACACACAGTCGTACACACGTGTGCACATAATCATAGACACCCCCCCCTCATTGGGGTGGTGAGAGGGCTATGAGAGAAATCTTTTCTAGGAGCTTCTCTCTTCACTCTCCCATTTCCCACCTCCCCCTCACCCCTGGACCTCCCTCTTCCCTCTCCCCCTCCCTAGTCACCTCCTCCAGTTTTATCCGCAGGAACACAAGTCCAGGGTGTATCAGGCCAGCCTCATTCTGTGTGGTCTGGAGGTAACACGGGGCAGTAAAAAGAGCTCAGGGATGGGAGCCCAATGGAGCTGAGTTGAGATCCTGACTCCCCCACTTAATTGGGTTCATGACATGGACCCACCGGGCATGTTGTTTAACCTCTGTCAGCCTTGCTCTGCGCCTCTCTACAAGTGGGTTGGAAGTACTGCCTCGCAGGGTTGCTGTGACCCATGTGCACGGGGACAGGTGCACGCCGTGTAGCGCAAGCAGGCACGCAGGGATTGCTGGCCGATGCCAGCCCTCTCCTCTCCCTGCCATTCCCATGAGTACATTTCTGCCGTGTGGTCGCCATATTGGTGCCTGACCTATAAAGGTAGGCCTGCCTTAGCAAAGTGTTTGGGGTGCGCTCTACGTGGACTTTGTGTCCTTTTCCTAGAGGCTGGTTTCAGTTCGAAGGAAGGAGATAACACGGCTGTCATTTACTGGGCATTGTTTCTGAGACACTCACACTCTTCTCAACCTGGTCAGCGCTTTTACCCGGATAAGAAGGCTGAGTCACAGAGGGCTTCAGTAATTTCTCTGAGCCCCCACAGCTGGCTAAGTGGCTGTGAACACACCTCCTGACCCTGGCTTCCTGTTGCAGTAGGTGATTTGCTGCAGCATCGGGGACACTGTCAGGGAGCCCATGTGCGGACAAATGGCACTGTTTAATCTGGTGACTTAATAGGTCATCTGCTTCCCTTCTTAGAGCAAGCCCATCCGGATGGGACATTTCTTCCAGCTTCTCTATAAAGTGACATGGACGTGGGTAGCAAGGCCTGGGTCCCCAGGACTTGGGCTGGGAGAAGTCTGAGGGGGTGTCTGTGGGGACACAAGATGAGTGTGGGGAGCTCCATTCAGGTTTGCAAACACCACACATGTGTATCCACCACGCACTGGGTCCCAAGCTAGGCACCAGGGCTGGAGAAATGAGCGAGGTATTGTCCCTGCTTCCAAGGAACTCATAAAGAAGTGAGCAGGGTGAGGGGCTCAGGCACGCAAAAAAGATGTATAGACAATGAGGTTAACGCAACCATGGAGGAAAGCACTGGGAAGGGTGGGGGTGGGGATGGGGACTTGGTCTGAAATTTGCCTGGAGGAGATGGTGGTGGGAACATCCCGGAGAAGGAGGGAAACGGCCCTCCCTCCAAGGAGTGGGGCGGGGTGAGCAACAACATTGGAAGTGTGAAGCAGCAAGAGCAAGGAGGGGGGTAGGCATGGCCAGACTGAGTGCTGAGGCTCTTGGATTATATTTCACAGGTGATGGGGAGCTATGGAATGTATTGAAATGGGGGAGTGGTGTTGTCAGATTTATTTTCTAGAACTTGGCCTCAGCACCAGCAGGGATGGATTGGAACGGACCAGACTTTCACAAGCACATTCAAGATATGTTTCAATTAGAATGCCTTTGCCTGCCAGTAGCAGCAAATCCAACCCAAAGTGGCTTAAACAGTGAGAAATCCTTTTTCTTACATATTATGAAGCCCAGAACCAGGAGTGTTTGAGGGTTGGAAAAATTTGGTGGCTCAGTGACATCAGCAAGCACTCAGATTCTCTGTCATCCTCTGGATGTCAGCTCTGTTTTCGGACTAGCTTTCCCCTGGGTCATACAGTGGTCGTAGCAGTTCCACGCATCATCCCAATGACTTGGCAATTAAAAACAGTAAAGCAAGTCATTTGTAAAACTAAGGGGTGATGGAGGTCATGGCAAATGGGATCGTGAATGCTCCAGACTGTTGGAATTCACATTAAAAATTTCTTAAAGTACAGGCAAAATATTTTAAGCAAAATCAAGAGACAAATGAGAAACTGGGGGAAAAATTGCAACTCATGTCACAAGGCTATTCTCCGTAATATACAAAGAGTTCCTAAAAATGAACAATAACAAAATACAACCCAATAGGAAAAAATGGGCAAAGAATTTGAGCAGACTATTCACAGAAAATAAATGGCTCTTAACAGAGGAAAGATGTTCAGTCTTATACGTTAAAAGAAATGCAAATTAAAACTATCCTGAGACAACATTATCCATTCATCTTTTAAATGGGCAAAAATCCCAAAAGTCTATCACACTGTATTGGCAAAGCTCTGGGGAAGCAGGCTGTCTTATTGTGTAAATCAGTATAACCCTTTATAGGATAGTTGGCAATATCTATCAAAAGTATAAATCCTATGCCTTTTGATCCAGCAATTTCATACTAGGGAATTGATTCTAAAGATATACTTGATCATATGTGAAACAATATACATGAATGTTTTTTCTTTACAACATTATTTGTAATAGCAAAAGATTGGAATGAACCCGAATGGCCATCAGTTGGGATTAAATTATGTAATATTCTGACCATGGAATAATACACATTTATTTTTTCTAAATTATTGATTTTGAGAGAAAAGAGACTGAGTGAGAGCAGGGGAGAGGCAGAGAGAGAGAAAGAGAGAGAAGAGAGAGAATCCCAAGCAGGCCCACACTGTCAGTTCAAAGCCCAGTGTAGGGCTAGACCCCCAAACCATGAGATCATGACCTGAGCCAAAGTGAAGAGTTGGACGCTTAAGCGACTGAGCCACCCAGGTGTCCCTGGAACACTACACGTTTAAGAAGAGAAAAGAGGAGCACCAGGGTGACCCAGTTGGTTAAATGTCCAACTTTGGCTTACGTCCTTATCTCACAGTTCATGAGTTCAAGCCCTGCATCAAACAGTGCAGAGCCTGCTTTGGACCCTGTATCTCCCTCTGTCTCTGGCCCTCTTCCCTTCTCAAAATAAATAAACAATTAAAAATAAAAATAAAAAGAGGAAAGAGAGGGGTACCTAGCTAGCTATGTTGGTAGGGCATGAAACTCTTGATCTTGGGGTTGGCAGTTCAAGCCCCATGTTGAGAGTAGAGCTTACTTAAATAAAATAGGGTGCCTGGGTGGCTCAGTCATTTAAGCATCTGACTCTTGATTTCGGCTCAGGTCATGACCTCATGGTCATGAGATCAAGCCCCATGTCAGGCTCCACCCTGGGCACGGAGCCTGCTTAGGATTCTCTCCCTCTATCCTCTGTCCCTCCTCCACTCACCCTCTCAAAATTAATTAATTAACTAATTAAAAATAAATAAAAAGAGGAAGGAGAACTCTACTGATCTGGAAAGATATCCAAAAATATTTTAAGGGTAAAAAGAAAAAAAATCCAAGGTGCAGAAAAGTGTGCATAAAAGGGGAATACCAAAAATCCATATTTGTGTTCACTTGGATAAGTAGGGGGCAGGAATTGGAGGGAAATATTTCATATACCTTTTGATTTTTGAGCCACGTTAGTATTACCTTTTAAAATTTTTTTATATTTCCATCAACTGATGAATGAATAAAGAAGATGCAGTTTATATACACAATTGAATACTACTTGGCAATGAGAAAGAATGAAATCTGGCCATTTGCAGCAACATGGATGGAACTGGAGGGTATTATGAAGTAAGTCAGTCAGAGAAATAAGTCAGTCAGAAAAATAAGTCAGTCAGAGAAAGACAAATATCATATGTTTTCACTCATATGTGCATCTTGAGAAACTTAACAGAAGACCATGGGGGTGGGGAAGAGGGGAAAAAAGTTACAGAGAGGGAGGGAGGCAAACTATAAGAAACTCTCAAATACAGAGAACGAACTCAGGGTGGATAGGGGATGGAGAGAGGGGAAAGTGGGTGATGGGCATTCAGGAGGGCACTTGTTGGGATGAGCACTGGGTGTTGTATGGAAGCCAATTTAACAATAAATTATATTTTTTTTAAAAAAAGAAAAAAATAAATGTTTTAATGTTTATTCATTTTTGAGAGACACAGCACAAGCCAGGGAGGGACAGAGAGAGAGGGAGACACAGAATTGGAAGCAGACTCCAGGCTCTGAGCTATCAGCACAGAGCCCAACACAGGGCTCAAACCCACAAATTGTGAAATCATGACCTGAGCCAAAGGCAGACACTTAATTGACTGAGCCACCCAGGCGCCCCACATATTACCTTTTTATAAACAAAACAAAACAAAACAAAACAAAACAAAACAAAGGAAAACCAGGAGCACTATTCAGATCCCACAAAACATCTAGAAAGAGCAGCCGATTTGCATCGTTGGGCTCTGAGTTATACAGTGGCAGTGGAGATGGAAAGGGATAGATTTGAGAAATATTTTTATAAAGTTTATTTATTTTTGAAAGAAAGAGAGAGAGAGCATGAGAGGGGCAGAGAGACAGGGAGACAGATAATCCCAAGCAGGCTTCACACTGTCAGGGAAGAGCCTGACGTGGGGCTTAAATTCACGAACCGTGAGATCATGGCTTGGGCTGAAATCAAGAGTTGGACGCCTAACTGACCAAGCCATCCAAGCACCCTGACTTGAGAAATGTTTTTTAAGAGTAAAATCCCCCTGCTTGGGTGTGGGAGTGAGAGAGAAGCTGAGGCAGAATCCAAGGTGGCCCCCAGTTGGGGGTAGCTGGTGGAAGATGGGGTCATTCAGAGATGAGAAGAGGAGAGAGAAGCATGCTGGGGAAGCAACAAGGCGTGGAGAGTCATTTCACCTCTGAACTCAGACACTCAGCTCCTGGGACCCTTCCTCGTTCTATTTCTCCATCCATCCACAGGCCATGTATCTGGCGACAGATTTCTAGTTTGCTGGTCATGTTCCCTCCTACCAGACTCAGGGGAGGAGTCCCAAGCTAGGGTGGTGTCTGTAGGCGCTCTGGGCAACATCCTGAGCATGAAGCCTTCCAGGGAGAAGAGGCTAATGTCTGGAGCGCCGGGGAGGAGGCCCAGCGAGTGGGCACGGCAACAGAAACCCCACATTCCCCACTGGGTCAGCGTGTCCTAGAGAAAGGGCAGGTCTCCGTGTTCCATTTCCCATCTCCGTTCTGATTCTCTTTGGCTCACCATCTGCTGCTGCAGAGGACTCGGGGGCTATGAGCCTGGCGCTGGGGCCTCCCCAGAGACAACGGCCCGTTCTCCCAGGATTAATGTGTCCCCGGGGCCACTGTGGTGCTGATGGCAGCGGGAGACGTAGAATGCAGAAGATGGGTACTCTAGGCAACACAAACGTGTTTGATGTGACATTCACGTGAGGAGTGCGCTGGGCTGGGATGTGTTTGGGGTGCCCCGACACATTTGCTGACAACAGCAGTCTGCTCAGCTGTGGGCCCTCCTGCAAGCCCGTCTGCGGAGTTGGGGGCCAGAATGACAAACGGACTGAATAGCAAATGGCAGCCACGCTGTTTGGTGTTCGAGGCATTATGAACTGGTATGTGAAATATGGCCACGCTCTTGGTTTTAGCCGGCGCTGGAAAGGATTAGAAGACAATTAATAAATCATTTAGTGCCCTGAGTTTAAGTAACTTATTATTATGGGCTGCATATATTTATGATGCTTCACTGAGCAACATTGGCAAATTTCCTTCAAATGTCACACAATTTGTATGCAATTTGTTTCAGAAGGTTTTTTTTTTTTTAATGCATATATAAATTATTAACCTGAACTCTTCAGGACAGATTGCCAGAATCCTAGCCCCTCCCCCACCATCCCTTATGAGTCTCATAAAGACTTTCTGTCCCCAAAATGATGACAGGGCCCTGTTCCCCCAGCCCACCCGCTGAGGGGCTGGGAGAGGAGGTGGAGTTGCTTGCTATCTCCTTGGTCTGCTTTGGGGCAGAGACCTAAATCCTGCCTTCCAAAGCTTTAGGGAAAAGGAGAGCAATCAGGCTGGCAGGCTGGATCTGTCCTTAAGCAGAACTAGGGTCCTGTTCCAGAGCTGGAAACATTTCAGACACTGATGATTCCACGCTGTTCATTTCGTCACTGGACTGGACAATCTGGTCCACATTTTCTCAGGCCTGATTCTTCGGTGTGTTTGTGTTTTCCTTGGTGGAGCAGTTTAATGTTTTGGTACGATGACATTTTTAACTGACTCCTGAATTGTTCCAGCCCCTCCCCCACAAAGATTCTCACATGAGTAGCTAGGGATTGGGTCAAGCACAGTCTGACCGGCTTTCTCCTCCCCTTTCCAGGTGCCTTTTCTAACGTCTGTACAATGTGCGCCCATTGAGCACTTTGTGTGCAATAAATAGATGCTTCTGATGTGCATGCGTGCATGTGTGTGTGTGTTGTTATCAAACAAGGTCCCTGCCTTCCTCTTGCTTTATGGCCCAACGTCCACGGGAGTCCAGGCCTATTGAGCAAATGAATGCACGCAGGCAGCTTTTGAACAAGCCTCAAAACAAGTTACAGGCAGCATAGAAACATCATGAAGGAGACTCATTTGGGATTTTCCAAAGAGCCAAAGCTTTCCTTCTTCAGATCCTCCACAGATATTTTCTTTTTTCTTTCTTTTTTTTTTTTTTTTTTTAGTTTTTTTATTTATGAGACAGAGAGAGACAGAGCATGAGCGGGGGAGGGGCAGAGGGAGAGAGGGAGACACAGAATGTAAAACCAGCTCCAGGCTCTGAGCTGCCAGCACAGAACCTAATGCTGGGCTTGAACCTACGAACCGCGAGATCATGACCTGAGCCGAAGTCAGATGCTTAACTGACTGAGCCACCCAGGCGCCCCTCCACGGATGTTTTCAACATCAGCACTGGGCATGCTACCTATCTCCCTAAGTAAATGATCCTGAAGATGACTGAGCCCGATGTGCTGACTCACGAGGTTGCCCCTCCTTTCGCCTCCTCTTTTATTTCTTCCATTGGCTGAGGCCTCAGATGCCAGATAACTGGTCCTGTTAGGAGCTTGTATGGAATTGGTCAGAAGCAGCTCGAAGTAAGAGTCTGGGAGTTTCCCTTGCAAGGATGGTTCATAAACTTTAGTGAGAAGATTTTGTGATATGTACTTGGACGGGTCAGACTTTTTTAAACATTGTTTTCTTTCCAGTACTTTTGTTCCCTGTTGGATTTATGAGGTTACTGACTAGCTTACTCACATGTTGGTAAGGGAAGCCTTTTTGTCCGAGAAACTGTGGCCTGTCTGCTAGGACGCTGCGAGGAGAGTGGCCAGGGGGGTAAAAGCATTTTATCTACCGGTTTGCTTTCAAGAGGGTCACAGGGAAAATTCCCCGACTCTGTTATATTAAGCCACCAGAAGACAGCTGAACTATGAGAGGGGCCTGTTGTTTACGGGGGATGTGGCCCATCAGTCTTCGGAAAGCATCCGATATGGCCTGGCTCACGAGCTCCGCCGTCCCCTCGGCCCCCGGAGGGGTGTGAGCTCTTCACTCTGCCAAAAACACAGCTGCTGTCATGGCTTCTCCTGAGAGGCGGCCCTGGCCCACCTTCCTGCAGCCCGACTTGCCGTCTCTGAGCAAGTCCCTTCTGGAGAAGGCCTCCACGGTCCCCTCCGCGCTTGGGGACAGTTGCCTCCGCCAGCCTCCACCACCCGTCAGCTCTTTGGCTGGCAGGTGCCAGGTGGAGAGTCGGCTGCTCAGGAGAGAGATTGTTCTGGGTAGTTACTGCTAGCAAGGGATCCCATTTTATCTCCCTGCCGTCAGAGTAATCTGTCCTCTGCTGGAGGCATCTCTGTGGAGCGATGAGCAGGTGAGGCACGGCAGATAGCAGTGCGGCCGGGTGACTCCGGGCTGGAGAGGGAAGCGCCCTCCCCAGCTCCAGGAGGACGCTGGGTGGGTGCAGTGAACTCAGGAATCCCCCCCTCTCCCCCCATTGATGGTGAAATTTGGCCTCCTTTAGGAAAGGCACAGTTTTCCTACTCCGTTTGTTCTCAGATTGGTGTTACACCCTGGAGCCAAATTAGTGGCTGGGAACAATTGGAAACAAATGCTCTTTCAGTGTCCCCCGCTGTGATCTGGGGATCCAGGTGGGGACACCAGTCGACTGGTTGCCTTCTCCACTGAGCCACCCGTCCGCAGAGAATCAGCATCCCAGAACCGTTCAGCGCCGCCAAAGTCCCTCAGCAGCAGCCTGCGTTTTGCACATCTGCCTAACCTCAGTTAAACAAGCTGGAGCCCTGTTAAGTTATTTATGAAACAATATTCAGGACCAGCCCCCCCGAGGCGAGTTAGGAAGTAATGAATGGAGGCGCTGTTCGGAGAAGCCTGCTCACCAGGGTCTGTGGCTGGCCTGCCAGAGTGCGTGGCTTTCTTCCCCTGGGAGAGATGCACGGAGAGCCTCCTTCTGATAGCCATGGTGGGCGCTCTTCTCTGAGACGGAGGTGGTCATTGGCTTGGCCTGGACTCTAGAGTGACTACTTGCACTGCCTCTAGGATGGGTCTGAGGAGAAGAGGCTGGCCTTGCAACTTGCCATTGTCTGGATGTACATGCCTGAAGTGGGGAGACCCTCCTCTGTGGCCCCTACTTAACATGCCGGATGACACCTAACCCCTCAAGCAACTGGTGTCTGTTTCTCCCTTTAGACTTTGGACCCTTTGAGGGGAGAGGGTCAGATTTGTTGCTCGTTATTGATCTCCAACCTCGCAAAGGGTCTGACACTCAAAACACATTGTGTACATTAATGAAGAGAGTTGCTGGCCTGCTTCCAATCCTGGATGGTTGTGGGTAAGTCTCACACAATCCGCTTCTGCAAACATGAAGTTAGGAGGACGGGATCGATCATCTCTAAGGTTCCATCCAGGTCGAACCGGGCATGGTTCTGACATCCGGCTCTCCCACTGCCTCTGGGCCAGCTCCTTCTGCATAGGCACCCCCCCATCGTGGCTGAGGTCCCCCTCTGCCCTGATGACCCCGGCTTAGTCGTTCCACAGGTTTCCAGTCTGCGTCCTGTTCTCTGGTGGCCAGAGAGTCCTCCGCCTGTGCTGTTTTCCCCGGACACACTGTCAGCCTGTCACTTTTCTCAGGCACCCAGTAGAAACTTCCCCTCCCAAGTAAAGCCGATGCAAAATGAGAACTTGTTGGTGCAGAGAGATATGTTTGTTCTGCCCTAGGCGGTACCTCTGGGGTACACTGCATTTACTCTTCTTTCTGGCCTGGACCCCTGTCCATGAGGGGGATCGAGGGACTCTCTGTTTCTAACCAGAGGAGGGTTGGCCCGTAGCATGTCACGTCCCTTTATCAAGCCCCCTTGATGCCTGCTGCAGAGACGCTCCTTCTTTCTGGGAAACACCAACAATAGTAACGATCATCATAGTTGCTTGCACGAGAGAAATAACTAACTTTTCGGAGCATACAATTATTTCGCTTCATTTTTACAATATCTCTGTGTTGCAGGCAGAGCAGGAATAAACATCTTGATTTACTTGAGGCCTAAATATTTACTGGTGTCTAGTTCAAGATTTCTTGGAAGCTTAGAACTTTCTAGCTTAGCGCGAGCCTAGTGAATATCTCTTCCACTGATTCTTAACTTCCTCGGGGACATGGTCAGCCTTGAAATCTTGGTAAAAATGTATAAATCCCTCCCTAGAAAAATGTACACACAAATACCATTCTGGATAAAATCTCAAGATTTCAGAGACCCCTAGAAACGTAAGATTCCTATTGCCCTGATCCAGACACTCAGTTCAATAGATGAAGAAACTGAGGTCCAGACAAAGTCAAAGGCCCCATAAGGTCAAAGGGCCACAAGGACAGGACTGTCTCCTGGACTCTTAAGACACTTTCCCATATACCACGCTGTTCATGGCTGCATCCGGTGAAGGGCCCAAAACCCCTCACCATGTTCTCTGCTTCTTATTTCCCTTTCCCTTTGAGATCTCCTGTCATGGATCCATGGGACTGTCTTTCATTTCAAGCCAGAGTGGTCCAGCTCTCTACCAGTTGCCTCCTACCTCCCACCAATTTTTTTCTTTTCTTTTTTACTAGAAATTGTGTCTCATTTGTCCAGTATCAGGACTCTGGAATCACCTTGGCTCCAGTGTTTCCACAGGAACGTTGCCTTTCCTGTCGGCAGACTGGCCTGGGAGCCTCCACCCCTTTCTGCCTGGGGGCCTCCCCTCTGCACTCTCTCCACTGGGCTTCAGAGACTTGGGGTTCCCTGCTTTCTCTGTCCACCCTGGGCTCCTCCCTTAGCCTCAACTTTGCTGTCAGCTGCCCCTCTTCCTGCTCTTTAACTTCCTTTTTTTTTCTTTCTGAAACTGAGAGAAGTTAGTGGTGGCATATATTTTTTTTAAATTTTGATAGAGGCACCTGGGTGGCTTAGTCAGTTAAGCTCAGGTCATGATCTCACAGCTCGTGAGTTTGAGCTCCTCTGTTCCTGTCTCTCTCTGACCCTCCTCCTCCACTTGTGCTATCTCTCTCTCTCCCCCAAAAATAAACATTTAAAAAAATAATAAAATTAAATTGTGGTAAAATCCATATAATATAAAGTTCACCGTCGTAACTGCTTTTAAGCGTACAGTCAGTGGCTTAAAGTACTTCCTTAGTGCTGTGTACCATCACCACCATCTATGCACAGAACACTTTTTATCTTGCAAAACTACAACCCGGTATCTGTTAAACCCTAACCCTGTACCTCTCTTCCCTCCCAGCCTGGCAGCCACTATTCTACCTTCCATCGCTACAATATGACTACCCTGGGTACCTCACGGGAGCAAAATCAGACAGTTTTTGTCCTTTGGTGACTGGATTGTTTCACTTAGTATAGTATCTCTCCAGGTTTATCCACCTGGATTTCCTTTGAAGGCTCAGGAATATATCATTGTCTATATAATGTCAATATCCATATAATGCTTCGTTCCCCCATTCATCTGTCCATGGACACAATGGTTGCCCCCACCTTTGGGGTCTTGTGAATAATGCTGCTAAGAACATGGGTGTGCAAACATCTAAGTCCCCGCTTTCAGTTCTTTTGGGTGGAGGCATGTTTTTGAGGTGTCTTAATTATCCTCCGTTCTCCCACCAGCCTATTTTTATTTTATTCTTAAACTAACACCTTTTTTCAAGTTTATTTATTTAAAGAGGCGGGGGGGGGGGTGACAGAAGATCTGAAGTAGGCTCTGTGCTGACAGCAGAAAGCCCGATGCGGGGCTTGAACTTGTGAACCAGAAGATTATGACCTGAGCCAAAGGCTGATGCTGAACTGACTGAGCCACCCAGGCGCCCCTTAAACTATCATCTTTTGAACATGACTACTGACTTCATTAGGTCTGTGGCATATGCCTCAAAGGGTGCTTTCTCAGAGAGGTCCAGAGGTTCTTTCCTGTCTTCTCTCTCTAAAATGCCCCCATCCTTTCTCCAGTCACTTCTGCTCCCTTATCATACTGCATTTTTCTTCCTAGTGCTTATCACCACTGGGCTATATATGTGTCTATACAGTTTGTTTCCTCCATTAGAATGTGAGCTCCATGAAAGCAGAGACTTTTCTGTTTTGTTCATTGCTGTATCTTCGATGTCAGGCACAGTGCAGACACACATGCCTAAGACATAATTTTTAAGTTATTAACTTGAATGAGTGAGTGAATGAATAAATAAGCAAGGTATTATTCCTACCTATAAAGACCTTACAGTGTGACAGACAGAGAGACACATTAAAATCATTCTGTGGCAGGCCCCTGGGTGGCTCCGTTGGTGAGTGTCTGACTCTTGATTTCTGCTCAGGTCATGGTCTCATAGTTGTGGGCTTGAGCCCCATGTCAGGCACATCTCTGGGCGTGGAGCCTGCTTAGGATTCTCTCTGTCCCCCTCTGTCCCCTCTCCCACTTATGTGTGCTCCCACCTTCTCTCTCTCTCTCTCTCTCTCAGATGATAGATAGATAGATAGATAGATAGATAGATAGATAGATAGATAGATAAACAGAGGTACCTGGGTGGCTCAGTTGGTTGAGCACCTGGCTCTTGATTTTGGCTGAGGTAATGATCTCACGGTTCGTGAGGATGAGCTCTGTACTCACAGCGCAGGGTCTGCTTGGGATTCTCTCTCTCCCTCTCTCCCTGTCCCTCCCTCCACTATCTCACTCAAAATAAAGAAATTAACTAAATAAATAATACAAAACAAAAAATAAATAAATAAAGTGGTTGTAGGCAATACAGGGGCTCTGAGGGGTGTGTAATGGGAGCCCTGGCCGCTGCTCTCAGACCACCCTGGAGAGATGGTCCAGGAAGTAGCTCCATGTCCTGGGCAGATTTTTCCCTCAATAGTGATAGAAAGGTCCCAGTTATTGGACAGCTATAAACTCATTTTCCCATCAGTCTCTCTGCCGTCATGACATGATCTCTCATCATCAGTCTCTGGGCAAAGAAATCAAGATGGAGTGAGATTAAGGAACTTGCCAAGGCCCTGAAGCTAGTGGGTAAGGCAGGTCTGGAGTCCGACTTTTTTTCTTTTGTCAAGTATTTGTCTCTTCCTTTATTATGTTTCTTTGCCAAAATTACAGAAGTGGCAGTGCTCCCTGCACCAGAAGCAAGGCGTAGATGTGCTAAAAAAAAAAAAAACAAGAAAACCAAAAAACCGCTGTGCCTTCATCCCTTCATCTTTCTGATGCCCCGTCAGCACACTGTGAGCACCAGTGAACACCGCCCCTTCCACGCTGCCTCCATGCTCACACAAACACATGCAAAGGGATCAACTCATTAGAGAGTTTTCTCTGTTTTTATAAACATGGAGTCACTCCGCATGCATCCTCTGCTACTTACTTTTCATATGTTGAACGTTATGGCCACCTTGCCTGGCAAACGATGGCGATCGAACTCATTCTCTTCAATGCCCTTGTGTATTCAGTGTGGGTGTACCAGGTGTTATCCAACCACTCCCTTATTATAGGTGGACATCTTGGTTGCTTTAGACTTTTCCCCATGATAGATGCTGCCACGCTATCCTTGTGCACTTCTACTTCTTCCCTGTAGAATACATTCTCACATTGGGGCTGCTTGGCCAGTCTATGTGTCTTCTTAATGACCATAGATACCGTACACTATTTTCCCAAGAGATAGTAGCAACCCAATGTCATGCTTTTAACCAGTACATTTTCTAGGCCCGACTGTCTCCACCCTTCTTTCCTTCCTGCTTTTCCTCAGAGCCCGGAACCCTTGGACTCATCCAACCGAGCCCAGCACTCTCTTCCTTCTCTCACCTGTGATTGCACCCAGGACCTGGGCATTGTTCTGTCCTCTCCTTTGGCCAGTGAAGATTGGTGGTCAGGAAACCCGGATTGTAGTTCTAGTTCTGTTTGACCTTGGGCAAGCCACTTAACTTTTCTGCTCATCGGTTTCTTCATTCATCAATTGAAAGGAGGTGGGGCCAGATGATCTGTAAAGCCCTCCCTCTCTCCAGATGCCCTTCCAAGTTTGAGACACCCACAGCGCCAGCTCTCCCAAGTGGAACACTGGGGTCTGTCTGCCCTCTGGGGTGGCAGGGAGTAGGTGGACAACACAGAAGAGCCTTTCGACTGCTAACTTGCCTCAAAAGACTTTCCTGCCGCCTTGACTGCCAGGAAGTAGTGGGTAAGCTGGGGTTTCTGGAGGCAGACCTAGATAGAGCTGGTTAGAACCCCACACCGCTGTGTTTCAGCTGCACGACCTCGGGCAGCTTGCCTCACCTCTCTGCGCCTTGACTTCCGCATCTGTTGAAGGAGCAAGGTAAAATGGCCTCAATATTCTAGAGCAGCTCTGTCGAATCCAGCATTCTGCGATGATGGAAATGTACTCCGTGTGAACCCTCCAGGACAATAGCCACCAGACACGTGTGGCTGTCGAGCCCTTGAAATGTGGCTGGCGAGGGGGAAGCCTGAATTTTACATTCTATTTAATTTTAATCAATTAGGATTTGAATTTAAAAAGCCACCCGTGGCCAGCAGCTACCTTGTTAGACTGCACAGCCAGCGAGAGAAGATGAAAATTGGAGACAGTAATACAGTATCTGCAAAGTGCGTAGCTGGCCCCATGTCTGGTACATAGTAAGCACTCAATAAATGTTAGCTATTATTAGGTATTATGTTTCTTGCTTTCCGGCCCACCACACCTCATGGCCCTCAATGACACCCCATCCTGGCTGTCCCAGAGTCACCTGGGGGAAGGAGGGAGAGAGAGAAGGTGTCGCTGCGGCGGTGCATGGCAGTAATGAGCCTTGCACTAAATGTTTCTGGTCTGCTACTTTCCCTGGAGGGTCATGTGAGCCAGAGTGGTATGTGGCCTGCTTTGCAAGTGATTAACATGGTGTAAGCAATCTGCATAGAGAGAAAAAAACCCTCCGTTGGTATTCCATTATTCTATTAGAGTTTCAGAGCCGGGATTAAGTGGACATGATTTCTTCCTATGGGCCATTAATTTTGTTTTATTGCTGGTCTGATGGCCATTACCCTTTTTTGCCAATGCATTCCCCCATTAGGTTTGTACAATTAACAAAATATGTGCTGTTAGGGCTTTGATAGGAACAGTGGGATGGAAATAAAGGGAGGGGGTACAGCAGCTCCTGAGCTGGGGTGGGGAGAGGCTGGACCCAGGGGCGGGGCCTCAGGACTAAAGCGGGGTGGGGCTTCTTCAGCACCTGCCTCAGAGCCATGGGCATTGCAGGAAAACCTGCCCTAATACCTTGCCGGCTCTGTTCAGGCCAGGAGTGGAGTTGCCCAGGTAAGAGGGAAGGACACTAGGCGGGCCTGCCTGGCGGCGTATTCAGTATTTTCCTGAATCCCGTCGTCCACCCTCCGGCTGGCACAGCACAGCCGAGAACATAACGAGCCACCCACCCCCGTGCTGTCACCTTGAACTCTTCAGCGGGCAGAGTAAGTCAGCCTCTAGGTATCTGGCCCGTGACGGCGGAGACTTCCAGGGTGACCTCTGCCTTCTCTCAGGGGAAACCGGAGGACCTGTGCGTAATTAAAAGGGGGTGACTGAGAGGCGCCTGGGTGGCTCAGTTGGTTAAGCGGCCGATTCTTGATTTCGGCCCAGGTCATGATCTCACTGTTGGTGAATTCTAGCCTCATGTCAGGCTCTGCGCTGACAGCATGGAGCCAGCTTGAGATTCTTCCTCCCTCTCTCTGCCCTCCCCTGGTCACACTCTGTCTTTCTCAAAACTAAATAATAGATTAAAAATACTATAAAAAGGGGTGGCCAAGACTCAGCATCATCCAGTGATTGCCGTGTGGAAAGGCAGGATTGGCATTGTTAGGTCACCCGATCTTTGGAGAAAAGTTAGAGATACAGATTGCTAAAATGTGAAATTTCCCACTTTTTGGATGTTGTCAGAGTTTATAAAAATGCCAGGCAGGCAAGAGTCAATGTAAGGGCTGCCAGTTGGCAACGTCTGTCAGACAATGGGGCGTCATCGAAGGGCTTTAAGGAGGAGTGGCCATGATCAAATTTGTGTTCCAGAAAGATGCCAGGCCGAGGGGAGGTGGCACACGGGCCAAAATGGGGCGAGGCTAGAGGCCAGGAGACCAATTAGGGTCCTGGAAGAGGGAGAAAGCCTGAAGCAGGCGGATGACGATACCATGGGGAGAAGGGCGGTGATGCCCCTGATGGCGAATCAGCACTCCTCACTCCTCAGGGGACGCCCACGGGGCCGGGAGGCTGCCCTGTGTGCGGATCCTGTAGCTCCTGACCGTTTGCCCCTGCAAAGGGCCCGCGGCCCTGGGAGCCCACACCCCACTCCCATCTGATGTAGACAGTTCACGAGTGCCTCCCGTTCCTCCCCTGTGTATGAAAGTCACTGGGGTTAGCCCACCAGTGCCGGCCTTCTTTAGAGGGGTTTATATGAGTACCTGTACTTATAGGTACGGGCCCAAGATTAGAGGCCTGGGGAACGTGACTGAGGGAGCTCTTCCGTTTCCTCTGCACCTGGGTGACCAGCACTGCCTGTGGCCCAGGGGGCTGAAGACAGGTGTGGAATTAGCATTGGCTCTTACCAGGCTCCAAGAAAGGCTGCACAGTACCCTCAGTGCTGGGGGCGGGGATACGCATCTCAGAGTATTTAGTGCCAGGTAATTTTATCAGTTTCCAGCTACCTAGTTATTGTGTAATTTAGAGCCTGGTGGTCGGGGCCTACAGGGCCATCACTGACAACCTCATTCAACAAATGTAAATAATTGCAAGCTCTTGTCAAGTGATGAGGGGAGCACAGGTGGAACAGAGAGGACGATGGGAAAGCACAGGTGGAACAGGGAGGACGATGGGGGAGCACGGGTGGAACAGGGAGGTCGATGGGGGAGGACGGGTGGAACAGGGAGAAGCCTCGGCAATGAGACGGGGAGACATAGGACACACCGTCTGTGTGGATGTGTGGTCCTTCAGGGGTTTCCTTCTGGAATGGTCTCTTCACGTTTTGTCTTTCTTGGAAGTGTTGCGCATATGCTTTCAGAGAAGAAGAGCATCCGGGGAGGCTCTTGGTGCCCCAGAATGGGTTCTCATAATTTGTCCTCATCCCAAAGGTCTGGCTGGGGCAAGAAAACAGAAAAGCTGGTCATGGGCAGTGGGACTTATGCAGAAGTCCTCAACCTTCTTGATCTGCCTCCTGTTCTCCTTTTCCATTCAGGTGCTGCCTGCCCTTACCTTGGAACACTTAAAAACAACATGGCCCTCATTTATTATTAGTAGCTTGTTTCAGGCATTGCACAAAAATGCTCTAAGTACATCATCTCATTTAAAGATGCTACTATTGGGGCACCTGGGTGGCTCAGTTGGTTGAGCATTGACTTTGGTTTCATGTTCGTGGGTTCGAGCCCCACATTGGACTCTGTGCTGACAGCTCGGAGCCCGGAGCCTGCTTTGGATTTTGTGTTTCCCTCTCTCTCTGCCCCTTCCCCACTTGTGTGCACGCGCTCTCTCTCAAAAGCTAAATAAACATTAAAAAAATTTTTTTGTAGAGATGCTACTATTAATCCCCCACCTTTTAAACATGAGAAAATTGAGGTTTGTAGAGATTAAAGTTAGGTTAATGATGGACCCAGGTCTGAACCCAAAACTACACAGACTCCCACATCTTTACTCTTAACCAGGGTGACATACTGAGGTATTTTAGCACTAGACTTAAAGCCCTCCCCGGCAGGTTAGTCTGGGCAACCTCAGAGGTATATAGATATCATATGGAATTGTGGTTTAAGGATTATCTAGTAGTCTAACCATATCATTTTGCCTATGGGGAAACTGAAGCACGGAGTGGGTAAAGTTTCTTGTCCAAGATCGCTCAGCAAGTTACTGACAGAGTGAGGGTGTGAACCCATGTCTGGTGAACACTCCAGGCCTGGTGTTCTCTGTGTTAGACTCATGCCCTTGCTAAACCCCAAGTTCATCTCTCTCCAGCCTTCCAGCCCTCCAGCTTTCCTGGGCGTGCTCTACACAGGGGCCACTCAGTTCTCCTGGAGCACGTGCTGCCTCCTGTAGGAAGCTTTGTTCTGTCCCTCTCCCTACCTTATTCCCAGACAAACATCCAGCAACTCCTTCCTCATTGATCGTTTCACAAGTTTCCTCATATTTATAGGTGTGAGTGGTCAATCTCATTTATAGTTCCATTTTCTTTTCATGGTGAATAAGACAGGCCTGAGTTTAATACTGGTTCCGTTATTGCACAGCTGCTCGTTTGAAGGCTTTTAACATGATCACTCGCCTGCCAGGACCATACACTGCCAGCTCTGAAGGCCCTAAAATACATGGCGCATAGACGGTTGTCCAGCACGTGTCCGTGGATCTGTGCCAGTTCAAGTAGACTTTTCCACTGGTCATGAGTGAAAACTGAGGACAGCATGGAGAGGTCACTTGTTTACATGTGTGGGCACATATGTGTGTTTGGATGTGTGTTTGTGAGACAGAGAGAAAGAGAGAAGAGCAGACAGACAAAGAGATGGAGGCAGAAAGAGAGGGAGAGAGGGAATGCATTCCATGGCGCTCTATTTATCCAATTCAAAGAATGGTCCTGTTACTCTCCTTACTTTGGGGGTTGAATTACTTTATGAAATTGATGATAAATGAAGACAATATTAATGTTTTATCAATATATACGTTTGGGGACATCTGGGTGGCTCAGTCGTTTAAGCGTCCGACTTCAGTTCAGGTCATGATCTCGCAGTTCATGAGTTCGAGCCCCGCGTCGGGCTCTGTGCTGACAGCTCGGAGCCTGGAGCCTGCTTCGGATTCTGTGTCTCCCTCTCTCTCTGCCCCTCCCCCATTCATGCTCTCTCTCGGTCTCTCGAAAATAAATAAATGTTTAAAAAATTAAAATATATATATATATATATATATATATATATATATATATAAGTTTGTAAACTCTATCAGTCTCCTAATGTCTTTTTAACCTTTCATAGATGGGTGAAGCCATGTCTGGGAGACTATGCTGTGGAGTAGCTTCTCACCCAGCGCAGATTCTCCTTCCAGGGTTAGGGAACTCACTACCTTCTGAGGAAGGCTAGCTCATTTTTGGATGGTTCTCCTTGCTGAAGGCTTCTTTCTTATGTTGAACTGGAGGTTGACTTCCTCTAACATAATGCAATTAGTCCTAATCCTCTTGTCTAGAGTAACACAGTCCTTCTTCCATATAGTTTCTTCAAATATTTGGGGGACGACCATGTGGGGGAATGACAGGTAATCTTAGGGACAAGTGAAGGCACCTCTCTGTTTCCCTCCTTCATATCTTCTACCTCACAGCCTCCTAGGAACGAAAACAGCGACAACAAAATAGCAGTAACAATAGCTAACATTCAGCAAGTGCTCATTTTTTGTGAGCCACTGTCCCAAGCACTTTGCAGGATACGAAATCATTGAGTCCTCACACTAACCTCAGAGGTAGAACCCTTGTTAGCCCCATTTTACAAATGGGAAACTGAGGTTCAGAGAAGTTAAGTAACCTGTCCATGCCACTAGTAAGTGGTGGAGCCGGGACGGAAAACCGTGCAGACTGGTACCAGAGTTTGCAATTTTAATGGCTAAACTTTTAACCCGCCCTTTAGCCACTGGACTTCGCTCACCTCCCCTCTTCACTATCAAAGGCATTAAAATGGGGGGGGGGGGGCGGTGCCTGGGTGGCTCAGTTGGTTAAGCGTCTGACTTCAGCTCAGGTCATGATCTCACGATTCATGGGTTCGAGCCCTGAGTTGGGCTCTGTGCTGACAGCTCGAAGCCTGGAGCCTCCTTCAGTTCTGTGTCTCCCTCTCTTTCTGCCCCTCCGCTGCTTGCAGTCGGCTTCTCTCTCTCTCTCTCAAAGATAAACATTAAAATTTTTTTTTAAATTCAAAAAGGCATTACATGGGATGTCAAAACTGCATCTTAAATTAATATGGACTGGTAAGTCCAAAGGGAGGGGACTGTTCACCCCTTGGTTGGACATTATGGCTATTAATGCAACCTAAGATCAGATGTAATGGGTTTGGCAGCAACACCACACTCTGGGATCATCCTGAGCTTCTGTTAAATTCAAATAACCCACATCTTTGTTTTGTGGGGGGGTTTTTTTGTTTTAAACCAGGTTACCCTGTTTGGTGTTTTTGCGATTGATTTTTGAATGCGAGAGTGGGATTTGGTGACTATATCCTTGTCAAATCTTTTCTACAGTTCTGTAAAAAATAAAAATGGATTTGCATGTGGACATAGGATATAATCATTTGATGTGTCAGGTGATGGATGATGGGCAATATTTCTTTATCTTCAAAATTACCTCATTTATAGCTGTTGTGATGCTATCGCACGAGAAACAAAACCTGGTAGAGGAAAACTTGGACTTTTTAGTTTTGGCCCATTCTTTCTGCTTGTTAAAAGCTTTCTAACACTTTTGAATCCATCTCTCCAGTAGAGGCTCTCCTTCCCAGCTTTGCAGCAGATGTAAACGGCAAGTCTGCCATATCTTCTTCTAAGTTGCTGGCGTCTCACCAGACAATCCCAGAGGGCAGGGATAAAGCACCACTGCGTGCAATTCCATCCAGAGACTTCTTACACTGAGTTCACACGTGCTCAGTAGCAGCGTGGCAGCTGTTTAAAAGAACGTAAGCGGGAGCCCACTGACAGCCATTGCCAATCCATGGCTGGTCCCGAGGTGCTGGTTGTGGATTGTGTATGGAATGACCAGGGTCCACCAATGAACATCTCAACAGACGTGCACAGAGAACTATGGTGGGCACTCGGCGAGGTTCTGGGGCCATAAAGATGCATAAGATGCAATCCTTGTCTCAGAGGTGCCTCCTCGAGCCATTCATCTTGGTCATGTAGACGTTAGTAGACAGCCCCAGAGGATGTGTGGACATCATCCGGCACCAGAGGGACATTTTCTTTCCATGAACACATCACACGATGGCCCACACCCGAGCCTTCTCTCTGAAATTCCGACAATTCCAAGAAGCCTCTCTGTCTTAATTAAAGGGAACATAGTAAAGGGGTCAGGGCAGGGGGGTTCCTCTTCTTCATTTCATTTCCTTGTTGAAAAACTTTCAGTGGCCCTCTAGCCCAGCTCCTAGCCCAAGTCTGCCTCTCTGCCTGACACTCAGGGCCTTCCATGCTCTAGCCCCATCTGGCTTACTCAGCATCGGTCTCTCCTTGGTCGCTTTCAGGCAAACCAGTTTCCGCCTTGTCCCCGGGCACTCCATGCTGTCCCCTTCTCATCCATGCTCGGATTGGTCCCTTTCCTTGACTGCCCTCTCACTCCCTTCTACTGGCCAAATCTTGCTGATCTCCAAGACCTGTGCGGGTTCTCCCTATCCCCGAATACTTCCTTGAGCGCCTCAGCTCTCGCCAACTTCATTTCTCTGTGGAGAGAGTGTTATAGTCCCTACCACACAGTTCAGCAGCACCACGCATATAGTCTTGTCTTATCTGATGATGTTCCATAGGGGTCATCTTATTTCTTGAATGACGTGGCAGCATTTTTATAGCAGGACCCACACGTGGATTTTTTTCCTGCCATACCTAGCCAGTGTCGATCACAGAGCAGACACCTCATAAGCATGTGCTGGGTTTTTCTTGTTATTGCTCTATTTCCAGAAAGAGAATTAAAAGCAGTCACATTTTTTATCAGTCCTTCCCTCATCATTCTTCTCTGTCTAGCCCAACTGGACTCTTCACCTTTCCTTGAAATTTCTCTCCTGCATCAGGACTTTCCATAATCCTACAACAGCCTGGGCTTTGTGGTTTGCTAGTTTTTCTCAGCCTTCCCCATGTAGGTTGCAAGCTTCCACAGGGGCTGTTCAGCTCTGTCCCTCTGCATGGGGTCTCCCGTCAGACGGGAAGCATCCGTAAATGATTATTGCCTTGGTCAGCTCAGGGCTCTCAACAGCCATGAGCCTGTTTTTCTCCAGGATTCCTGTAGGGAAGGGGATGAAACTCACAGGAAATTGAGGCACCAAGCAGGTAAGGAGGGAGTGATCCTCTCTCTCACTGTCCTGGTTAGCTGTCTAAACAATGATCGTTTTGCACCAAGAGTCCCTGGATCAGGACGTTTTTTCACAAAGAATTGTGGGAATAGAGCTGCAATCCTTCCCTGCTCCTGTGCCAGACCGACTCCTGAGTTTACCCTCATCCCACGTTGGCTCTCACTCCCAGAGGAATCATACACATCTATAAAAAAAATGTTTTCTTTTATTGACAGGTGAAGTCTGGAGCAGGATCCTGAGGCTTTCTGTCCTCCATGCCGCTCACCAGAAAAGGGACTGTGAACTGTAAGTAACTTTGATTGGTGTTTCCAGGCTGACTCAATAAGGTTATGGGTTAAAGAACAGCCCTGAACCTCATCTTTAACAGTCATGCAATTGTGCAAGCGAAATCCTCAACAATGAGCTAGTCAGAATGTAAAATACAGTGGACATCTAATTAGATTAGGTCTGAATGTGACAAAGAAGCCCTGTAATATGACATCCTATTTAATTAGACTTTATTGATTGTGCATTAAGGTGGCCCTGATTTGTTATGTGTGTCGTGAATGTTGGAGAGGGAAGCTCTTGAGTTTGCAAGGCCAACCCAGACCCCAGCCACCCTCATCCGTGGGCTAAGCTGGGGAGAGCCGCGCTTGCTTTGACACCTGGTTGATTTCTAGGGAGGCGTGGGGGAGGGGATGGGGGACACTGCTGGCGGCAGTGACAGCGCCACCTATGCTCGCCGGCTCATTTTGGCTCTCCCACTTGGCCAAAATCTACCCGCCTGCAGGACCCAGCCTAAGTCCAGCCTGCTCCAGGAACCCTTCTTTAGTCAGTCCAGCTAGAAGTGATTTCTCCCTCTCCTGAAGTTCTGCTGTGCTCACATGCCCACCTCCCCCTGGCCTGCATCTCTCTGCACACCCACCAGCGATGCTGTGAGCTCCTGGAGGGCAGCCAGGGATTCCGGTGTCTCTGTGTCCCCACTGCACCCTCAACCCGGTCTCTGCTCCAGCAAATGTCAGCCGGAAGGCTGGGTTGCCCGGGGCTATGCAGCTTCCCCACCCTGCTTCTGGGGCTACCAGAGGCTGGGCTGCTGCTGCGCCTTTGATAGTACATTGGCTTCCAACCAGTCCATGGAATTATAAATGATTAACTGTTATCAGCGCACATCTTCACCTCTGTGTAAAAATAGATTGACTGTAATGAGTTTTTGAATAAATCATAAGAATGGCCGCCATACGATCGTCTAACATCCTGCCGATGGCTGCCCGGTGAGTGAGCAGGGCGCCGGCCCTCCCGCCTAATGGCCTGCGATTCAGTGCTGGTCGCCTCTGTGATTGACGGGCTGCGGCTCCCAGGGCACCTCCTCCACAGCCCAGGCTCTGGAGTGGTCGGATCCCGGCCCCCTGGGGGTAGGGGGTTGGAGGGAAGGGTGCCTCCCTCCATCCTGTTCCGGGAAAGCCTACCTAGGAGACGCACTGGGGGTCTAGGGGAGCCAGGGTAGATAGAGCTTGGTGAGAATCTTGTCTCCTCGCTCCGGAGGTTAAAGGGGCCTCATAAGTCAAGCCAAGTAGGAGAGAAGCAAGCTGAGCGTGAACCTTAATGAGAGTGGAGAGCATGTAGGAAATAGGTGTGCACATTCCCTCCCTGTGTCTGAGGGCACCCCACACACATCCAGGGGAAGCCCCCTCACAGGGACACATGCTTGGACCTGCACTGAGGAACAAGGAAGAGCATGAGGAAGGAAGAGGAGACGGGATGGGCTCAGAGGGACTGGGGCCAGTTGAGGAGGGAATAGTCTGAAGTCTGAGTGAAGACCAGTGAAGGCTGGATTTGAGAGAGAAACGGCAGACATTCTGTTTCATTCCGGTGGTGTTCCAGTTACTACGGCTGTGTAACAAGCCACCCCAAAACTTAGTGTCTTAACAGTGTTTTTTATGTGCATATTCTGTGAGTCAGGAATTCAAAGAGAGCACATCAGGGACAGCCTGTCTCTGATCCGCCCGGTCTGGGATCTCAGCCGAGGCAGGTGAAAAGCTGGGTGCCGGAATTGTCTGAAGGCTCATTCACTTAGAATTTGGGGGGCTAATACTAGGGGTTGGCTGAGATGTTAGTGGGACCCGCCAGCCAGGCCCACGTGACTGCTCCAGGTGGCTTGGGCTCCTTCTCAGCATGGTGGCCAAACGCCAGGAAGGGAACACCCTGAAAGAGAACAAGAGCCAGGTGGGCGCTGCCTTACTTCCACCATGTTCTCTTGATTGGGGCAGTTACAAAGGCCTACCTCAGTTCAAAGAAGGGAACACAGACATCCCTGCCATCATGACTCAAAGGATGAGTGTCAGCAGCACGTGAAAAGAGGAGATAGAGATGGGTGTATGTTGTTGCAGCCATCTTTGGAGAGTACAATCTACCACGACTGGTATTTGGCAAGTCTGACATAGTACAGCCCCATAATTTCCAAAGACAGGCTGAAGAAACCCCTATCTTTGGTCATCAAACTGTCCCTTATGTCACAGAATGTCTGGGTTTAAAGCCCCTCCCCCTGAGAGGCCAGGCTAGGCTTCCTTCCAAAGCGGGACTCCCCAAGGACCCGCTGGTGTTCGGAGTTCCTGCAGTTGGTGGAAGCTTCCATGTTGGTGTCCATTTCCGCCAAAGTCATCCAGTTTGCAACTCACAGCTTGAGGTGCTAGGTCTGGTGAGTCACACAGACCTGTGACCAAGGATCCCTCAAGCCTAGACCCTCCATTCCCATCCAAGGGCCCCTACACCCCCAACTCAATGGTCTTCCAAGCTGGGGGAGGTTTCAGCCAAAGATCAGAACCTAAGAGGCTACTGGGGCTCTGTGGGGGACTGGGGAGATCTGGGCAGCCTTTCCTATCTGACCCCCACACCCTCTCTCTTTCCTGCCCTTCTGCCATACACTATAACCTGTGCCATTTAGGGACCACGCTTCTTTATCTTTGTCATTTTACCGTCGCAGATGTGGGTGAATTTTGGAAGAGAATCTGAGTGCCTGGATACCTTGCTGTGACTTAAGAGGATAGAAACAACACTCAGACAACAAAAGAGTGGAAACAGAACTGATTCATTTCCCTCAAAGGGCTGAGGTCTGAAAATGGCTAACGCCGAAAGGGAGGGAGTAGGGAAGTGAGGGGTCAGGGGGCTTGGTTTTGATAAAGAGGTGCTGGAGCTGGGAAACGGAGGTCAGGAAACCAAAGTTCTATTTGGACCAATGAAGGAACAGGTAAAAACGTAAAGATCATGTGTATTTTCAAGGCTCCAACTTGGGGGTGGTGGTGGTGGAATTGGATCTGAAGCCCCAAAATCAGTTTGGATCCTGACTTAGCACCTTTGTGATCCAGGTGAATCTGCTTGGGCTTCAGAGTCCTCATGTCCAGAATGGAGATGGGATTGTATACCCCTCCCAGGTCTGCTGTGGGGACTGGAGGGAAGCCAGCATGCGAAAGCACTAAAACCATTCTTGGCACACAATAGCTACTCAAAAAACGGGTCAGTCACTCATCCACCCAGTAAATAAATAAAAAGTGGAGTTGGAAAGATTGTTCTCCATTGCTCCTGACAGGAATGGTCAAGAATCTTTCCTTTAACTGTATCTTCCATAAAAGTTCACTCATAAACTATTGATATTTTAATAATACACATTAGCATCTTGCCCTTTGACAAATGAATATTGAATGAGCAATAAAGAGGCAAAAGAGTAACCAGGTTTGGGGCTGGCTGCGGGGAAGCTGGGATCTTACGTAGTTGTCAGAGGGAATGCCTCTTTCCAGGCACCTTGTGACTCCCCTCCCTCCCCCGTGACCTCTAGGAAACAGCTTTTTAAAGAGCATCCAGATTCCAGCCCAGCCTGGTGTGAGCAGGATTTCTCCTACCGTTGGCTGGAGTGGGCTTGGGAGAAGAGAGGAAAAGTCATTAAAGAGCTGCTAAATGTGTGGATGTTTTGCCCATGTGAGAAACACCTTAGATCTCCCTGTTACGTCTGCTGAAGGTGCAGACTTCTTCCTGCTACGCACCCTCCTGCTCCACAAATTCAAAGTCTAGAGACAGTGTGCCCATCCCAAATCAGGTGATGAGCTTAAGAAATGTAGCGGGGACACAGGGGTGCCAGAGCACCTGGCGTGGGGATCCCAAACAGACCGAGTTCAGCCACTTGCCGCTGACAAAATCCAAAGGCAGGGAGAGGAGCAGTGGTGAGATAAGAAAGGAATCTATTTCAGCGTGGCCAACACCAGGAAGGCAGTGGCCCAGTATCTCAAAGACCGGCTCCAAAGTGCTGAACATACGTAAGGAAAATGTGGAACAAAGGTCAGTGGGTACCCGCGCAGGTGGGTGGTAAAGGTCAGATCCATCACTGTCTTGGGGTCACTCACAGGGGTCTTGCTGGTGTCAGGACAGTTGTTCTTGCTCAAGGGGCGAGTTTCGGTTCCCATCATGGGATGCTTTGCACACAGGGTCGTTTGAGTTAAGAGATAAGCTGGAAAGAACGGAATCAGGAAGTACACAGACTGAGGCCGAAATGGAGGGAGCCGAAGTCTCTTTCAGAAATAACTTAGACAAGTCCTACCTGCCTCTCACCCTTTCTCCTCCAAATCTTGATTGGGGCAGTTTCAAAGGCCAACGGTCGGTCAGGGTGTGTGTTAAGGTTTATAAGACAAGAATTCCCTCCCCTTGCAGCTCCTGTGCCCAGCCCCACTGCCACAGCCTCTGGTATCTCGTGGCCTCCATCTGGGCAGGGAGTCCTTGAGTGTGCACAGAACAGTGACAGGGGCTCTTCGTTGGTCCGGCTTAATTGGTGTGATTTAATGGCGTTTCTGGTGGATTCAGATTTATATGGCTTTCTGAGCTGCAAATCTGCTTTCTAAATGTAGAATTTTTGTGGAGTGGTAAAAAATAATGGCTGTTCTGTGATTCCTGCCTCTCCCGAGCTAGGAGATTGCAATTTACATTATGCAAATAGACATTATGCAATCAAGGCACTTTAGCAGGAATCTGGCGGCAGAGCGGCCCGCTGATGAGATGCCGAGGTCTGCAGCCCCGACTGGAGGGGGCTCTGCAAGAGCCAAGATGAAGTGGGGAGCGGGTGGGGCGGCGGGGAGGAAGCAGAGTCTGTTCCGATGGCCCAAGGAGCCAAAGTGGGGCCTGCCCAGAGATGAATGCATCCGGGGAGCTGCCAAAGCGACTCTCTCAATTAATGGCTTTGTTTAATCATACCCCCTGTCCAGAGGAGTATTGTCTTACGGATAATTTCGTTTGCCTAACGAGATTTTGCTAATTAAATCTCCTTTCAGTTGGTGTGACTATGCCTGCAGGAGAGGGGGCTATTTGGAGTCTTCTCCATAAACCTTTCTGGAGAGGAGCTGAGAAGGAGGGGAGGGAAGAGAGGGAGGGGAAGGAAGCGGAAGAAGGGGAGGGAGAAACTTGCCTGCTGTGAGCAGGACTGGAGAAGCTTTGAGGGTTCAGGAGCTACAGGTGGCTGCCACCACCCAGCCGGCCTTTCTGTCCTGTTCACTAGAAATGCAGACTCATCGATCTTGGTTCAACTTAAGGGATTTCCCTCTTTTCTTCTTCCTCTCTGGTTGCTGTCACCTCCACTTTCTCCCTTCTCAAGTTCTTCCCAAATCTCCAGGAGATTCTGAAGGATTTCCAAGCACTGCTCCCAGCAGCGCTGGGCCAGCCGTGGTGGTGATGGTGGCGGTGGTGGAGAGATGGTGGCCATGTGGGAACCCTCCCCTTGCTTTTGCTGTTAGCCAGCCAGTCTGGCTCTTCAGAGAGGAGAAAATGCTCCCCAGTTGGCCATTTCTCCAGGGATAATTGCATGAATCAAAGAGGAGACCACCTCGTCAAATTCATTTATCATCAGCGTCAGCCAAGGATATATATATATATATTCCTATATATGGAGCCTAGTGCTGTGGCCAAATAGTGAGAACCTAATTAATGCTGTTTTATCGGACCAGTCATGCCCGTGCCCCGCAATCTCCAGAGGTGCCTTGCTGACTATAGCCTACTTGGTCTGATTTACTGTGGCCTTCACAGCTCAGCCCTGTCTGCTTTTCCAGTTTCATCTCCTATCCCCCATGCTGTTCCTTCCTCCCTGTTACTTTTAGATACTCAGACACATGGGCACATTCCTACTCCTGATATCCCAAATTTACCTAGTTGCTCAGTTCCCCCCAGATACTCTGTATAACTTCACACCTCAGTGCCTTTGCATTGCCATTTCCTGTCTCTGGAATCTCCTTGACCTGGTAACCCCTGTTCCTCTTGCAATACCCAGCTCACATATCTCGTCTATGACTACCTCTTTACGGATCCTCCCCAGCTTTTGCGAAACAGCACTGCACTCCTTTTCCTCTGTGTCATTACAGGACCTTAGATATAGTTACTTGTCTGTCTATCGAAGTTAAAGACTGAATCTTATTTTTCTACTCCCAGGGCCTAGAATAAGGTCTGACCATAACAAGCACCCTATGAGGTTGGTTGAATGAAAAAAGGAATGAATGCACCTATGAGAAGAGGGTGGGGTGATGGAGAGGTATTCCCTTAAGTCCCTGAAGCCCCAGGATGGACGATGGTGGTGGGAAGTCAGGAAACTGATTTCTGTTGAGACTCTGCAGAGTTGCCTGTCCATTACCTTTACTTGCTGAGTGGGAAGGCACTACCTCTGTGGGCTAGCTCATACACGACATGTGTCAGCACCTGCTGTCACACATTCTCACATAGATCCTGTGAGGTGGGGATCGGTTTTGCTGAGAGAACTGAGGCTCATTTATCCACATCAGGACACAAAGCAGTGTTTAGCTGTCATTGAGCCCACTGGCAGGGCCCCAACAGGATCTACCGCTAGGCAGGTGAAAGCTCCTATGCTTTCCAGTGTCCCTCCCCATCCTGTCCAACCGTCCGTCCATCCATCCATCTATCCATCCATCCACCTATCCATCCATCCATCCGCCTATCCATCCATCCATCCACCTATCCATCCATCCATCCATCCATCCATCCATCCATCCATCCATCCATCTATCCATCCATCCACCCCAGAAGTGTATCACACCCTTGCTGCCCATGACACCAGGGCTCACACAGCACTGGAACACTTGTGTGTCTGTGTGTGCATGCTAGAGGGTGGGGAGAAACTCAGGCCCCACAGGGCAGCCTCTGGCTGCTGGATCTGGACTATTGCCCAACTCGCGATGGGGATGTCAGGTGTGGAGGAGTCAGCATTCCGTGCTGGGGAGCATGGAGACAGCCCAGGAGAAATGGCTCCTATCCTCATGTGTGATAAGGGAATGTGCATGTTACATGCATGTGTGTGCAGGCTGAAGGGTGTGTGCATATGAGTGAGGGAGGCAGTGTTTGTAGAGAATGGTTTTGAGTTTTTCTTGGTTCCTGAGTTTCAGTGCTTTGCTGTTTGCCCTGGTGTTTTCTTATTGGTCCAGATATATCTGTCAGCGTGCTTCTCTGCAGCTAGGCTTTTATCCATCTTAATATGCTCATCATGCCCTGGATGCTCTGGGTCTAAAGTATTTCTTGGTACATAATAGGTGTTCAACCAGTGCTCCAGGATGCGCTGAATGATTGAATGACTGAATGATTGAATGAGGGCACAAGCATGCACTTTGGTGTTAGTTAGACCTGACTTTAAGCCCTAGTACTGTTATTTATGTTACTGAGACCTTGGGATCAATCTTCTCATCCAGAAAGCGAGAATACCGAAACTACCTATTCTATCTTTCTCGAAGGGCTGTTGGTAGAGGATCATAAGAGGTCTGTGAAAGTGGTTTATAAACTATGGAGTACTATGCAAGTATAAGAGGTTATTATTATAATGGTTATTACACTTGAAGTGATCATTGTGTCTGAAAATTAGGGATTCTGTTTTCAGGAATATAAAATCAAATCCTGGCCTGATTTGAACTTTGAGATTTACAGAGCAATCTTTATCGGAACTGATTCCAGGTTTGCCTGACTGTGGGGACTCTCAAGGGGCCACCTGGTAGGCAGGGGCTGGTGAAAATGGTCCATCTTCACTTTGTGCCACCCATCTCCCAAGTGGACCCACGTCGAGGTCTCTCCTGAGTCTCTGAATTTGCCTGGCCTTCTATGCCTCATTATCTTTGCAAATGCTGTTCCCTCTGCCAGGAATGCTTGTCCCCTTTTCTCCACTCTCTTCAGACCCTCTCATGCCGCCAAGTTGCCACACTGTGCCTGGGCTCCCAGGTTACCAAGTCGGCCTCCCTGAAGGCATTTACCACAGTGTCCCTGGGACTGTTAACGTCTGCCTCCCAGGCCTCGGCACACACTTCTGGGCAGAGGAGGGTTTCTTCCCTGCAGCCCCAGAGCTAAGGGGTTGGATGGCTGAACGGTAAAAAGTGAAGGAGAGGGTTGGGGTTGGTTGATGCACAGGATTTGAGCCTTTTTTAAAAAAAATTTTAGGGGCGCCTGGGTGGCTTAGTCGGTTAAGCGTCCGACTTTCGCTTGGGTCATGATCTCGCGGTTTGTGGGTTCGAGCCCCGCGTTGGGCTCTGTGCTGACTGCCAGCTCAGAGCCTGGAGCCTGTTTCAGTCTGTGACTCCCTCTCTCTCTGACCCTCCCCTGCTCACGCTGTCTCTCTCTCTCTCCTAGAAATAAATAAAAAAAAATATATATTAAAAAAAAAAATTTTTAGAGAGGGAGAGAGTGCAAGCAGAGCGGGGTGGACAGGCAGAGGAGAGAGAGAGACAGGAGAATTTTATGCAGGCTTCATGTTCAGTGTGGAGCCCGACACAGGGCTCGATTCCACGACCCTGGGATCATGACCTCAGCCAAAGTCAAGAGTCAGACACTTAACAGACTGAGCCACCCAGGCACCCCGGGCTTTTGAAGTCCTGAGTCTGTAGAGGAAAGCAAGGAAGAAGCATCAGAGAAATTAGCACTGCCTTGCAAATAACCCCCCAAATTTTGGAGAGATATTTTCCACCTACTTTCATGCCCTCAATGTCAAACAGGCTGATCTTCCATGGGGTTGCTGGGCCTGGGGAGCTCAGTCCTGTCCAGGTGGCTGCCTGGCCATCAGCCAGGTGGGCGGTGAGGCCTCCAGGTTGGAGCTGAGTCCTCGGGCCAGACAGAGAGGCACCTGCCTGTTGCTGACCCCTACAGGTGAGCAGTTACCCACATGGGAAGGCAGGTGCTGCCTACCTCCTTCCTCAACCCTTCCAGATTCTTTCTCTTGGTGGAGTCAGCCCCAGCTGGTGGAAAATCTGTTGGAAGCCCTCCTAGGAACTGGCTCCCTTGCCTCTCTCCCTGTGTTTGGAGGCTGCTCGCCTCCACCCTGCTCTGGGCCTCGCCCCCGCACTCTCCCACTCCCAGCCGCTCTCCTGGAGCCCCAGGCAGCCACAGCCAAGTGCCAGGGGGCTGGGAGCTTTTTCATTACCGAATGCACTGAACCTATTTGTGAGTGTTTTGCAAAGTGTTTAATCCAAGGTGTTCCCTCAATTAAATTAGTGCAAACATCTGTGTCCCACATCCACCCCCCATTTGCATTCTGTGCCATTTATTACAGCGGGAAATTGGAATGCACCTTAGGAATACTTAGGACCGAATTAGGCTAGGTTGGGGTGGGTGTCTGGGGGTGGGTGTCTGAGGGTGCCTGGGAGGTTGGTCCGCAAGGTGGATCCTTCTTCAGGCTGGGGCTTGCGGTCTTAGGAGCCACTTCCTGGCGCGGGAGACCACACGGAGGGAAGCATCAAGGGGCTCAAGACCACCGGTCTTGTGGGGGAGGTTGAGTGAGTTTAATTAATGCTCCCAATCCCCACCTGGGCTCAAGTACCTGTGGAGGCAGGAGGAGTTCACTGCTATTGTTTTATAACTTTAAACCCAATAAAAAAAAAAAGTGTATCACATTCAAGTGACCCACCTGGGTCTCTCCCTGGGGGAGCCTTTTCCTGCTGGAAGGGTTTTGTTTTTTTGTTTTTTTGTTTTTTTGTTTTTTGTTTTTTATCATGAAACTGCTCAGCCTTGGTGACTGGCTGAGTGTGGGTGGTAGCTCTCTTCTCCATACCATGTGATTCCCACGACTGTCAAGTACTTTGGGAGTCCTACTGTTGTACTAATGTCGGGGGCATTGAAGAATAGTTTCCGCTGTGTGACAGGCGCTGCATCAGTGCTTCTCACGCATTATCTGTTGTAACCCTCTGAGACAAGTCCTCTGATAACAGAACAAATCAGGGAGCTGGGCATGATCCTAGAGGTTATGCAACACACGGCTGTCCCACAGCTAGAAAGGGGAGCAGTGAACTCTGAAGACAGTGTTTCCGCTGTACTCGGACATCTCTCTCAGACGAAGCAGCTGGGATTGGCTTTGAATCAGGGACCTTGTCACCTTCTCAAATCTGGCGGCCAGCATGCCCTGGCCAGGCTATACAGAGCGCTGGTTGTTCCCCGCCTACCCCAGGTTTCTAGCCCTCCATTATGGGATGGCATCGCCTATGGTGGGTTGCCCAGCCTGGTGGTGACTCACCTGAGTGAAGAGGCTCCCGGCTTTTGTAAGGGTGGGGCAGGGAGCAAAAGGAGAAACCTGGGTTTAAGGAAGAGGCTATGGGATGCTCAGGGACCTTAGAAATCAGGAAGTTCATTAGTCACTGAATGGGGAAACTGAGGCTCAAAAGGAGCTGACAACTTGCCTCAGGCCACTGAGGGTTTGGCTGTAGAGGCTGGAATGAAACCTTGGGCTCCCAGCCTGGGAGGGGAACTGTCAGGGCCTGGAGAGGTCCTTGGGATTTTGTAGGGCAGGGGCCGGCTTTCTGGATGTGCAAAATATAAATCAGGCTAGAACAAGGACCATGGTGAGAAGGAGATGAGAGGCTGCTGTGGCTGTGGCTACTAAAGGTCCTTCCAAACTGCCCTTAAAAGAGAACCTTCCAGGTCCTAGAGGGTGGCTGGCCATCTACAGCCTGGGCCCTGGGGCAGTTTCTCACCAACTTGTAGGGTTTCACCTGGGGACATCCAGGGGCCAGCAGGACCCAGGGCTGAAGACCACCAGCTGGTGTCCATCTCTGTCTTCCCCACTCTGTGGTCTGGGAAGCACCTGGAAGAATAGTGTCCAACTGATTTGAGCCTCCATTTCCTCCGCCAACCATGTCTTACTCAGTTTCCCCATCTGTCAGAGAGTAATAAAAACCCCATCTTACAGGATCATTGGGAAAATTACAGGAAATCATAGGCATGCTCGACCCTGCTTCGGAACTTAGAACATGATTGCTAGTTTTCCTTTCTTTTCCGTGGCTTCTGTCTCCTTTCCCCTCTGAGACCCTGTGCCTGCTCCTGGATGTGGAGGGGTTGGGGTGGGGGGCTCTGTCAGGATGATGACAGGCAGCCCCTGTCCCAGCCCTTCCTCCTCCCTTTTTACTTCCCTCCCTCGCTCATCAAAAGACTTTAATAAATGCATCTCAGCATGTGGTCCTGCCTGGGGCTTTATAAGAATGAATTGCTTATCTCAGCCCTTACTTCCTAGAGATGACAATTTACCATCTACATACATTTATTAAGCACCAAGTGTGTATGGCGCCCAGCTCTAGGCACAGCAGGGTCAGCCCAAGAGTGACTCCCAGGGCTTCTCGGCGCCTCCCAGGGCCCCAGCAGTTCCTGCTTTCATTGGATTGGCTGGATCCTGTGACCATCTGCCTCTACCTGCAGGATTCAGAGTTTCTGTGCTCTCTTGTGCTTCTCGGCTTCTACACACGAGATTGTCTTTGCCTAGAATGCTGTCTCCCTTACTTACCTGGTTAGAGTGCCATTTCTTGGTGATAAGTATGTCTGTGACCACATCCCAGCTAGGGCTTATCATTCTTAAGCTCCTGGTGCACCCTGGGCACTTTTCTGTGACTATTTAATCGCACTATGCTTTAGTTACAGAGATGCCTTTCCTTTACAGAGATGCCTCGCTCTCCAGGGGCAAAGTGTGGCATCCCAGGACTAGCATGGGCCTCGGTCAAGCATGCCTATGATTTCTGCCTCGCCTGTAGGCAGCCTGTGCTCAGTTCATCCCCCACAGAAGAGACTGCCCATCGCTAGAGTGGCTTTCTCTCCCATTAGCCTTTGGCATTCAATAAATGCTTATTTCGTTGGATGAACCACTAGCATGTTTGAAGGGAGTCTGGCCCGGCAGCGGGCCTCACAATCTAGTTTCCAGGGTGTTTGGTCAGAGAGCAGGCCCCCGTCTCTTTTATTTGCAATTCTGGTAAGCTTTCTCTCTCCCACCTGCCCTCGGACTATGGGGTCCCCAGATGGAACTGAGGAATGGCAAGGAAGAGTGACCCCCTTAATTCATTGCCCCTGTGAGTTTGTCACAGACATTTCCTTTTCCTGAAAAGTCTGTCTTCTCTCTCTGCATGGCCAAACCCAGCCCATCTTCCCTGGTCCCGTGCCACTTCTCCCACAAGTCTTAGATCCCCGGCCCGAATCTCCTGACACTGACCAGTGTCTACTTCATCCCAGGTATTTCTGCATCTGTCCTTCTCCGCGGACGTGGGTCAGTACAGGGTTCACAGCTGATGCTCTGTAGCCCACATTCCACCTGGCGTGGGGCCTGGCACATTCCAAATTTATAATAAGTGCCAAATAAATGAACAAGCGGACTACTCCTGGTTTCTCTCAGCGGGAGGTGTCGGGGTTCTTCTCCCATCCTCTGCTTTGACTTTTCTGTCCCAGGGTTCCGACAGACCCGGAGGCATGTTTGTCATCAGTTACTGGAAACTGGAGGCTATGGCCAGCAAGAGGAAAGCAGGTGTTAAATTCTGCCTGGTTTACTGAGCAGACTGGAATTACTTCTTTAGGGCAGGCCTGCCGAGTCCCGGGACACTGATATTCCACACGTAAAGTCTCCAAAACCGAATAAGCAAGATAGCCATCGGAATAAGAATAAAATATTACAACTTTTTCTTATTGGTATTTTTTTTATCCCATCCTGTTTATATTTCCATCTTTGAATGTATTCCATAAGCATGTCATATATTGGTGAAGCAGTAGGTCTACTACACACACACACACACACACACACACACACTCACACACACACATTTTGATATATATCCATATTGAAGGTATATTAAAAATTTTTACTAATAGGGACACCTGAGTGACTCAGTCGGTTAAGCGTCCCGACTTCAGCTCAGGTCATGATTTCATGGTTCATGGATTTGAGCCCCATGTCAAGCCCTGTGCTGACAGCTCAGAGCCTGCTTCGGATTCCACTGCTCACTCTCTCTCTCTCTCTCTCTCTCTCTCTCTCTCCCCATCTCCCCCCTCAAAAATAAATAAATAAACATTCAAAAAAACTTTTTTACCCATAAACCTGGAACCTCATTCGGGGACTATGACTTGTGCCACTGTCCCACTGACTAGGAGGTGAGACTAATGCATATTTGCTAGTGTCCCTGAACAAATGTCCCACCCCCTAGTGTGGACTCACATTTGCAACTTGAATCTCACTAGATGGCAAATCCCTTAGGGAAAGTGACTTGAGGACCCTATTCCCCTATGGATGTCTAGGGCCTGACACATCACAGACATATTGCAGACTTTCAGTAAATTACATGTAGCGTGAAGTATATTTATTTGAATTGACTGAGACGACAGGAGAACCTTTCAAAGTTTTACATTCTGATTTCAATGTAATGCCCAGCTGTCTACTCCAGTCAGCACATTGAACATATTTACTAGAAACCCATGATGCTACAAGAACATAAGTATGTGCCTACTGTGTACAGCACAGATCCGAGGGCCCTGACTTCAAGTTACTTACGTTCCTTTTTTTCAGAAACAGCCAAACAAGAAGCGGTCATGTAAATCAGCACTCCCCTGTTCACTGGGGTTATTTTGAAACAAATCCTAGGCCTCATACCATTTCCTCTGCAAATGCCCCACACAGTACTCTCAGCCTTCTAGAGAGAAATGGAGCTATAAGCAAATACAGTTGTGTTTCAGGAGCTGTGCCAGACCCAACGGCCAAGGCCAGGGCCCGGTGAGCAGGATGTGGCCATTGCCCCCTGGGGCCAAGCAGAGTGGGGTCAGGAATGATTTTTATATAAAGGATGCTTAGCCTGACTCTCTTAGCTCGATGTCTAGGCTCCTGCGTTGAAATTTCAGAACCGGAGAAGGGGCCTAGCGCATAAGGACCGAACCTGAGAAGAAGACACACCTATAGAGGGAGACAGCCTTCATGGAAGACAGGCAGGACCCTTCTGGATCTTATGGTTCACCTTCCCTGAGGTGCGATGAGAAAAGCGAGGCAGAACCAGAGATCGGCAGTGACTGAGTCACTCAGGTGGTGCTCCCCCTCCGCCTCCTCTCCACGCATAGAGGACCCCACCCCACCAGGCTGGGTCTGCCTTTCCCACAGACCCGGGTTTCTGTGGCGGGAGCAACACCCCGACGGCTCCGGGCCGCGGGCACCCCTCCGCCCTCCGGCAGCTTCCGGAGGGGCCAGTGGCCCGCGGCCCGGAATCATCCAGGGCTGCATGTGACTTCTTTCTTCCTGTACAAGTTGAGCACTTGCCACCCTGCTGTCTGTTTTTCCTTGCTAAGGTTCAGTTCTAATTATGTTGATTTTCTTCATCCCACCCCCTCCTGGAAGCTTATTAGGTTGAATATTTTTATTTATTATCATTTCGCCCAACTCCTGCCAGCATTTCCAATTACTCTCCCTGCTTCCTTGTAATTGTCTTTCTGTAATGGCTTTGAAACAATTGCGCTAAATGAGGTGTCTCCTGGAAGATGAGAGTCTCACTTCATTAAAGGCTAATGTATTCTCAGCTCCAGCTCTGTGGGGCTAGCTTGGAAGGAAGACATTTAAACAGCTTCTTTTATTTTATCGGGAGCAACTTTTCAGCGACGAAGATGTCTGTGGGGTATATGTGTATGTGTGTGCGTTGCCTGATTTTAATTTAAAGGAAGTTTATGAAACAGTGTAAGTCTCCTTATTGGTGAAACTGTTCTCAGAGAGCTGAGATTTACGCACTTGGGGTGCAGGACTCTGGAGCCGGATGGAAAGAGGCAGCTTATTTAGACGCCCTCCCTGCCTTTCTGCAAGGGCCCCTCCCTGCTTCACTCACTCCCCGCCTGCTGGGTCAGCCCGCACCCCTCCCCAGCCTCTTCATGCCTCCATTCTGTATCTCTGCCTCCCGAATTATGTGCTCAGCTTCCACGGTGGGGATGACCTCCTGTTATGTTATTTTTTTCAGCTTCTGTGTTCTAAGCATTCATTCATTCATTCATTTGTTCGGTCGTTTGTTGTTTATTCATTTATTTGTTCATTTCTTCTTCATCGAACAAGTGTTTATTGCCTGCCATATTCAGGGATTGTTTGGGATGGGAAGATACCCTTTTGGAACTTAGTGCACAGCGTGAGAATAGAGACCGATGACAGGTAAGCAGGTACTTGCAGTGTGCTGTGTTCAGTACTGTGCTCGGGCAAGGGCAGACCACTCTGAGAGCCCCGAGGAGGGCGCCTAATAAAATCTTGAAGGGTCAAGGAGGGTTCCTTGAGGGAGAGGGGTGTCTGGGCTGGTACCTGAAGGATGAGGAGCTAGCCAAGAATCAAGGGAGCAGCTGGAAGTTCTCAAAGCAGAGGGAGGGCTTGGCAGGGGTGGGGGGGAATCCATCTGACAGGAGCACTGTGTGGGACAGAGGCTGCCGTGAGAGGTGGGGCTAGAGACCAGGGGAGGCCTTGAGGGCCAGATTACCGAAGGATCTGTGGTACGCAGAGGAGTTTTTTAAGCAGGGGGTTGATTTAGCCAGATCTGTGTCTTGGAAAGACCACTCCTGCTTCAGTGTGTAGAACGGATTGGAGGAAGGCGGGGGGGGGGCGGGGGTGTGTGTGTGAAGCAAGGAGACCTTTCAGGAAGCTGTTGCAAGAGATGGTGATGCAACCCATGCAGGAAGTGGCAGTGGAGAAAGAGAATGCTGTATAAATTTGTGACGTGTTACAGGTGGAGAAAGGATAGGCTCTCAGTGCGGGCGGTGGTGAGGTCCCCTTTCCTGGCGTGGGCAGTTGGGTAAATGTGGGGGGAGGGGTCCTGGAAACAAGGACAAGATGCTGCACTTCATGACAAGTCTGTGCGGTCACCCGGGATGTGCGGCTGCCAGGCCCAAATCCCAGCAGCTCCATCACTGTCTCCAGTGACAGCCACGGACCCTCGCTCCTTCACTGGCAGGGCCCGTGGGTTGCATGTGGGGTCAACTCACTCCTTTAAGGGGACCTACACAGTTGCCTCTGTAGAGCCCTTTCACACACCTGTACGAACGAGGCTTTGAGCTAAGTGGGTCACCCGTTGGCTCTGACTTCTGTCCCAGGCCACAGAACCTTGACAAGGCCTTGAGTGTCGTCCAGGCAGCTCCCGTGATAAAAAGCTGCCTCTTCTAATGTGTTTTTCAGTTCATCATCAAGAAAGGGTAGGAAGGCCCTTCCTGGTATGTTTGGGTTGGAAGTGAAGAATTTAATCTTTCACCATGTGGAGAATCAAGTATATCCAGAAGTGTTTGTGTGCCTCTGAGACATTTTTTTTAGGTCCCTGGCAGCCTGCCAGCAGCAGTAGTGGTAATAGTAACAAAAGCAGTAATAACGATTCCTGCATTTATCAAGGACCCACTACGTCTGTCTGTCCGAGGCACCCAGTATCTCACGTACGCCCTGCAACAGCCCTATCAGGTAGATGTTATTGTTGGCTCTGTTCCAAAGAGGAGTGGCGGCCAAAAGAGGTGAGGTCGGCAGGCTACCAGGGCTCCCCAGCCTCTAGTTTCCCTTTCTGAGTCTGGGCAGAGCAGAGCCAGTCTGGGGGTGACCCAGTGCCAGGAGAAGTGGCTTGGTTCAGTCCTCCACATGCTGTCTTCCCTACTGCTTTTCACACCTCCTGTTATGTATTTACTCTTTTCAGTTTATATATCCCACCCCATTCCTTCATTCACCCATTCACTCATTCACTCCTATGTGTCCTTCAAAGCCCCATGCTAAGGTCACGGACTCCTGGGTGGGGCCAGCACCTCCATCTACCCTGCTTCCCGGAATACATACATTTCTCAGTTATAGCTGCCGATTTGTAGTTCTTTCTTTGCACGTCTGTCACCTCAGCTCTACTTTGGTTTTTCCCTAGGAAGGGATCTAGGCTTACTCCTATTTATATTCTTGGTACCCAGCATAGGGCCTGGCATGCAGTAGGTTTTCTCTGAATAAATAAATGCTACCAGGGATGCCAGAATGCTTAGGAGGGAGCCTGGGGCGAGAGTAAAGGAGATCCCCTGTCCCCTGTCCATTCCAGGAAGGGCAGGATGCCCAGAGATGCTCCAGATTGAGCTTGACTCCTCAGGACGACCCCTGGTAATAGGGGGCACCTGTCAGGAACAAAACTCTTGCTCTGCACTCTGGGAAAATGTGGGGCTCAAGGTAAGCACTCCTCCACAGTGTCTAGCTGGATGTTTATTCTGATGAGGTGCTTATGTAACACCAGGCTTCCTGGGGCTCCCGGGACTTGAAGAGAGCACACCCCAAGGAAGCAAACAAACGGAGGCAGCAACCACTTGTGCTATTAGGCAACTGAAGTGAAAAGGTGGACGCATCTGACATCTGCAAAAATGTAGCACCAGGGCGATTGCCAAGCAGCCTTTTACAAAAAATAACATGCGGCCTTACATATCCAGGTGCAAAAAGTTGCCAATAGTTTTCCATCTCCCCAAATCTCACTCTGATTATCTTTCCTCCAAGGCTGCAATGAGGTGCTAGGAGATTCTGCCCTTGGCAGGGAGGCAAGGGGCCACCTTTCTAGCAGCTCCCTCCTGGGCCAGAGGAGTCAGTGCTGTGGTCTGAGGGAAGTGAGGGCAGCAAGGGAAGAAAACAGAGGAAGCCAGGGGTCTTGGTCACTGCACAGCTGCGTGGCTTTGGATAAGTGGCTTACCCTTTCTGAGCCTCAGTTTCTGCATCTGTAAGGTGAGGAAAACCGTCAACTCTGCCCTGCCTAGCATGCAGGCTCATCTGAGTATCTGTACCCTGGATGGGATCATGATCACTTTATGATGCTACCTCTCATCTAAGTGGGGCAGCACAGAATCCTCTGACTGCTCTAGCCAGCCCTCTCTCCCTCCAGCTCCCGAGCGAGCGGGGTTGTGTGTTCCTGCATCCATTTCACTGAGGACACAGATCTAGGTGAATTCCAAGTCTAAGTTCCCCTGGGGCTTTTGGAAACAATAAACAAGGCCTCCTGAGTCCAAGGGAAATGAGAAACTGCACTGTGTGCTGCAGAACAGTGGACAATCTAGGATCCTAGAACCGTGCCGGACAGAACATTACTTTGTTCATTACATAGACATTTATTGAGGACCTACCACGTGCCAGGCATGGCGCTAGATCATGACGCCGTGACAGTGAATACACAGCCACAGACCCCGTCCTTTCAGGATTTACAGGTTAGCACATATTTCTAGATGAGTGCCGAGTCTTCTTCATTTTATAGATAGCTGAGAAAAGAAGGCCCAGAAGAGGAAGTAACTATCTCGAGGTCACACAGCCGGTCAGCAGACTCGGCAGTACCACATTATGAGGATGAAATGAGCAAATCTGTACTGAGGACTCAGAGCTGCGCCTGGTGCCTACCCCAGGAGTGCTCTATGTGTGTGCCCACTAAGCTCCCATTTCCCTTTGCCCCACAGCCCCTCATGGGCCAGGCTCTAGCCTCACTCATCCTTAAGGCCCTGCGTCTTAGATGAGACCAGGCCACCCCCGAGGTGACACTGAGAAAGGGAAGATGAGGATGACATGAGCCTAGGCACTTGCCATGTGCCCAGCACTTTGGCCACGTTGCTGAGCAGCATTAAAACTCTCCCTACCATGAAGGAACTGGTGTTTTAGTGGGGATGGGGGTTGGGCAATGAACCTGCATAAACCAGATATTTTCAGAATGAAATAGGTGTTACGGATGTCACGTTCAAGGTGGCAGGCTACAGATTAACCAGTTGGCTTGTTAGGGGGTGGTGAAGGTGGGGGTGGGAACTGGAGGGGGGCAGGTTTTGTTCACTTCTGGAAACTGCCCTGTCAGCGGCTGGATTTTGGTGAGTCTGCTCATCTCTAACGTGCCAGAGTCTTTAAAGCTCAACATCCCAAATAAATGTATCAATGCTGAGATTGCCTCTCCCTCCTAGTCCCCAACCCCCAGCATCCAGTCTAGGCCCCTCTGTTTTTTCTAGGTCCCCTTGTCAATATCAGTGTCCTGCCCCCATTACAACTTGGAATCCACCATCTGTGAAATGGGGGAACTTGACCTGCCCAAGATCTGATTTCCAGAATGACAGGAGTGAAATGCAGTCCTGAGGAGCCACAGAATATACATCATTCCAGGGCAGTGGCTACTGCTGGGGGGCCACAACAGCACCCCCATTTCCTGTGCAGGGAGAAACCACCTCTTCCTTCTCCCCAGGCCCCTCAGCAATCTGGGCACCAGTTTGCCTTGATTTTTATTTTATTTTATTTATTTTTATTTTGGTCTAGGGATTAAGGACTTCCTTTGGATCTCTGTGACCCTGCGTCCAGTCATCAAGGGAGGCCTTGAGAGGGTGGCCCCAAGACTGGCACCCTAGGACCTCATGACCAAGGGGCTGGGGCCTCCCAGGCCAACTCATGATTAGGGACTAATGGGACTCAGTCTTGCTGCACTTCAGGACTCAACTAAACAAAATCAGGAGCCTTCCTAAGGGGTTAGACAAGGCAAGAATCTGAGCAAACCTAGATATAGAGACTTCAGGGTCCATGGTTTTGATTTTTTACATTCCTGTGTATGCCTGCGACCACAAGAAATCATCTTGCCCATCCCTCCCCCCTCCCCCCATCTCTAGGCAAGACTGCACTTAACCAATCAACCAACAAACAGATGAAAATTAGGAATCACCATCCACGAAGAGTAGAGGGGAGCTCCAAAGAGGAAGGAAATGGATTAGTGGCTGGGGTGCCATGTTCTTGGGCAAGTTCAGGGTAGAGGAAGCCTAGACTTGGAGTCTTGGGGCTGAGCTTCAGGATGTGGGAGTCCACTGAATCCATCTCTTCAGATGTCCATCAGAAACATCCTTAGGGGCGCCTGTGTGGCTCAGTTGGTTAAGGGTCCAGCTTTGGCTCAGGTCATACTTGCAGTTCGTGAATTCAACCCCCACATCGGGCTCTGTGCTGACAACTCAAAGCCTGGAGCCTGCTTCAGATTCTGTGTCTTTCTCTTTCTCTGCTTCTCCTCTGCTCACACTTTGTCTCTCTCTGTCTTTCAAAAAAAATGAATAAACATTAGAAAAAAAATTTTAATAATAAAAAAAGAAACATCCTTAAAAGAGACATCTGACTCAGAATGAAGTGTCCTCCTTCCTCTGGGTCTCTTCCCCCACTGCCCTGAACCCTGGTTGGTCCCCATAGGGACAAACCCAGGAACAGCAAAGATACTCTCAGCCAGGTGGTACTCACTGTGTGTGTGTGTGTGTGTGTGTGTGTGTGTGTGTGTGTGTGTGTGTGTATTTGGGGGAATGGACAGGGGAGCAGGCCACATTCCATCCAGCAAGTACCCCGGTGCTCCCTAAGCCAGTCCTGGGGCTGACAGACCCCAGGCTCCCCAAGGGGCCTGTCCTGTCCACTTAGCTCTGAAGATTGTTGGTCCACTGAGCCTCCCCTGCAGGCATCCTGATCCTCGCGCTCAGTCCTCAGAGCTCCCTTTTTGTCCGCCAGTCCCCCTGACTCGGTAGCCCTGGAGAGATGCTCCTTTCCCAGGTGGTTGGCCACTTCCTGGTTTCTCAGCAGATCAACTCCGCCGCTCTTCTCTTCTCCGGCTCAGCTGCTGGAGTGGTTGCAAATTTCCTAGTAATGATCTTCCTTCAGGAGCAGGGGAGACAGAGGAGTTGTGCTGCCGCCGCTGCCAACATCAAAGCTTTCCATGTGGCTTTGGTAGAATGTTAAGAATTGCGAGATAATTAAGTTGCATTTCTGTGCATTGTTTACTGTTGCTCTCAACCAATCACTATTCCATAGGGGCTAATCTGTGTAAGGTTTTTTTTTTTTTCCCTTTCCAGTGCCTGTTTGTACCACATTCTTCATTATGCTTCAGTTACAATTTTAATTTTACTATTATTAAATCTTCCCCAAAGCTGTATTATTCTGCGCCTCTGAGCTGGAATTCCTGATTTGGGGACTGTTTGCATCTGGGCCTGTTCACAAATGATTGTTCTTGTTTACAAAAGAACATACATTAAAGCTCAGCACTGGAGGAATCCTGGCTCCCTCCCCACCTCCCTGCCCCGACTCACCTGCTTGTAGGAGGTGGGGGAGAGGGGAGACCCGGGAGAGGAAGGGAGCTGGCAATTCCTGAGGTTTTGCGGCTGAAAAGAGCATCTCCTTGTCCCCTGGCGGCCAAAGGAGTGGGTAGGAAGTTGAGTCCTTGGGGACCAGGTGGTGAGCCAGAGGCTTCGTTTCCATGGCCCTGAGGACACCAAAGAGTAAAAGGGCTCCATATTTATTGTGGCCAGACAGTGTGGGCTGATGGTTAGGGGCCTTGGTACTGGAATCAGATCTGGGTTAGAAAGCCAATTTCTTCACTTACTAGGCATGTGGCATTGGGCAGTTAGGTAACATCTCTTGACCTCAGTGTTCTTGCTTTAGAAAAGAGGAGGAAGAAAAAGGTGTTGCTGCCCCCAAGGTAAGGATGAAGACGGGTAATATTTTAGAATGGTGGCCCCCAGATGGCAAGGACTCCGTAAAGGGTGGGTGAAGTTGTGTTATCATCGCGATGATCATTCTCTCATCCTGTCTCCTCTCCTTGTTGCTCCCTGTCACCCATCTGAAGCTTGCTTGCTCACTCAGCTTTGCCTACGTCTGCCTCCAGGCTCTGTCACTCCCCGAGCCAGTGGAGTGGGATGCAAAGCACTTTGCACATGTTCCCAACGACTGGGGAGTGGTAGGAATCAGTCACCTGCCTTCCCAAGAAGGGAAGAGTGGCAGACTCCCGGGGGCCTGAGCTTGCTGGCGGAATGAGACCTTGCCCCAGATGACAGTGGCCAGCCTTAGGGCTTTGAGAGCTCGGCACCAGCTGCCCCCTCCCACAGCCCGAGCTGGACGGCTGGTCGCCATGCGAGCCATGCAGCCAGGCTCTCCAGCCTTCGCGTCCACACCCACCCCGGCTTCCCTGGAATCTCGACTTCCTCCCAGAGGTGCCCAGCTTCTCTCCTCCTCTGTCACCCCGGTCCCCCATGCCGCCACACACACACTAAAACCATAACTTTTTTCCCCGTTCCCATTATCTCTAACCCATATACTCCAGGAAGTTTAATTTGTTCTCGGTAGTAATCACCATTAACTAGAAATTGTCTTTCTCTGTGTAAACACGTCATTAGTGAAGCTGGTTTTCTGCAGGGTCCAGATTTCATTTTTATTAAAATGAAACACTTTCAGGCGCCTCACTGTGTCCAAGGAGAGAGAGTATAATTTTAACCCATTGGGTTGGCCACAGATAATTGGGCTGGCATTTGATTGGACGATTAGGGAAATATCTCCTTTGCATGCAGTATAATTTGCATTTTTTTCCCACTTATATGAAGCTAAGTCATGCTTTCGTACACAGGCAGTTTTAATGAGCATTATAAATCCTAATGAATATATTTTCATGTTCATTTTATTGGCTTGTTTTTATTACTAGAGGTCTGAAAAACAGGGCCAGTGAGGGAGCCGTGGAGGAAATGGCAAGAAGAGCCCCCTGGCAGCCTTGCGCCCCCTCCCTTCTCCCTCCACAGGCTGCCAGGGGGTGGAGGGCTCCGGGAGACCCGGAGGAGTCATCCAGGTCCTCTTCAACCCAAAGCAGAAGTTGCTTAGGCCCCCAGGGGATGCAGGAGAAATGTCCCTTGCCCTGGGGCCAGCCCACCTCCTGCTGCAGGCTGCACCCCCTCCCCAACCCCTCCCCGCAGTGTCAGCCACATTGTCAGCGCCAAAGCTGTTAGAGCGCTAAAACCTACTTCTTTGTGGTCTGAACCGGAAGGGACAGCGAAGTACTTCTGCACAGTGTCTGGCACGTGCTGGGAACTCCATGCAGGTCGATCAGACAGAATCAGGTTGACTTCTCACTCACAAGGAGTTACCATTAATCAGAGCACCGGGTTTTCAAACAATGCCCCTAAAAGGCAGTTAACGAGTTCAGGGAGCACAGTTTTCTCCCGGATGATTCAGAAGGTACGTCTGTATCTTAGGCCTTCAGAACATCATTATGAATATCAGAGGTTTTGGAGTTCTGCTTGTCTCTCCATTAATTAATGCGTCCACTCATTGAATAAATGTTGGGGGGGCGCCCTACTGTGTTCTAGGCCCTGAGCCAGGTCACCTATAAAGCGGTCCCTAAAATCGCCACCAGCTCCAAACAATTTCAGTAATAAGTGACCAGTGAAATAACCTTTTTGTTCCAGCCTGTGGCTCTGCTTCTGGATCATTGTCTGTCCACCAGGTGTTTGATCTCTCTCCATCGGGCACCCGAAGACCTGCTGTTGTGCCTGGCTCTTGCAGTCACCTTCACAGACGAGGACTTTTGTCCTTGTTTCCACACTGAGCCCGGCCCTGGGGACTCCCCTGCTTGACCCTTTGCCTTTTATTCCAGCTGAAGGGCAGCCTTGAAATTTCTTCCCCTCAGGACCCTGGGGAGGGCCCACCTTCCCTTGCTTCAGAGGACTGAGCAGCACTTGGCCTTGGACCCTGCCATGGGGAGCCTGGCAGGAGGCCTGTCTGGTCTCATGTGTTGTCTACCCACTGACCTCCTTCTCCTTACCATACAACCTGCTCTCTGCTGAGGGCTCCAACCCACTCCTCTTCCCCCGCCCCTTTCACTTTCGTTTTTTTTTTAAATGTATTTTTATTTATTTAAATTTTTTAATGTTTATTCATTTTTTGAGAGAGAGAAAGAGAGCGTGCATGCGTGAGCGAGTGGGGGAGGGGCAGAGAGAGAGGGAGACACAGAATTTGAAACAGGCTCCAGGCTCTAAGCTGTCAGAACAGAGCCAGACACAGGGCTCGAACTCACAAACTGTGAGATCACGACCTGAGCTGAAGTTGGATGCTTAACCAGTTGAGCCACCCACGTGCCCCTTGTTTTTTGTTTCTGTTTTTGTTTTTGTTTTTGTTTTAATCAGAAAGATGTTTGCTGCTCACAGAGTTTGGGAGCTTTAAGGATGTTTCAGAAGTTAATTCAAGTTAAAACTAGTTCAGTGCCTTTTGGCACCATCTCTTCAAAATGGCAGCTGAGTGCTTCGGGGTGACTGTCCCCATGAAAGTGGGCGCTCGTGTGGGTTTTGGCTGCTTCCTCTATCACCCCCACTGCCACACATACACAGCTGAACATGTCTTGCTGTGGCCTTGAGGGCAACTTGGGCAACTTTATGCTTTCCTGCTCTTCAAGAGAGGTTCCCTGACCAACTACCAGGTGCCCGCTTCTGTAAGAAATGGGAAACTAACAGACTGGCCTTGTGGCATAGTGGGTAGGGTACTGGCCACAGTGGAAGGCCTCAGTTGATTCTAGCTTTGTTGCTTTCAGATACATGACTTCAGGCCAGCATCTCACTTCCCTGGGCTTCTTTCTCCCCCTCTGTAACATGGGAATAACAATTCTCACCCATGTCACAGGAGGTAGGGGGGATTTAAATGAGATAGCAATTGTGGAAACTGTAAACGCTCATTAGTACCCAGGTTGAATGTGACCAAGTCCCGGAGTGATTCAGACCTTGAGTCCTGGATCCTGGCCCATTTCTCATCTTGGAAGGGCTGGCGAGAGGCTAAGAGTTGCCATCGGGATGGGACGTTGGGTATTTGTGTGTCTGCCTTTCCCAAAAAGGAGATAGAAGGAAGCTCTGGCTGGAGTTTCACCATTGGCAAGGTTTCATAGGCCTGGTTTTATCCTCTTGTGTGCTCGGAGACCCGTCGCTGCCAAGCGAGTGCCTGTACTTGGCCTCAAGGAATGGGTAAGACTCTCCCGTGGACATCTTTCCCTGGAGAGTATAGTGCCTCAAATAATACTGCATCTGCACGCAGGGTGCTCTGATGCTGAGCACTGATGTGTCTCTGTTTAACATGGTAGGTCAGCCTTGTCTTCCATTAAGAATACAAACTTCTTCCAGACAGGGGCCCTTGTCCAAGACTTTTTCCACATGCTCCCTCTTTATTACCACACCCACAGTGCTAGGCATATGGTCAACTGCTCAATAAATGCTTTTTTTTTTAAATATTCAAGATAGTGAACATACAGTGAAGTCTTGGCTTCAGGAGTAGAACCCAGTGATTCATCTCTTACTTATGACACCCGGTGCTCATCCCCACAAGTGCCCTCCTTAATGCCCATCATGCGTTTAACCTCAATAAGTGCTTTTTGATGACGTCACTGGCTGGCACAGGCTCCAGGTACCTCTTGGCCAGTGTATCTCACCCTCAAGTCAAGGCTAACTTGACCAGTTGGTCTTGCTCAGAAGGCAGGGAGGTGGGCCAGAGGACTGTCCTTGTTGGCTCTGCAGACCCAATAGAAGTCACTCACCTGGAATACCAGATTGCCTTTAAAAAAAGGTGCTAAGTGCAAAAGCAAGGCCTTCAGTTAAGGGGTGTAATGGTACTGGCTCATTCCCGAGCTCTGCCTGGAGGAAGTTTGTGTCTGTGGAGCAAAGCCTTTGTAAAGAGAGCAACTTGCCCACAGCTCAAGAGGGCGAGAGGATCCAGAGCGGCCCTCCCATCGCCTGCAACCAACTATTTGAGGGAAATAGTTAGTTTCCCGCAAAGCCAACTTTTCAAAAGACTGTTCTTTCATTAGGAGCGGCCAGATGTGGTTCTAGAGAGAAGAGGGCCACCTGCTCACGAGGCATGGACTTGGGCCGCAGTTCTAGTCGAGGAAGGGCAGCAGAGGAGGAGGCAGGCCCCAGTCCCCTTTGAGAGGTGGGGCTGAGGGTCAGAGCAAACCCGGTATGAGACCAGCCGCACAGGGGGGACCAAAGGCAGCTGGTGTTCTAGCTGCTGTGAGAGATGGCTGGCTGATGTCAGGGCCACCCCAGAGACAGCCATCTCTTCCTCTCTGGCTGGGGGTATTTGTTTAGAGTCCCGGGTGCAGATTAGCCTGGCCTGAGTCTCGCAGCTTCACACTGCAGAGGGGAGGCAGGTTGGTGTGTTTGCCTTAGGGCACTTGGGGAGCTCAAGGCATTATGGGATGGCAAGAGACGCCTCCCCGAAACTGATTTTAACCCTCCTACCCCCCCTTCTTTACTCCCTCCTCTTTGTGAGGAGTTCTCGGCTTTGTTTGGGGGGAGGGGGCACTCCACCAACATCTTCTAGTTCTGTTCTAGGCACCTCCTCACTTCTCTTTCTCCTCTGACTTTCACTGCCTGTCTTATCTCTCCCTTTCCTGCTGGTCCCCACGGCTCCCAACCCCCTCTCCTCTTTTCTTCACTTTCTGTGGTTAGTTTTTGGGTGTGCCTTTTGTTCAGCGATGTCCCCTCACCCTTTATGGTTGTCTCTGGACGCGATGCTGGGTTAGAGGCTTCCTGTCTGTCCCCAGCCCCGGACTCTACAGTGAGTGCTCAGTTGGTGCACGGAGAGCCCAAAGCAAAGCTCTGTCACGCCCTGGCTGTGTGACTGGGCACCAGTGCCTCCTCTTCTCGGAGCCTCAGTTTCCCCAGACATGCAAAGGGGGAAGATGCGCCCTGCTCCATAAAAGACCTCTCTCGGGAGTCAAGCTCTGCTCCTCCTCCCCGCCCCCTCACCCCCTTCCGTCTGGGCAGACTCAGCCTCTCCCTTCCTGGCTGGAGCAGGGGGAAGGCTGGGCGAGGATTGGGGGCGGGGCAAATGGAGGGGAGCTGCTGCTGGGACTAGTTCAGGCAAACAGCAGGGCCCACTGCCGAGGCTCCAGCCCCCACTTACACTGCTGTAACAGCTGCAGTCCAGCTGCTGGCACCCCTGCTGGGGGAGCGTGCTAAACCTCTCCGGGGTCAGCACTGTGGTATGTCGGTTTCCATAGCAACCAGCCAACGGGCCACTTTCTCAGAACAATTCCCCTACTCAGCCGGGTTCTGGACTTAGCTCAGCCCAAGGGCATGTGGCTGAGGAGCAAAACAGGAGGGGGAGAGGCTGCCCCAGGGCCAGACTGGGCCCCACAGAAGTGGCTATCTTGAGCCTTAGCACAAAGGGCATGGACCAGAGGACAAGACATGCCGACTGTCTTCCTGTCCTGGCTCTCCCTTGCCCCCTCTCTCTGCTCCCCCCCACCCCCACACCCTGCCCATCCACAGACCGCCCAGCTCGGCCTGGTTGGAAGAAGTATCAGGTCTTTGTTTGGATCTGGACAACAGCTGCCTTGGCTAGGCTCAGAGCTGGGAGGAGAAAGTCCCAGAATGATGTGTAAGTGGAGGGGGAGAGGGCCTCCATCTCTGCACCTTCCATCCAGCTCTTCCAGGCCCACCGGAATCCCATTTGCCCCACACTGAGTGACCTCAGCAAAAATGAGGTCCTCTTTTGATGATAAGTCATCTCCCCATTTTTAGAGGGCAAGAACGGTCACCTTTCTCAAGCCCCTTAAGGAATCATCTCCCTGACCCTGAGCAGGTTGGTGCCACGCCTGACATTTTCAAAAAGAGAGACCTGTTAGAGGAGAAAATTCAGATAGGAACTACCAGGGGACCTTGATGGAGTTTTCTGGATGGTGGGGGAGGGTTGCCTGGGGCTGGGGGCTGGGTGGGGGCATTGCTCCTCTCCCTGGTTGAGCTCCCTGTTCAGCTGCAAAAACTGTGATGAGCGCCAGCTCTTTGGAATGCAGCTCAGACCACTGTGGACTTGGGGGCCCTGGGGACTTTGTCACCGGACAGGAGTTCATTTTCAGAAAGGAGCCATTAGCCAATGGGGAAACTGAGGTCAAAGATAGATAGTGTTTCTGAGTGGGCCTAATAACTGCAGGGCTGGGCATTGGGGCTGGGACATGGCAGCCCGGGTGGTCCCTGCCAAGACTTGGGGAGGCATAGTGTGTTCTCAGAGTAACCTGCCTAGTTGTCTTGTTCCTCTACTCTGTTAAAGGGTTTCTCACTTTCAAGAGGCCTCATTCTTCATACCCCTCCCCTCACCCCATTTACCACCCCTACCCTTAAAAGGAGGAGACAGATGTCCTTTCTTCCATGTACCACAGCTGCAGCCAGACAGGACACATTTTCCCTAATCCCTGGAAACAGGTGTGGAGCGATTCCCAGCCCCCTAGGGATGTGGGGCATTCAGGAAGGTGGCCAATTTTAGAAGCTGCGTAGATTCCCATCCTCCTCTGGCCCCATCTGTGAAATGGGAGCGTGGCCTTAGATTAGCACCTCCCAAAGTGGGCTCTGCAGCACGGAGGGCTCTGGGAGGGGGGGGGATGAATTCCAAAGCCAAGCAAGTGTGGGTAAAGCCGCATGAACACCCCCTTTTAAAGAGGCACAGGACTCATTACAGTTTTAAAGATTTTAAGAAGTCCAGCACTAGGGACACCTGGGTGGCTCAGTCGGTTAAGCTTCCCACTTCTAGATAAGGTCATGATCTCACAGTTGGTGGATTTAAGCCCCACATCGTTAGGCTCTGTGCTGACAGCTCAGAGCCTGGAGCCTACTTTGGATTCTATGTCTCCCTCTTTCTGCCCTGCCCCAGTTTGCGTGCTTGCGCTTGCTCATGCTCTCTCTCTCTCTTTCTCTCTCTCTGTCTCTCTCAAAAATAAATACATAAACTTAAAAAAAAAAAAAAGTCCAGCATTGAAGAAAACTCAGTTTAACCCAAAGCTTCCTCAACATCTGTGACCATGACACCCTTGTTTCAAATCCTAGAAACACACCCACCCCGGCAAACACCAGCCTCTGCAAGAAGTTCCAAGGTGTTTCTCAAAGTTCCTCATGAGCACCCCAGCACCGCAGATGGCCCACTAACGAGCTTCCATTCGTCTCGCTGCTCTTGCAGGGAGGGACCCGCAACCCTGGTTCCTGCCCCCCTGCCCTCCTCCACCACCTCATTCTGTCTGGCCGCTGGGCTTTGCTGATTATCTCCATTCCAGATGGAGACACTGGTGTCTGGGGCAGGGAGAGGCCTTGCCCTCGACCTTCAAAGAGTCAAGACAGAGGTGGAGAGGCAGTACAGGGTTGTCTCAGGTTTCTCCAGGAAGGGAAGCTCCCACAGCCTCACCACCCTCCACCCCTACCTGCCCCCTGGATGTCTGTGGGTCATCTGTGGTTTTACCGCTTCAAAAAGCGAGGCAATGCTTCTAGAACAAAGGGAGGAGAAAATTCTCGCTGCCAAGTGTCTACAAAGAAGACCCTAAATGGGTAAGCTTAAAAAAGGAAAAGTGGCCCTCTCCTCCCCACTCTCCAAACTGTCAGAAATAGCATCTCACGTTCTCCAGCCTTTAAACTTTCCAAAGGCCTTGCGTGTACATGACCTCACCTGCCCGTCAGGAGACAGCTGTGGTGTGGGCTCCAGAGCGGAACTCCGGGGCTCCAGCCCAGCTCCCTAAGTTGCCAGGCCTCTGCCCCCAGGCAGGCCACTTCAGTCCTCGGCCCCACTGTCCCCTGTGTCAAGAGGGAAGGGTAATTCCTTTCTCACAGGGCTCTTGTGGGAGTTGAGTATCGTTATCGGTGTGGTTATGGCCGGCATCACAAGAGGCTCAGTGAACACTAGCTTAGGAGAATGAAACCCCCACTAGGTAAGATTTTTCATATTTTGGGAAGGAGAAAACTGTGGCTCAAAGTGAGTGACTAGTCCAAGGTCACATGGCTGGTCGGTCCCCTGACCTGCCGTTCTTCACTTTCCCACTTTACCTCATGTCAGGAAAATGTGTCCCAGGTGGGCACACATCTCACTGTTTTCTGAGGGCTTTTAGCTACTGTGATTCCCTTTGCCCTTGACCTTTCCCTTTTTCCCAAGCAAGTAGGATACTGGCCAGAGAGAGAAGGCAAGGCAGGCCTGCCTTTCTGGAGGGGTGGTGTCAGGGGTGGAGAGGTGGGAGATGTTATTAGTTCCTTTGAAAACAGGTTTTTAAAAATAAAACTAGTTTTAGGGCACCTGGGTGGCTCTGTGGGTTGAGCATCCAACTCTTGATCTCCGTTCAGGTCATGACCTCACGGTCTATGGGATGGAGCCTGCTTGGGATTCTCTCTCTTCCCCACCCTGCCTGTCTCTCTTTCTTAAAATAAATAAGTAAATATTTTAAAAATAAAATAAAAATAGCTTTATGAATTAAGATGATCTCATTTTTTGCCAAGATCTCCTCCCCTTAGGAAAGAAAGAGCTTTTCCCTCTTCCTTCCTCTGTCCCCGGCAGCCCAGACCCTAGACTCTGCCATCAGGTGCCTTTCATCCCCTCCCTCTCCTTAGAGATGCAAAACTAATCTACACACAGGTTCCGGGCGGGGGTCAGGAGAGGCCTCTGTGCTTTCTTCCTAATCTTGACCCAGGTTTTAAATCATTTTATTTAGCACAAGAAAATGAGGGTAGAATAGGGGAAACGAGAAAAACAAGAACGCCTATAATGTGTTACACACTGTGCTAGGATCTTAGGAGTGTTCCTCTTGCAAACATCAGATCTCTGTTTTGATTTTTATTAGGTGAGAGAGAGGCTGGTGAGAGCCCTTGGAAGAAAGGGGTTCATTCCTGCAAGGTGTCTGCACTGTGACCGCCGTCCCTGTGTCTGTTACTGTCATCAGCCACAGCACAGACCCTGATTAGCATCTTCATTTGGCTCCATCACCTTCTTTCCTTCTATCTCTGTCTCCCCTTCCATCACCTGAAACTCGCACAACCAGGGAAATTGGGAAGGGCGGGTAGATTTGGTGATGAATCTCCAACAACTGGTCTACCAAATGGATATCCCCATGCTTGTGCGTGCGCTCCTGTCCCCATGCAGCTTTAACTCTGAGCCTGAATAGTGTTCTCTGTGAGTGAAGAGGAGGATGTGCTTGTCCTGGAGGCTCAGCAGGAGAGTAGCTGTCTCTGACGCTGGTCCTTGTGAGCTCATGCAGTCATGCCCTCTACCTGGCCAGGCCAGGGGGTGGGGGTGGGGGGCTCCATTTCCTTGCCTTTTCAGGAGGAGGCTGTGTGAATTATGGGAGAGAGAGAGAGAGGAAGCAGGAGCTGCTCAGAGGGATTCCGCTCTCCAGACATTAAGCTGGGCTCATTTCTGGCTCTGCTCATCTCATTTGAAGGGCTGGCCCTGCTCCAGCAGGTATCTGGGAGTAAAAACAACAAACAACCCCAAACATCTCTCAGCGCCAGATCCCCACCACAGGCGCGATTTCCTGCTCAGCTTTCTGATGGTGGGAGTGTGTGTGCATGCATGTGTGTGTGTGTGTGTGTGTGTGTGTGTGTGTGTTTTCTCTCCTGATTTACAGGCGCTTTGTGCATCAGCAGACGCAAGAGGAGCAGTGAGGCTGGGGGCAGGGAATTGTCTCTAAGCAGAGGCCTGATTAGAACAAGGAGCTAATCAGCACTATTTATGAAGGTATTTTGCACAGGAATCTGTGGTAAGTGATGGAAGTGGGGCGGCCTGCCAGGAGAGAAGAAGGGAGAAAACACCACATCAGGGTCTGACAACCGAAAGCCAGGAGGGTTGGAGGAGGGTTCAGACTCTGAGACAACTTTATCCACAACTTTCCTCTGAGGGTCCCCAGCCTGACGGTCACTGAGAGTCTCAGAAGGAAAACAGGAGCAAGGTCCCAGCAGACCCGCCAGCTGAGCAGAGTGTGGTGGTTCTCCCCACAGTGCTCTCAGCCTGAACATACAAGCCCACCAGGCAGACCGGCCACTCAGACATCAGGGAAGAGCATTAAATAGCATCTCTCAGTCCAGCTTTCCTTTTTCTTCTATGTTCTCTATTTGGGAAGCATGTACTGGAGAAGCTGCATCATTAACAGTGGGAAGAATTTTAATTAAGAACAGGGAGACCTTGGACTTGTCACATGACCTTTCGGAACCTGGTTTTCCTGTGTATAGAATGAAGGCTGATGACAGCGTCTTTGTCACTGAGTGCACCGGCAGGGTCAGCTGTGGTGTGGGAAAGTGCTTTTTCAAGGAATGCAGATGGGTATTTTGTTCTTATCATGAGGAGGGTTTGCTCAGCACCTTAATGCTAGGTTTGGGGCCAGGGCCGAAGCTTAGAAGTTATGTCCTAGCGTTACTCTCTCAACTGTGGTCTCCAAGAAGTTATTTCTTCCTTGCATCCTTGCATTCAAATTAATCCTGGTTTGCAGAATCGAAAATCACATTATTTAAAGAGTGTAAAGCTGATCCGTTAGGCCTTCAACTAAAAGCCCCTGGAGGGCAGGGGAGCCCGGAACTTCATGTGACAAAACTCTCTTGTTTCGAGGAGAAATCCCTCCAGCAGTAATATCTGTTTTATGCCCACAAGGTCTGGACTTGGGCAAGCACTTTAAGCCCACAGCCGGCTACATAATCTCTGAGAATTCTGTGGCCCTCTTGGGGCCAGCCAAGGAGGCCAGGAAGTGGCTTTGGTCCCATCAGTCATGCTGGCGCCAGAAACCCAACAGCAGTGGAGTTGGGGGAGATGTCTGGTGGGGGAGACAGGGGCCACCGCGGTGGGGGATGGGTGCCACTCTTCTCATGCCCCCATTGTCCCCGGGGGCTGCCAGAGGTGGTCCCCAGAACAGTGACCATAAAGTGCCTCATGGGAGGAGACGGATGAAAGACATGGGGATTCTTGTAAATTTTTAATCTGAAAAATAAAGAAAGTGTGAATTAGAATTAATGCAGGTATTAAATATTTAAACTTTCTGTACTCACTTTCATTTTTAACATATTCCACCCTCAAAAACCTCGGTAGCGTTTGTCAGATTGTTCTCGAGATGTTCCTCTCTCTCCACCTCGCCCTCCCCCCACCAGCCCCAGCCCCAAAGTTAGACTGCAGGTATTCATCATCCTGATGGAAATTTTCATTTTATTTCTCCTACAGGAACCATCTGATCTCTCTTTATATTTATGCTTTCTCTATACGGCAGTGTAAATAATTAATGCCATTATAAACACATCCTATGCAAAATATTTATTAGAAAAAATAACTCTTTAATTTGGCATGTCATTTAATTCCATTTTGTAATCATAGCGCATGGGCTACAATTAACGCCAGAATTGGGGAAACCAGCCTGTCTGCTCACACTTACAGAGGGATGGCAAAGCCCCCCAGACCAAAGCCCACCGGGCCCCTTGGCCATTCGCTACTTGTGTGTGTTTCGATGAGGGATGCAGGTGGTGTCCACCCTCCAGTGTGGTGCCGGGAGTGAGTCTGGAAGTGAGATAGGAGACTCACTTCTCTCTTCAGAGGAATGGGAGGTCGGGGTATTCTAGGTCTTTTAGAGTGCCTTTGGTAACATGCATTCAAAAAGATGCTGGCACCTTAGTTATAGGGCATTTTTACATTTTGCAGTGTGGAGTGTGGGTGGGTTGGGGGGGAGGGCTGTGGTGTTCCTTGGAGTTTGGGTGAATTCCCACATAGGATTGGCTTGGGGAAGAGTAATAAATAGTTCCTAGAGATTGGGCTTCATGCATGGTTTCATTTAACAAATATTTATTGAGTGCTTCATATGTGCTGGGCATCATCGTTGGCACTGTAGATACGAGTAAACAAGACTGGCAGTGGGGGTGAGAAGGGTAACCATTCCTGAAGATTCCGCCATTGCCTCTGTGCATTCCCTGTCCCCCACTAAACAATCTTTCTAGCTATCTTAAGGAATCTGTCTACCAGAGAAGAATCTTTCCCAGTGTTCAAGGACTCATGGCTAGTATTTGAATAACTCAGTGTTCCTGGATTTATCACTTTCTGTGGGTTTATGTATCACTGCTTTGCAAATAAGACTGTAGCTAGCACCGGCCTGCCCTCCCTGGGATTCTGAGAGCCAAACACATGACCTGAACATTCTCTTATTCTGGACTCCAGTTATGGCTCCCCCTCTGCAGTTAGGTGAGTGGCTCTCTTTGGACACTGCTGACCCCCTGGTGACATACTTCTCCATGCATGATCTCAAGGGCCCAGACTTTGGGTTGAAGCTCTGGGGATTTTAATTTCAGTTTTTCTGTGGCATTTGTTAGCCAAACTAAAAATCTCCTATATGCTTGTGGCCCAAACTCTTATTAATCGGGTCAAGGGGTAGAGAGTAATGAGGGGACAACCGAAGCCCTGGAAAAATCTTTATTTTGTAGTTAGCCATTTGCTACTCTTTGTCTGAAAGGCCAGTGTGGCCTCCCAGCCTTAATTTCATCGAGGAAAAAATTAAAACAGGTGGCAGCCAGCTCCCACCTTCCCAGAAGACCTCTTCTGAGTGTCTCCCAAGATAAGATGGCAGGAAGAAGCATGCAAATCATAACCCACCCCACTCTCCTCCCCACAGCGCCCCTAGATGTGGGTCTATGACAGGACTGGGCTATTTAGGGAGGGTGACATCTAACTAGAGAGGCCCTGTGTGAGGGGTTCTCCAGGCTGCCAGGGGCTCTCACTTGGCTGAGAGCAAACAGGCTGGGTCTTGGTTGCCTTGGGGATGAAACAGAAGGTTCTACAGGGATGACCCCTGATGATTTTATTTCTGTGTTCTTTACAGGGAGCTCATGATCTTGTTAGGGATTTGGAAGAAGGAAGTTTGAATGACTTCATTTTTCTAGCCCTGTCATTCTCTCCTTCCCATGGCAGGGGCCTCGGACTGGGTCTATATTCTGACTTTCTTTGGGAGGAAGATTTTAAGGGGCTCTGGGTTAGTTCTGCAAGTCCAACTTGGCCCTTTGTCTCCCTTTTAGAAAATGGGCTTTTGCCTTTATCTAAGTCCAATCTAAAGACTCATGGGCTCCAGCACTGAATGCTGCCTAGATGTGTGTTCTGTGCTCTTCTGCTGGAATTGACCTTTGCTCATCATCTGCGCTGGGGTGACTTCCCAGCTCCTACTGCCATCCCATGTCAGAACACGTACATGGTTCAGCTTCAGCCCCAATTCTGTTTCCATTCATTCATTCATTCATTCATTCAATATTTACCAGGCATTCTATCTCAGGGCACTTTGCTAAGCACTTGATTTTCAGAGGTTTTCAGTTCCTGCCCCCAAGAAGGTTCTGGCTTCACTTCTACTTAGTCCTTCAATGTCTATCCTCTCATGAAAATAGCAATAAGCAACTTGATGACTTATTCAAGGAATAAAACCCTGTGCGGCCCAGAAAGAAGCATCTCCTCTGTGGGTCCTGCTCCAGTTCATGGCCCAGAGCCTGTTCCTTGCTCCACTTGGCCCATGGAGTCCAAAATGAGGTGACTCTAACTGGAGCCATTGAGGGGCCCACCATGCTGATGAGGAAGCCGCTGCTGTCCACAATGCACAAAAGATGCACCACTGGCTTTCTCAGTCCTGTTAATAAATCCTGCTCTTGTTTTACTGATGTCTGTGGCCTGGAGTGGCAGTACCACGGGCCATAAGCACGACAGTGACAAACCTAGAGAACACAGCAAGCCCAGAGCCAAGCAATGCCTTTTATTAAACCTGACACATATCCAATAACCGAGTATCCTAGAACGTTTAGAACAAATTCCGTGGAGGCTTGGAGAGAGCAAAGGGGTAAGGGCGGACAGCAGTGGTGCCGCTGGGACTCAGAGAGCACTGGGGTGTGAGAAAAGCAGGCCAGGTGTTATTCTGTAAGTCTGTCTCGATGCGCCTGATTCTGGATCCTTCGTTATTGGTCTGCTGATAGAATGTCTGACTCTGGGGGCACCTGGGTGGCTCCATCAGTTAAGCGTCCAACTTCAGCTCAGGTCTTGATCTCACGGTCATGGGTTTGAGCTGTGAGTTGGGATTTGTGCTAACAGCTCAGAGCCTGGAGCCTGCTTCAGAGTCTGTATCTCCCTCCGCCGCTTGTGTGCTCACTCTTCTCTCTCTCTCTCTCTCAAAAAATAAATAAATAAACTTAAAAAAAAAGTTGGACTCTATATGAAGAATAACTGGCATTTACAAAGACCATCACCACATCCAGGGCCCCTGCTCACAAGTTAACTTCCTGTGCTGTTCACACCAGCCCAGAGACCAATTCTGTTGTCCTGGTTTTGCACTTGAGATGGCAGACACACTTGAGATGCCATGGTCACAGCCACAGTCACGTGACTAACATACAGGATAACCAAGCCTCAATCGAGACGGTCTGATTTCACACCCATGTTCCTTCCATGGCCCACGCCCTTCTGTTCCGTCCCCTCTGGCATGTAGAGGATTCAGGCCTTGCTCTACTCTGGGCCTGAGGTCAAGGTGGAAGAGATGCCTCTCAGGAGTTGCCCTTGTCCAGTAACCGGGTCATGAGGACAACTCTCCAGCTCCCTCCTATAGGAGCAGTCTTCTTGTTTATGCCGCCCTCCCTGCTTTGGCATTCCACGACCTCACCGTTGGGTCCTGGTGTATCTGGAGCGACAGCAGTGAAGCAATGCTTTCCTGAAACTGTTTCCCAGAGGTGACTTCCGTGCCTGCCTCCTGCTCCTTGCTTCTGCGGGGAGGCCATGGCGGGGGGGGGGGGGGGGGGGGGGGGGGGGGGGGGGGGGGGGGGGGGGGGGGGGGGGGGGGGGGGGGGGGGGGGGGAGGAGGGCTGGATGAAAGCGCCTCTGAGATGCTCTCTCTCTGGCCTGGCTGCAGTGCAGGGAGGGGGTCCTGGAAAGGGAGGCAGGGCCCAGAGCCCTACAAGTCATTAGGCCACCACTCAAGAGCCTGATGCGAGCCAGCCTGGTGCATCACTCGTGGATTTGAGGAAACTTGCAGCCTGTTTGCCTGAAAACATGCCCCACGCCCCAAAGCCCGGAATGAGAGGCCGAGCGCCAGGCTGGGAGACAGAGGCTGTGCTAGTGAGGAAGGCAGCAGATAAGATGAACAAATCCCCCAGGTGAGGCCCAGAGGTCACGGATGCGTATTTGCCTTTGCAGCCCACGTTACTTCCCGCCACTTGAAATTCTCCTAAAAACCCAGAGGAGCAGCTGAAAATATCCCAGGTAATATGAAAATGAATAACAGCTCAGCAAACAGAGCCCAGCTTCTGAGCAAACAGCCGAGAGGGCAGGCAGCCTGGGCGAAATGAGAAAAGGAGAGAATGCGGAAGGAGGGTGGGCAAGTAAGAGACGGAGAGGGGAGGGGGACTGTGGGGGTAGGAGGAAGCCAGCTCAGGGTCTTGGCCACCACTTCGTTCGGCACTCAGTTGCCGTTTGCCCTGGAGACTCCCTTTGGGCCACACTCCTCCCGAAGGGGTGAGGAAAAACGGCGCAAAGACCACGTTTCTCAGCTCTGGCCGAGATGAAGAGACGTTCTGGTGTAAAATGCCTCATAGTCTCTGTCTTATCCAGTCTTTTCTCTATGTGGATGTGAACTGGGGAATGAGGATGGGTGGGCAGTGTGCCTTTCTGAGGTAGGAGGCCTGAGTTCCAGATCCAGCTGTCACTATGTGATCTTAGGGGCTTTCGTGGGCTACAGTTTCCTGATGAGCAAAATGAGGGGGTTCCTTTTAGCTCTAACATTCTATGGGGTCCCCCCCATAATCACAAAGATTTGAATAAGTGCTTAGCTGCTTGCTGAGGTGTATGATTCAAGGCTGTGTGGGTGTGGCTAACCCTCAAGGAATTTATCCTCAAAGGCACCCAGTGCCACATGGATAGTCATGTGAGCAAGAAGCAGCCGATTAAGAATCTTCTTGGATATTGTGAATGAGATTGGGGAGTGGCCAAATGAGAAGGTGGCATTATGCCTGCCCGGGGGCCAGAGAGTGGAACTGGAGGACCTAATATCTATAACAATTCTCACGTACTGAATGCGTACTCCATGTCCAGAGCTATGCCGGACCCTCTGCATTTGCTATCTCGTTTACCTTTATAGTAATCCTTTGAGCTAAGTGTTATTATTATCCTCGCTTTACAGATGAGATTCTCAGAACCAGTTACTTGCCCGTGGTCAGATAATCCAGGTCTTACCCAGGTCTGAATGATGCAGGGCCCACACTCTTAAACCATTGAGCCATGTTGCCTTTCATGGCTTGGTGGAGGGACTGATTAGCCTCAGAAGGTGAGCGATGTTTAGCAGCAGTGGGCTAGGTATCCTGCCTCCCAAACAGGGTCATAATCCCTCACAAGAGCACAGAAGCCATGCCATGTGGGGCTTTGTCACCTCTGCCTTGCTGGCCCCATGCACCAGAGACCCACCAGTTCACTTAGGAGAGCTGTTTGTCAAACTGGAGCTTTTTTTTTTTTTTAACCTTCTAATAAACTACAAAACAAGCTGTGAAGCAGCCACAGCACCAAGAACACAGACAAGGATGTGCAAACAAGGCGTGCAATGGGAACAAAAAGAATAGTTAGCAGTGAGAAAGATTGGCCGGACCCAGGCTGGGCTCTGTGGACACTGGCTTTGGGCTCCTCTCTCAGTTGCTAGGCTCCTCCCTAAGCATCTTAGGATCCTGGAAGGCTGAAGGATCATCTACCAGGGACATAAGAAGAAACAGAAAATCTTGGTTTAGGTGGAGGGTTAATCCAGGGAGCTGAGAGATTGCCTGCCTCCAAGATACTGTGCGTCCCACTGTCCCACATACTTATTATGTACCAGCTCTGAGCCAAGCGTGGCTGCAGGTGCAGTCCTGGGATTCCTCATGGAGCTTCCATCTCATTCTTGTTCCCTCACCACCTCCATGCTGGGTCTCAGAGTTCCCTCTGCCCCTCATGTCTAGACACAGATTGCTTCCTCAGGCAATCAGTCAACGAACATTAAGTCCCTACTGTGTGCAAGGCCTTATTGTAAGTGCAAGGGATAGTGCTGAACAAGACAGAGTCCCTGCCATTAGGGAGTTCCAATTCTAAGTGGGGAGAGAGAGAGTGAAGAAACAAGGAAGCGCATATGGAAATGAGAGAATGTTAGGTGCTGATGGATGCTATGAGTAAGATAAGGTAGGTATTGTGGGAAAGTGCCTTGGCTGGTGTTGGGAAAGGCTCTCTGAGGATAGGAGATTTGTTTGTTTGTTTGTTTGTTTTTTAATGTTTATTTATTTTGAGAGAGAGAGCAGGTGAGGGGTGGAGAGAGAGACTGAGAGAATGAGGATGGGAGATTTGTATCAAAACTTGGTGGCTGAGAAGGTGGCAGCTACATAGAGATGGGAGGGAAGATCATCTCCATTGGAAGGAAAAGTAAGAGCAGAGTCACCGATGGGCCTGAACCCACGCGCCTGGGAATTCGTAGATGAGAAAGGGCATAGATAGAAATGAGATCAGAGGGGCAAATAAGGGCCATGCACAGGCACTTGGATCTTACTCCACATGCAGTGGAGAGCCACTGGAAGGCTGTCTGTGGGGGAATGAGTAAAGCCGAGTCTGCTGTAGAAAGACCTATCTTGCTGCTGTGTGGGGTCAGGGAGACTTGGTCTTGGCCATGGAGATAGAAGACAGGGAATAGTGGTTCGAGTCAGGTGGCTCTAATCCCATGTACTTTGAGAGTCAGGCCTAAAAGACTTCCTGGTAAACCAGAAGTGGGGGGAGGAGAGATGGGAAGGAATCAAGACTGACTCTTGGATTTTCAGCAAGTGAGTGGAGAGTGCACTTTTACTTAGACGGGTAAGGCTTGGCAGAAGGGGAGGTGTGCTTTTGAGGAGGGAAAGATCCACTTTGAATACACTAAGTCGAGGATGCCTTTTAGACACTGAAAGAGAGATGTTGAGTAGACAGTTGAATACAGATGTCTGGGGGTCTGGTAGAAGATGCAGCTGGAGATGTCAATCCGTGAGACCTGAGTGTGAAGGAAAGTACTTAAGCTACAAGACTAGCTAAGGTCACATGGAGACAGAGCACGCTAGAAGGGAAAGGTGCTGAAGACACTCCAGTGTTTGTAGGAAATGCCCACAAAGGAGATGGAGAAGGCATGCCAATGATGTATGAGAAAAACCAGGTGAATGAAGTGTCATAGAACCTAGAGAAGAAAGCTTTTTGAAAAGGAACAATTGGCTAACTGAGTTGAACGCAGATGAGGACAGAGAAGTAACCCTCCATTTCAGCAAGATGGAGTCTTTGGTAACATTACCAGTTGGTCATCAGTGGAGTGGGCTTTATGTGATGAAAAGATACTAGAGGTGAGGAAGTGGACACAATGAATATGGAGTCCTTTGAACAGATGTGCTGTGAAGGGGAGGTCAGAAAGAGGTAGAAATTGGAGGAGGGAGTGGGGTCAAGGGAGAGTTTATTTAAGAGGTATGTTTGGGTATCATTGGAAATGACCCTATAAAGAGGGAGAAAATGATAATGCAAGAAGGAAGAGAAGAGTTGCAACAACAACAACAATAACAAAGGTGGGGGCAGAGAATGGGTTCAGAGCCCGGGGAAGGTGTTGACCTTGGGTAGGAGCCAGGACTCTTTTTCCATTGCACTCGAGGTGGGGTAGGCAGCGTATTTTGGTTCTAATGCAGATACAATGAAGGACTTGTTGATGGGAAGATGAGGTAGTTCTCATCTTATGTAGAAATCTGTTTTCTTTGTGAGATATACAGCAAGGTCATCAGCTAAGAATGGGCTAGGGAAAGGAGTGTTGGAGATTTGAGAGAGAGAAGGAAGTGGGATAGTTTCCCCAGAGACTGGGAAATTGAATTTTCTAAGGAAGTGTAGTAGGTTTCTCTGACAGTGTCAAGTGAGATTTGTGGTCATGTTTGTACCGAGTCTAGTCAGCAAATTTGTGTCATTTTTCTCAGCAACGTCCAGCTGCTGTGGTGCAGGCTGCCAATAAACGGATAGAATACCAGGACTGGAGTTCTGTTAGACGGGTACAGAGGAAGGAGAGCTGCCAGACATTTAGGGTATTGGCAAGGGTTGTTCAAGTGTTGGACTGTGGAATCAGAGCTGGGTAAGGAAGGAAGTGGACATGCAGGGAGCGATAGCAATGAATAACAACAACAGAACAGGGGATTTTAATGAAATGAAGGTCTTGATGAGGTTGGGGAATTGAATGGGTGGAGTGTCAGGGTAAGCTAGCTCTAAAGAGAGTGGTGATGGTCAGAAAGTCGGATGTTAGAAATCTACATTTAGCGGGTGATTCAGTGATTGGTGTGATTAGAGCAAAAGCTCATTGGGGCTAGAAGGTCAAGGAACTAAGAGGCCAAGGTATTGGTTGGATCATCTGCATGGATGTTGAAGTCTCCCCACAATGACGGCAGGAGTAGTAGTGAAGGAGTCAGAAATCCAGATGCTGAAGTCATCCATGAGTGCTGGGGAATGACCAGGAAATTGGTAGAAAGACAGAATTATGTATGTATGAGGGGTCAAGAGAGCTGATGATAAGCTCTTCAAATAAGCTTGGGTTTTTTGAAGGAAGAAAGAGACAGTTTAGATGAGGAACAAAGTAGGCAAATCCTCACCTCCCGTTCTGAAGTACATGGGATGTGGGAGCCAGACCTGCCTCTGTTGGAAAGGGCTTCTAAGGAAACGTCCTCAGGGGGAAGTTGAGTTTCACTTAAAGCAAGAACATGAGGAAACATTGTCAAGGAGGATCAAGATTTCCAGAGGGCACACTCAAAGGATGGGAAGGAGGAGAGAGGGAGAGGTTGGGGGATGGGGTGGACACAATAGCATGCAGTTGAGTGTCTATACAGTGATGCATGATCAGGGAAGCTTAGGCTTCTGATGGTAACTCAGGTAAATGGGAAACTGAGGCATGATGGCTATGACGTTCAGGACTAATCCCATCTGCAGAGGAGGACATTGACATGACTAGGCTTGCCTCATGATAGAGAGGTTGGGGCTCCAGTTGAAGACCTGGGGAGAGGCGCTGCCTTACTGGAGATGGTACGATGTAGAGGCTAATTTGGCCTTCTAATCTAGCTGTTCACATACGGGAATAGAAGAGTAGAATCATATCCCAATGATTCTAATATGGGAACCAAAGGATATCAAAGTAGGAAAAGCATCTTTTTATTTTTTTAATTTTGTTTTGTTTTGTATTGTTTTGTTTTTAAAGAGAGAGACAGAGTGTGAGTGGGGGAGGAGCAGAGGGAGAGGGAGACACAGAATCCGAAGCAGGCTCCAGGCTCTGAGCTGTCAGCACAGAGCCCGATGCAGGGCTTGAACTCACGAACTGAAAGATCATGACCTGAGCCCAAGTTGATTGACTGACTGAGCCACCCAGGTGCCCCAGGAAAAGCATTTTAGATCTCCCCAACCAATTCTTTCACTTTTCAGATAAATAATTTGTTCAAGGACATCAAGCTATTAAGTGGAATTAGAGCTTGCTGGGAATAGAGATTTGTGTATAGTTTGAGTGGGCTGTGTGTTTAAGGCTGAGGCAGAAAGAGTGGGAGCACCCTGGCGGCCTCTCGGGGAGCGCTTCGTCCTGCTGTGTTGTTCTTGTCTTGGGGGTCACTATGTTTTCCCCAAACAGGAACAGGTACCCGGTTTGCCAGGATCACTGGAAAGCAGAGAGCTCGGACCCTGGACTCCATTCTCATCCCCGTCTGTGGCCTCTTGGTCAGTTGCCCTAGCTCACTGCACTTCAGGATCTCCGTCAGTGACCGTAGGTGGCAAACAGTGGTGAGAGTGGCCTGTGAACTGCGGTGGACGAGGCAATACCCAAACCTCCCAGCACTGGGCCGTGGCATGTCCTGGCATTGGCTCCTGTCTGAGCAAATGAGTGAAACATTTACTGAGTATCTACCCTGTGCCCGGCCCCACTTCCAAGAAGCTCAAAGTCTCTCGGGAACTTGTAGGCTCAGTGCTGAAAAGACACCCGAGGGGAGCTTTGAATGTAGTTGCCTCCCATTTCAGAGGAGGAAATACCACAGGAGCCAGGCCTCTCCACGTTTGGGTCCAAAGCTCTGTCACCAATGTGTGCTGAGTTTTCATTCAACGTTTGGTGCCTGCCCTGTGTCCCCACCTCCGAGGGACTGCCTGGTAGGCGCTGTCCATCTCTTTCCTGCAGGCCACCCTCAGAGTCCTGTCCCCCTCCCCCCAAGTCAGGCAGGCACCAAGTGGGTCGTGGTGTCTGGGGGTCCCTTTGCCCTCAGGATAGGGTGCCGGTGAGCTGCCCCAGCGAGCTGGCTGCCTGCGTTCAGCCCCTCTCTCCTTTCAGCCTGCACAAGTGTTAAATACGGCATCAAATTAAGCAAAATTAAATACATTGCCATGCAGCATTTTTCTCTTGACTGAATCAAACAATGCGGTTGCCATAGGAACAGCCTTTTCTGAAAAGGTCACCTGCAAGAAACTGTGTTTTAGGTACAACTCAAGGAGATTATGGGGGATTAACTCATTTTATACATATATATTAAATATATATACTTTTTCTTTAAAGGGGCTGTTATGAAGGAATAATATCCAACTGAGCTGGAAGATACCCACAGAAAAAAATTTAAGTCCCCGATAAAGGGTTTTTTTTCTTTTCTTTCTTTTTTTTTTTTTTTTTAACCAGCATGCAGTGGGGGTGATATCTGAAATGGCGACTCTGTGTTTTTACTTGGCTTTAATTAAACCTCAGTCGGGGCTGAGAAATGTGGTGAAGCGAGATAATTGCACTATTCCCAGTACAGTTTTTAAACTCCGGCTTTGATATGCACCTCGTGACAGCCTGAACCTGCACCCAGGCTCCTGGGGCTGCTTGAAGCTCAGCTTATAACCACCCCTCTTAACCTGCAGGCATCTGGGGACCCGCATTCCGGATCTTGAATGGGAAATTAGGGCTGGGGGAGGAGGGGCCCAGGCCATCTGCGCAGAGGCAAGGAGAGGCCCTGTCTCCCCGAAAAAGTTCCTCTCTGGCATTCCGGAGGTCCCTGTCAGACGTTAGTGTCCTAAATGTCAGGGGACAGGCACGAACTGCCCTAACTCAGAAAGAGAATACGACGGGTCTTCTCTAGCTTTCCCCCATAATTTAGAGATTAACTGAACTCTCCCGAGGAAGTCCTAACTGGATGTGAGTTAAAACGGCGGTCTGGTAGAGCCCTTTGTGAGTGTCCCAGGCAATATAAGGGGCAGTACGTGTTTCTCTTCAGTCCTCCTTTTCAAGGCGCTCTTGGGGTTCTTCAAGGTGGAGGCTCCATCTTTAATACACTTACACAGCCCCCAGCACCCCTGTGGGCCCCACATGGGCCACCCAGCCCATTTGTGATGGCCCAGGCGTGGCAAGCTTCTGGCCGTCCCTGGTGCCAGGGAGATGGACGTTCTCTGTTATAAATGGTACAAGGATGGTGCCTGGCCCCTTCCCTCCTGCCCGCTGAGTCCTGCTCCCCAAGAGGGCAGAGTGTGGGCCGTCTGTCTTAGGCCAGGAGGCAGAGCATCCCAAGCAGAGGGTTAAGCTCAAAGGGGCAAACCAGACGCTGCAGATCTGAGTGACTGCACTGGCTTCCTGGGCACCAGCTAGACAGATTTTTCTGGAACCTGGGGCTCTAGAGATCATTCAGAACTAGCTTGTCCAGCAGACAAGCCCAGTGCTCGCATCAAGGCCACACGGGGCCTCGGTGTCCTCTGGAGCTTGGGCTCCCTGCTGGGTCCATGTCTCCCCCTAGGGCCTGTGAGAGTTGGTGGCCGCCACCAGCTTAGAACTACCTCAGGAGGAAAGGGATTGAAAGCGTGGGGTAGATGCATGTGATATGGTCAGATATGATCCTAGCAATGTATAGCACAAGCCCAAGTTACACAAACCCTCCTGGAAAACGTTCCTTCGAAGACTTCCCGATGGCTGGCCTGCCTGCCGTCACACAGACCCTCTTTCCCTGTCTCTATTTATCGGCTGCTGTGCCTGAGATTTTCTTGTATTTGCCCCCAGTCCCTTCTCTTAATTTACCCCAGTGCCAGACGCAGTAGGCTGGAGCAAGACTTTGCAAAAGTAAGTAAGAGTAAGAAAATGTAAGCGTGAGAACTTGCAAAATAGGCAGATCGGGGTTTTAATTCTGACCCGCCACTCACCAGTTGAATGCCTCTCTTTCCTTATCTGTCAAATGGGGAAAATAATAGCCACTGTCTTAAATAATAGGTCCTTACAGGGCTTTGCCAAAGATTAAATGAGATGGCCTGAGGGAAAGTATCTGGATGACTTAGGTGTTCAATGGATGTTTGTTGAATGTTTCAGGAACATGACTTTCGTACAAAACAAACCATGTGTCTCCTTTCCTGTAAAATCCGACTTACCAGCCTAGGGACGACTGCAGAGATTAAAGAAGGAACAGCAATTTCTCACTCTAATCCCCTAATACAATCACTGGCGGTTTCCTCGAACTCTTAAGAAAAGCAAATCTACACTTATCCAGGGAAGAAGTTTATTTTTAGAGCAATTCAGCCCTCTGAACTCATAGGTACCCTTAAGACAAGACTCCTGAGTGCCTGGCCAATCTGGAAAGAACCAGAAAAAGACCACTGGCATGAGTAGAGAGAGCTCGCTTTTGGGTTACCCAAATCCACCTTGTTTCCCCATTTAGGACAAAGTGGAGCCAACAGCAGTTAGCAGAATGGTGCTGTTACTGCAGCCACTCCATGGGTGGTTTGGCCTCATTCCTTTTCCCATCTTGGGTCCCACTGTTCAGCTTCTCAGATGAGCACAGTCTCCCAAGTATCCCCAGAAACAGTTGGCAAGGAGGAGCTTCCCAACCAGGGGCTGTTAGTGCACGGGCCTCAGAGTCAGACCTAATTGGGTTTGAAAGCCACCTCTACCAATCTTGAAGCCATGTGACCTTGGACTAGTTACTTCCTACTCAGCACCTCCATTCCTTATCTGTAAGTACACTGGGATACGCTGTTTATCTCACAGTGTTGTTGCCAGGGTTAAGTGAGATGATACTTGTGAGGTGCTCATGGCGGGGGCCAGCATGCAGAAGTCTGTCAGCACGTGGCACACAAGTGCATGGTGAGCACCAACAGCCACTGGAAGGCTTGTTAAAGCACAGATTGCTGGGCCTGTCTCCAGAGTGATTTAGCGCTGCTGAGATGGGGCCTACGGATTTCCATTGCTGACTCGTTCCCAGATAATGCTGCTGGGTGGGGACCACACTTTGAAAAGCACTGGTCTATCCAAACCAAAGTGAGGGGAATATTTGACCATAATACATTAAATTTGTACCTTAGTAGGTATCCATCCTCGTTTCCAAAGGCTTCCAAGGGAGCTTGGAAGACTAAACTATCTAGACTGGTGCTGTCCCTTAGAACTTTCTGCAGCGAGGGAAATGTTCTGTATCTGTACTGTCCAGTTCGGTAGCCACCAGCCACACAAGCACTTGTGATGTGGCTAACAAATGTGAGGGACTGCATTTTACATTTAAATTTTAAAAACTTGTGGCTAATGACTGCCACATTGAGTAGTGCAGACTAGAGCTTCATAGATAGAGCTTAGTGAAGGCAGGTCTGTTAACCATGAAAATATATGGCTAGGGGGATGACATGTCAAGAATTGGGACTGGGCTCGGGGTGCCTGGGTGGCTCAGCTGGTTAAGCGTCTGACTTCGGCTCAGGTCATAGTCTCCCCAGTTCATGAGTTCAAGCCCTGTGTTGGGCTCTCTGCTATCAATGCAGAGCCCGCTTCTGGTCCTCTGTCTCCTTCTCATTCTGCCCCTCCCCTGCACTCGCTCTATTTCTGTCTCTCTCTCTTTCAAAAATAAATAAATATTGAAAAAAAATTTTTTTTAAACGGAGACACAACATTGCAGTTACCTGCCCCTTCAGTGAGTTCTGTCCATCTAGGGACCTTCTCTGGAGACTTTAGGAGTCAAGTAATGAAGCCTCCGCCTTCCCTCATATACCTGAATATCTAGGTACACTGCTCTCTGGAGGAAGCAGGAACAATCGAAATATACGAAGGGTAGGGTTTGAACATCCAAGTAGAATAAATATGATGGCCCTCTTAGGGACGATGGCAAAGCATTGATGTGCCAGAGCCATGACCTGTATGTTTCAGGGATAGAAAACAGTAAAGATATTTTCTGGAAGGAAGTAGGGCTCAGAAGGTAGTATGGTTTGTTCCTGGTTAGAAGATGGGAAAACAGAAGGGTCAGCTTAAAAGGAAAGCCTTCTGTGACCCATGGTCCGCCACCTAGTAGAAGCGTGCAAGCGCAGACCTGCTCGTGGTGATGGGAGAGTGGGAAAGAAGAAGGTGATGTTTGTGACTTGGGGTGACGAGCTGCTGCTTTGAGCCAGTTCTGTGAGTGGGAAAGCAGGGAAGTGTTACTATTCAAAAGTCACCCTGACGATGTTTGCCCTAAAATCGCTTGTCTCCTGCTGTGTCTACTCTGCCTCGGAAGGTACTATCACACGGCATTTAAGATGGCTTCTGAGAGCCTAGAAGATCTGAGAGTCTCAGAGATCTGATTCAGAACTTGCTCTGCCACTTACAAGCCCTAGGCAAATTACATAACTTGTCTCAGCCTCAGTGTCTCGTCAGTAAATGAAAATAACAATGGCACACGCCTATAGGGTTGTTTTGGGAATTGAATGAGATCATGGATATCAGGTGCTTTGCACGATGCCTGGCACAGGGCAGGTGTGTTTGAGATGGCAGCTTTTATTAGGTTACAGGCACCTCTGACTTTGCTTCTAGTCTTGGCAGTGAGTTGCCCCGCGTGCTGTCCCATAAGGACAGGATGCGGGGCGGACTCTGGGCGTCCTTCCCTGAGTGTGTCGATGAGGGAGAGAGCACCTTCGCCTGGATTTCTTCCCTGGGTAGAGGTGACCTCTCAGCCTGCAGCCCCCCGGGGGTGAGCCTTTGCTCTACAACAACAGCCATGATGGATTGTGCCGTGTGTTAGCGCCAAGACACAAGCAATAGCATTGCCCGAAAACCAACTTAAGCCTGGCCTGATTTAGTACAGAGAAAATGACAGCTGCTGTGCTCGGCTGGCTTCCACCCAGCAGAAGGCTATTTTTTGCAAATAAAATGGTAAGTCGCTAATCAGAAAGATAAATTAAGAAGCATTAAGATAATGATGGTCTAATCACCGTCCACACAGAGAATTGCTAGAGTGAATATCCAGGCTACCGAGTGCTTGAGCACATTTGGTGATTATTTGTATTATGAAGGGGATGATGGATTCCAGGCCTGGAATCAATCTAGCTCAGGAAGCCCACAAGACCAGTTTCCTTGGGGAGAGGACACTAGGGACTTCTGGAGGTCGTCTGATCCTCTTTCCGCCCCCACCCCCAGGTCTGAGCAGCCTCCCCAAACCCATTCTTCATTTATGGCTGTTTCACTTGCCGAGGTCCTTCAGCTTCCATGAAGGCACTCCTTGGTCCAGCTTTTCAGGGCTGGGACTCTCCTGCTTTCCCAGGCTAGTATTTCCCAGGCAGAAATGCCCCACAGAATATCCAGAGTCTGGAGCGATTCAGATCATAGAGAGTGTTGCTCCCCTCATTCTTCAGCTGGGGACCCCAAGGCCAAGGGAAGGTGATTTGCTCAATTTCTCAGAGGTAAAGCCAAAGCTAGAACTCACCTTGTGCTAAAACAAGAAGTTTTGAAAACCTATCCCAGATCCCCCGGGGATAAGAACACTGAGTGGTGTTGAGAAATGCAACTGTATAAACAAAGAAGGCCCAATTCATAGTCTCCACCGTTAGGCTGAGGACTTTAGACGTATCTAGTACAGGGCGATGAGTCCCTGAACTTCTCGCAAGCTTCAGTGTAGCCTCACCTGAGCCTCGTCTACAAAGTGGGGATAATAAAAGACCTAACTTACAGGTTTGCCATGAGGCTTACATGAAAGGTTGCAGTTAAAATGCTATGCTTGATGTCATTATCACCATGAGTAAATGCAGCGGTAGCTACTTTCTAGATATTGTTGTGCTCGGTAGCTTGTACCAGTTAGCAAAAGCCGTTTGTTAAATTTTCAGGGATTTTTCAAGCCACTGGCAAAACACAGCCATGATTAAAATTAAATTATGTAAACTTAAGCTTAATAAATTATATTTTGAAGGAAAGGTATGGGGAGTTCTTGTTTAAGGGGGGGCAGAGTTTTTGTTTGGGATGATAAAAAACATTCTGGAAATTAATAGTGCTGATGTTTATACAATGTGTGAATGTACTTAATACCAGTGAATGGTACACTTAAAAGTTTTCTTTTTTAGGGGCACCTGGGTGGCTCAGTTGGTTAAGCATCCGACTTCAGCTCAGGTCATGATCTCACAGTTTGTGAGTTTGAGCCCCACATCAGACAACTCAGAGACTGAAGCCTGCTTCGGATTCTGTGTCTCCCTCTCTCTCTGCCCCTCTCCTGCTCATGCTCTGTCTCTCTCTCTTTCAAAAATAAATGAACGTTAAAAAAATTTTTTTAAGTTTTTTAAAATTGAGGTATAATTCACATAAAACATTGTATTAGTTCCAGGTACAACATAATGATTCGATATTTGTATATATTTCAAAATGATCCCCACAATAGGTATAGTTAACAAATTTTTTCTTGTGAGAATTTTTAAGATTTCTTCTTAGCAACTTTCAAATATGCAGTACAGTATTATTAACTATAGTTACCATGTTGTACAGTACATCCGCTAAAAATGTTTAAAGTTGTAGATTTTGTGATGTGTATTACCCTGATGTTAAAGCAAAGACCAAGGTAACAAATACCCAAAACGTCTGAGTTCCTAAGCATTTTACTACATTTTACTGTTATCCATGCCCTTGAGGTTATTCCTGCCTGTTGTAGCTGCGCAGTGGAAATACCGTGTAATGGCTACTCGGCCTCTCTTCCCTCGTTGTAGCTTGGCCTTGGCCATGGTGGCCGTATTATCCAGATAGCAGATTGTTAAACATTTACCAGCACACCACTGGTTCTGGATGTGCCACGAATGAGGGACAGGGCATGGGGTCTTGTGAGGATTAACGGGGGACCACAAGACAAGCCCCCAGCTCAGGGCTGGCCACGGAGTGTACACTCCGTTACTTCTGGATGTAACTGGGGAGTCGTGGGACAGAGCGGTGGTGAAGAACAGAACTGCAAGCTGGGCACTGGGGCTCACAGGTGGGTTAAAAAAAAAAATGCAGAATTGATGCCCCAAAGAAATGTTAGTGCTTCACAGATTTCAATTCCTGCAGATGTGCTTGTCATTTGAGTTTTTAAGAATCTAGTGGTATCTTAAAGGGGGTAGGGAGCTGCCACTGAAAAGGCCTGTGGTAAATAATTTTGCACTGGAAGGAATCCTTTTGAAACATAAAGAATTTCTTCCCCCTACACTGAAATAAATTTTGTGTCAAATGTATTTTTACTCAATTTCTTTAAAGTCAGGTTAACTAGACTTCATGAAAGTATTGTGTCTAATGTCCTGGTGGGCACTGACCTACTGTGTGGGTCTGGTTACCAGCAGAGGAGGTTCTAGGAGCCCCCTCCCACCCCTGGGCCTGGCTGGTGTCAGTCTGCCTGGGGCCCTGCTGGGCCTCACAGCAGCGCACCAGGCCAGGGCAGGACTTCTTCCCACCCCCCCCCACCCCCACCCCCAGTTCCTTGTGAATCTAGCCCCGGGTTCCCTCCGGGAGGGACATCTACAAGCGTGGCTCTTGGCCCATTCCCATCCCAAGGGCTGGCGCTGCTCTTTGGCCAGAAGCTCCCAGGGCTGACTTGGCCAGAATGTGCGGGAAGGGATAGCACATGTCAGACAGAGCATGTCCTGTAGGTTCTTGTCCTTTCCTGAGACGGAGGGTGTTACGGATGCTTTCATCTTGGAAAGTGTGTGCTGCACATGGAGACTCCCCACCCCCAGCTCCCTTGAGCAAGCAGCTCCGAGCTCCCTGTTGCCTGAGACCTTGCCAGCCGGGGAGACCCTCTTTATCTCTGACCTTTCTGCCCCTCAAACTGTCACTATTAATAATCTCACCACGTTAATCCTCACTGTCGCCCTATGAGGCACGTATTTTATTGTCCCGTGTTGTAGCTGAGGAAACTGAGGCACAAAGAGGCTTGCTAGCTTGCTCGAGGTCTTACAGCTAGTGAGTGGCAGTACCGGGATGCCGCACTGACCCCAGAGCCGTCTGACCCCAGAGCCCAGGCCAAACCAGAACGCTGTGCCATTTAGGGAGCAGCCAGAGGGAGAAGGAGAAGCAGATCCCTCCGGGGAGAATTCAGGTGGAGACTCAGCCCAGGCACTCCCTGTGCAGGCAAACCCCCCCCCCACCAAGTCCACTCACCCCACTTAGCCGCCCTGGGACTGGTGGGGGCGGCTCGCAGCAAGACAAACTCTTCCCCCAGCCCTCCCCCTCACACGGCTGCAGCCTGGGGAAGGGTGTGTGAGCAGCCGAGTGCCCCGGGGTCCTTACAGAAACAGAGCCTGACTCTCCAGCCCTGTTGGCAAGGCGGGAGCGTCCTCAGGGCCCCAGCAGATGGGGTAGTCACTCCCTCTGCACTGTCTCCAAAGCCTAGGAATCTACAGGCAGACAGCAACATGTGGCTTTGGGCTAGTTCCCAGCGGCCGAGTGGGTGGGGGAGGAACAGGGCTGGAAATTCCTGAAGTCTCCGTCTTCTGGGGGAACAAATGAATCTTCTTCCTCCCGGGTCTCCCCCGGCAGCTGCTGAGAGCTGCAGAATTTATCGAAGCTCTTCACGCTTTGTGACAGACTGCTAATGAAAGGGAGGCCAAGCTTCTGCATCTGCCTTCTTTGGTTTCTAATTTGCCCGGGATTCTACCCCCAGAGGGGGCAAGTGACTTGGAAGCCAGGAGGGCCCCACAGAGCCCTGCAGCCTGTCAGCAGGGCTTGGCTTGAAAGGCCCCTGCCGAGGGCCACCCAGGGGGCTGCTCCCAGCTCCAAGTACCTGCCAGGGATGTGAAACATGCCCTGGGATTAATGGGAACCAGATGGGCAGGACAGCCCCTCCACCTGGCCTCCGCCACAGAAATGCTCACATTTCTGGCGTTGTGGTGAAGCTTTTCTTAGGCTTTCTCTAATACTGTGAGGTTTTTTGTTTTGTTTTGTTTTTTTGCTCCAGACCGGCTGCCCAAGAACAGAAGCCACAGTTCCTGGTGCTTTCTATCCAAATGGAAAGATGAGGGAGCTGGGGGGCGGGGGCGGTACCCTTAAGGTCCTCCGGTGCAATGATCTCAACCCAGGCTGCTCATTAGAATCACTTGGGGGGCTTTTTAAAACTACCTGGGCCTCAGCCCCTACCCCAGGCCACTACATAAAAACCTCTCAGGAAGGAATTCAGGTGTTGTTTGATTTTAAAAGCCGCCCAGATGTTCTCATGCACTGCCCAGGCTGGGAACCACAGAACTCCTCCTTCAGAGAGAGGAGGAGAGCGCAGCCCCAGTTAAGGAAGTGACAAGCCCAAGGTCACACAGTCAGGACAGGTCACTCTGCCTCCAACTCCCAGCTGAGAGTTTGTTCTCCCAGGCCTCTTCCTTGTCCCCATGACCCATCAGCCCACGGAGTTTCTGTTGAGAATCGCGGTCTCCTTTTTTCTCCTGCTTTGCCAATTTCTATCCCTTCCATCCTCCATCCTGCAGACCCCAGATAAATGCATCTCCTGTGAAAGGCTCAGCCTGACCCCCTGGCTCCTCTGATTTGGCCCATACAGGGCCTTGCGACTCAAAGTGTGGTCTGAGGACCAGTAGCGCCAGCAGCATCTAGAAGATTGTTAGAAACGCCTCAGCATGGGGGCACCTGGGTGGCTCAGTCGGTTGAGCATCCGACTTCAGCTCTGATCATGATCTCACCATGTGTGAGTTCAAGCTCCACGTCGGGCTCTGTGCTGACAAGCATAGAGCCTGGAGCCTGCCTCGGATTCTGTGTCTCCCTCTCTCTGCCCCTCCCCCGCTCACATTGTCTCTCTCTGTCTCTCAAAAATGAATAAATGTTAAAAACTAAAAAAAAGAAATGCAGCATGTCTCAGCTCCTGACCCAGACCTGCTGACTCCAAATTTCAGCAAGATCCTCAGACTTAATATTCATAAGCATACCAAAGGTGGGGAAGCACTCCTATCTGTTGTTTGACACAGCCTCTCTCTCAGATCCCCATCGCCTTCTTCTTGAGAAAGGGGACCATGTCTTATGTCTTGCACGGAGCACGTAACAACATAGCACAACACTAGGTAGACAGTAGGTGTTCTTAAATTTTTTGTTGACCAGAAACTCACTCTCCCCACAGTTTGGTGTGTGGACATCCCAGAAGGGTGGACACAGAGTCAGGGAATGCTCAGTTCTTCAGGCTAAGTCCATCGCAGGTCAGCAGGGGCCCTTCTGACCAAGGGAAGGCATCTGGGTCGGGGACTCCCACAGTGCAGGGACTCTAGAAACAAGGAAGGAAGTGAGTATCTTCTCATCTCTGGCTCTGTGCCACTCCCCTCCTCAGGGAATGACCAGGGCATATCTGGGCAGAGAATACAACTTCGTCCTCCAGCATTCTTTTCTCCAAAATGGGAATGATAGCATCTACTCCACAGCCCTTCTCTGGGGTCACCTCAAATTCGGCACACCCAATTTTTAAAAAAATTTTTAACGTTTATTTATTTTTCAGAGACAGAACATGAATGGGGGAGGGGCAGAGAGCAAGAGAGCACAGAAAACGAAGCAGGCTCCAGGCTCTGAGCTGTCAGCACACAGCCCGATGCCGGGCTCAAACCCACAAACCGTGATATCATGACCTGAGCCAAAGTCGGATGCTTAACCCACTGAGCCACCCAGGCGCCCCTGGCACACCCAAATTTGAATGAGGATCAAGTAAGATAATGGATGTGACCATGCTTTGATACCTCCAGTCCCATTTACTCATGAGGCCAGTTTCTTATTCTTCCCATTCCCATTTTCTGGATGCGCAAGCTGAGAGAGCTCATTTTCAACCCCATGCTTACAGGTTCCGGGTCAGATTTAAGCAGAAATAGCCCCTGGTGTTGCAGTTGGAGGCCCCATGGAGGGGAGGGGGTGCTCATAAAGGAGCAGAACAAAGTACCTGGGCCAGAGCATGGAGTTAGCCCACGCTGGTCCTAATGGGAGAGGAGATGAAAGTAGGATGGGAGCCTGGATCCTTAAAATCACTTTTTACAAAAGATTGCTGCTCACCACTAGCATGTCACCCGGTGCTCATTAAATGTGTAAGCACCTTCACCGGAGGCCTGTGCCGTCTGGATGCTTTATCCTTTGCCCAATAACCGTTAATCAGCCCGCAGCAGAAGCACAAGCCCTGTGAGGGCTGGGTCTTGCCTGGCAACCACAATCTGTTCCTATTTCATCTAAAAAATAAAATGGATAGGATGTTGTGTTTCTCCTCCACCCCCAGCATGAAAGAGTGAAGGATCAGAGCTCTCTCCCAACTCCTCTCCCCCCAACCCCTTGATAAAAAATTAACCAGCTGTGCAGAGTGAATGAATCCCTAAAGGGGAACGAGGTCTCTGATGTGAGCTGGGCTGGGTTCCGGGAGCTCCAAAAATCCTCCTGGTCGTTAATCCTCCAGCCCCTGGATCCTTGGAGCATTCCGACAGGTGTGTGTGCCGCATGCTAATTGGCCACTCCTCCCACACCCAGCTGTGCCCAGCAATTGGTGGAACCTGGGGAAGGCTTTGATGTGATGTGAGTCCCTGTGTGCTTCCGGGGAAATGGAGGAGCTTGAAGCATACTTCTTGTTTACCTGAGTCTCCATCTACTCTTCTGCGGGCTTCCTGGTGACAGAGGCAGAGTCTTAACTTGAATCTGAACCCCAGTACCTAATAGGATTGGACACACAGCAGTGATTGGAATGAATGAATGCATGAGTAAGTGAGTGCGTGAGGGAGTGAGGGCTTGACCATAAGCCAAGAGTCTACTCCACAAGCTCACTCGGCCCTTGCAATGCCATTCATCCATTCACTCATTCATTCAATCGGTCAATAAACATTTGTGAAGCAGCAAGGTTATAAAGAGCACGTAGTTCATTCAGTTACATTCATTCATTCATTCATTCATTCATTCGCTAAACACTTGTCCTGAGGATACACACATAGCATGCTCATTCTCTGCTCTCAAGATGCTAACCTTACAGTGAGGGAAACAGATGGTAAGCTGCAAACAGCAAGTGTGTGAGAACAGTCTTGAGAGTGAATTCCTGAGGGAGCCCAGAGGAGGGCACCTAATTCCACCGAGGGCAGGGGGGCTTCTGTGGGGCAAGGGGGTGGGTAGGTGACGCCTGAGCACCTAGAAGGGCCAACAGGAGTTACCCAGAGGCAGCTGTTGGGAGAAGGGAGTTTCTGGTGGAGGGAGCTGAGCCAGACATAGGACTAAGCCCAGCACCAGTTTCACAACAGTGGGCAGAGCTATAGCATTAAGGGGTCTCTTCCTGCTCCACCCCAGACAACCCCATTTTGTCCAGACCTGGCTCTGGCAGGGTGGTGCAGCAGAAAGAACAAGGGACAGGAGACTTAGATGAGGTGTTATCAGCTCTCTGGCCTTTACTTTATCAAATGTAAAGGTGGGGGGGGGGGGAGTGGGTGTTAGAATTCCCTGCCCCTGACACTGTGGGTTCACAGTGGTCTCTCTTCCAGGCCCTGGCTGGGCACACCGGGGAGCAGCTTGGAGCACAGGCCGACTGGACCCCACGTTGCTACCCCTTAGCTCTGGCTCCTCCTCCTTCCTTCCACTCCAGGATGCGTCAGCCGTGCTGCAGTGTGTCAGGTGGTCTCCCAGGACCAACATATCCAGAGCCCCACCTCCTAGAGCAGGGACTGAGTCATCCTTTCCAGTCCGAGGCTAGCCCCTGTGGGAAACAGTATGGCGCCCCTCAAAAAGCTAAACATGGAGTTATCGCGTGGCCCGGCAATTACACCCCAAAGAATTGAATACAGAGACTCTAAAATACATTTGTAGGAGTGCCTGGGTGGCTCAGTCGGCTAAGTGGCTGACTTCTGCTCAGGTCATGATCTCACAGCTCATGAGTTCAAGCCCCACGTTAAGCCCTTTGCTGGCAGCTCAGAGCCTGGAGCCTGCTTCCCTCTCTCTCTGCCTCTCCCCAACTCACGCTCTATTTCCCTCTCTTTCAAAAATAAATAAACACTAAAAAAATTTTAATATGTTTGTATAATATGCACATAATCACAGAAGCCAAAAGGTGAAAACAGCCAGGGTCCATCCATGGATGAATAAATAAACAAGATGTGGCATATCCATACCGCGGAATAGTATCCAGCCATAAAAAGGAGGTTCTAATGCGTACTACATCATGGATGAACCTTGAAAACATTATGCTAAGTGACAGAAGCTAGACACAAAAGGCCAGATATTGTATGATTTCACTTATATGAAGTACCTGGAATAGGCAAGTTCATAAAGACAGAAAGCAGATCAGAAGTTACCAGGGGTGGGAGTTTCTGTTCGGGGTGAGATGGAAACGTTGGGGAAACATAGCAGTGATGGGTGCACAAAAGTATGCGTGTAATTAATGCCACTGAATTGTACACTTAAAATGGATAAAATCGCATATTTTATGTGACAATACATGACCAAAATTAAAAAAAAAAAAAAAAAAAGAATCCTAGGTTAGCTTTTGTGGAAGACCAACCAATCAATACCTGATCTGATAGACCCTCTGCAGCCACCTCCCCACAGGCTATTATCCCCCACAGGATTTCTCCCAGCATCAAGTTCTGCCAGACTAGCATGTTTCATTTTTGTTTTTATTTCCTGCATCTGCATCTGCTACCACCAGAATCTATTATTGCTCTCTGGGGCTCGTGCCCCTGACAGCGATTATTTGTACATGTAAATCAGAGAGCCTGGGACAAAGCTTTAATGACAGTCTCTTCGGTGGTGGTGGTGGTGGTGGCAGCCACGAGATGAGTGAGGGCCAGCCCCCGCTGGTTTCCCTTTGGGGGGGGTGCGCAGGGGTGGGGTGGAGTGGGGGGGGGGGCGAGGGGCCGACCCTGGCTTGTTCAGTGTTAAAGAGCTCTTACTCTTCCTGATGGTGATGCTGATTCTGGGGTCACTGCTGCCAAGTCCTCTGAAGGCAGGATTCATGTTTGAATCCCCGGCTCCTCCTACGAGGCTGGGCACATAGGGGGCACTCACCTGAGGACTGTTGGCACTCAGCAGGTCTCCCCTCTTCCAGGAGGTCAGCTACAGCAAGCCCTTCCTGTCTCTCATCCCTTTGCTCCCAGCAACATCACGGTCCCAGAGAGCAGGCTGGGGTTCTCTCAGACCTAAATCCGACTTACCATTGTACTTGACAAGTGCGTGCCCTGGAAAAGAGGAAACACATCACTTCAAGACCGGGGACATTTATCCACGCTCGATGTGTACGTGACATGTGGAAGTGGGGCAAGAGGTCTGCTGGAACAAGCACCCAGCTTGTGTTGGGGGGAGGGGGGGCAGTCACTATGGACCACGTAGGCTTATGTATAGGGCAATACCAGGGGAAAAACAAGATGCAGACCAGCATTGTAGTGCTCGCTGCCCTTTGTGTCAGAAACATTTCTGTCTGTGTGCGCAGTGTCTCCTGGGAGGTAGGCACAAACACTCTAATAGTGATTGCCCCTGGCGCGGGGAGTGGAGGAATGGGAGTTCAGGGTCAGAAGTGGGAGAAATAGCTCTTCTTTCTTTCTTTTCCTTCCTTCCTTCCTTCCTTCCTTCCTTCCTTCCTTCCTTTCTTTTTTTGAGAGAGAGAGAAAATGAGAATGAGAGGGGGAGGTGGAGAGGAGAGACTGAGACAGAGAGAGAAAGAGAGAATCTTAAGCAGTCTCTATGCCCAGTGTAGAGCCTGACATAGGGCTCCATCTCACAACTGTGAGATCCTGACCTGAGCTGAAATCAAGAGTCATACGCTCAACCAATAAATGGCCTTTCATATACATATATATATATATATATACATCATTTCGTGCCCACTTCAATTCCTTACCTTCTTGGCCATATGCTTTTAATTGCCTAATCACAAAACAAATTTTACTTTTTTTTTAGGCCAGCACCATGTGTTGGAAATGAGCAGGTGCCTGACTAATGGGGCAAGTGAGGGAAATGTAGCTCCCTCTCCCTTTGCTCTCTCCAGTGAGTGAGTGTCTTCCAGGGGAAGGGGGGAGCTGTGAAGGGGGGTTCTGTCCCTAGGGAACTCACTCAAGTATTAGGTGTTACTTGAATTTCTTTCTCGGGAAGAGATCTTCCTTTCTCAATAGTTCATTTCCTCGTTCTTTGGCCCCATGGACAAACATCTCTGGTCTTGTATCTGAAAGACTCCCCCGTTTTAAAAAAATTTGTAAACATTTATTTTTGAGACAAAGACAGAGTGTGAGCAGGGGAGGGGCAGAAAGAGAGGGAGACAGAATCTGAAGCAGTCTCCAGGTTCTGAGCTGTCAGCACAGAGCCTACGCCGGGCTCGAACCCACAAATCATGAGATCATGACCTGAGCTGAAGTCGAATGCCCAACTGACTGAGCCACCCAGGTGCCCCAAGAGCCCCCCTTTCACTCTCAGGCCTTTTGTAAACCTTTGTAAACTTTGGGAAGAATCAGCCTGCATCAGTGACCAGCCTCATGTGAATTTAGTTGTTAGTGGGGTAGTTATAACACATACTGCACACAACACACAACACACAATACACACCTACCCCCCCACACTCACATACCACACACACAGACTGCACACACATATGCACATACCACACACACACACACACACCCCATATACACATATACCTCTCTCACCACACACACACATACCACACACACACACTCTATCCCTGGGGAAATACAATATCTTCTCCCTCTTACCTCTTATTCAAATATCTTCAAATGGCTATGGATATTACCTTTAATCTCATTTCCTCAGACAGTGATGGAAGGAAAAAAAAATCAGAATGTTACAGAATATTTTGAGCCGTGGAAAACTGTGTGTCAAGGAAGGAAGTCGTCTCCCAAGCTGAACTCCGTAGCTCCCTGCCACTAATGTTGTAATAATATTTTTCTTAAATGACAACGCTTCCTAACATTACTATCCTACTTAACTTGTAATTTCAGACAATTATTTCCAAGTTAACTAGAGGAAATTAACACAATGAACTAAAATACAAATGGTCCTTTCTTGAAGTTGTTTTGAATGTTTCTGTTAAGGAACTAGTTATCGTGTTTTCATTTCCGAAAGTATTTGTGGACTATCTCGTTTGGGGCCTAACAGAACATGTGGGAAACCCAGGGTCTGAGACAGGGCCCTGCTTTTATGGAGCTTGAGATCACAGTTGGCAACTTTCTCGAGCTCCGGAAAAGAACTGACTTAGGCACAAAGAGAAAGAAATCTGTGCCAAATGGAGAAGGTGGGAGAATTGGGATCAGAGGAGAAAGAGACCCAGAGCTGGGCCATAAACTAAATAAGGAGGGGGCGCGGGCGGGGCGTGCCAGGGTGGCTCAGTCCGACCTCAGCTCAGGTCATGATCTCACAGTTTGTGAGTTTGAGACACGCATCTGGCTTGCTGCTGTTAGCTCAGAGCCTACTTTAGATCCTCTCTGCCCCCGTCCCTCCCCTTTCCCCCCCATTAAAAATAAATAAAACATTTTAAAAATTAAAAAAGAAGAGAATACAGGGAGGTGGGGTCAGAGGAAAGGGTGGGACGAGGAGGCCAAGTGGAGGGCATGATGAGTGAGCGGAAAAACAGAAGCCGTCTCTCCAGAGTGGAAAGGCTAACGTGTGTGTAGGACACGGTGTGGTATGATGGAAAGGGTGGGGGCTATGCAGTAGAAACGGCTTGAGTATCAGTCTTGGGTCTGCCACTCACTACTGGTTCTGGGACTTCCAGGGTGTCGCTCTCAGCGAGAGTCCATTTCTTCATCTGCAAAACGAATACGGCACCACCCACCTGGCAAAGACTAAGTGAGATCATGAACAGCACTGCTAGAGACGCAGCTGTCTCCAGCTTCCCCGTCTCCGCCGGCCCCAGGTAGTCCTGGGGCCCAGTAAGAGCTGTAAGTGAGCTGTGACATGGAGAAGTAAAACGCCAGGCTGAGGAATAGGAGCTCTGTCTCACTAGCAATGAGAACCTAATTGGACTTTTCAAACCCGGAAGTGGAATAGTAAAGAGCGTGCTGTAGTGAGGAGTTGGCCATGGCCTCAGGGGCGACTGGCCGCGCAGGGAAGCGGGAGGCAGGGCCACAGAGTTGCAGATGTTGGGTCGGGAGACCACTTACAGCGCTCCTTCCTCTGAGCCCACCTCCCTAGAGGCTGCCCTAGAAAGGAGGGCCAGGGCTGGATGACTTCATGGATGAAAGGGCGGGGAACAAGCTGAAGATGAATCTGAGGCTTGGAACCGGAGGGTCAGCACAGCCATGACGCCGCTGACAGAAAGCGGCAAGACGGCGTGAAAACTTGGACGGGGGGAGGTCCTGAGTGCAGCCTGTGCCCACGGTGAAAACTAGACATCTAACATAAGTGTGCGGTGAGAGGGAAGTCCTTGGACGAGTGGTCGGCCCTAGGGATAAAGATCTGAAACTCATGCACTCTTGCAGATCAAATCCGCGAGTGGGCACGGTGTGTGCACAAGTGTGTGTATGTATGTGCACAGGTGTGTGCATGTGTGTGTGCACAGGTGTGTGCACATATGTGTGCATGCATGCATGTGCATGTGTTTGCATGTGTGCACATGCATGTGCATAGGTGGGTGCGTGTGTGTGCATACATGTGCACAGGTATGTGCATGTGTGTGTGCATGCATGTGCGTGCACACACCACTCTCAGAACTGGAGAGCACTGCAAGGGCCTGGGTGGCCTTTGGTAGGTGCGTGGGTTTGCAGGAGGAGCTCCCAGTGAGCTGGAGCAGTTGGGCAGGAGGGCAGCACAAGGAAGCTATAGCTGTAGGAGGGTTCTCACAGAGTCAGGTCTATCCTAGGGTCAGATGTCACAATGGGTTAAAAGGAAACAAGGTCTGAGACAAGGTCACTGGATTTGGCGAGAAGGTAGCTTTCATAAAGGGCAGTTTCGGAGCCTGAGCCAACACAAGTGATCCCCTTCCTGAGCAGCCATAACCTTTCTTGTCTGTATCATTTTGGCATTTGGCTGCTATCGGGTTTATTTTTTCACAGATTGCTACTTCCTAGTCTTCCGTCACGTGCACCATGAGTAATTCTCCCCCTGCCCTGTGTGTGTATAAGCATTCTGAGAATGTCTTTTTGTTCTCCTCACCTCTGCACTACCTGGCGCAAGGGAGATAGCCTTCTCCATCTCAGTAGAGGACACATCCAGGTTTCCAGGTGCTCGGGTCAGATGCCCCGGGGTCGTTCTGGCCTCTCTCTTTCTCTCACACTCTGCAGCAATGAATTCAGATGCCTCGGCAGACCAAAGTCCTCACCTCTGTTCCCGCTCTGGTCCCAGCCTTCATGGTCCCTGGCCTGGAGTATTGCTATTGGCCCCCAACCTGTCATCCTTCGTCACCCTTTTCAGCCTGTTCTCAAGCCCCGTGGCCAGCCAGGGTCTCCATCTAAAATGATAAGCAGATCACGCCACTCTTCTGCTCAAAAGCCTCCGATGGCTTCCTGTTTGATTCAGTGTGAACATTCTGTCTTCCCGCGGCCCTACCCGATCCGAGTCCTTGCCAGTGGTGCCGCATCTCCTGGCTGGCCCTGCTCCAGCCACGCCAGCCTCCTCGCTGCTCCTCCAGCCCTGAACTCGAGCTCCCCTCCTGCCCTGAACACGCTTTGGTGGCTTTAAGTCTCTGCTCAGTTGTCATCTCATCAATGTGGATTCCTGATCCCCACCCCCCTACCTTGACTCCTGGGACTCCCTCTCCTTCTTCTGGCGTATTCTTCTCCATGGCCCTCATCTCTTCCATCTGGCTTACTCTGCGTCTGCTTGTTTATTTATTTTCAATCTCACGCAGTTAGAAGGGCAGCCTGTGAAGACAGGGAGTTTGTTTTGTTTCTTGCTTTGAACTCAGTACCTAGAACAGTGCCTGGCACATAGAAGGTGATTAATGAATCTGAGTTGAATGAAAGGGAAGGGAAACTGACATTTACAGGGTGCATACTATGTGATAAGTTATATTTGAGCAATTTTACTTATATTATTTATTCCTCACAACAATCCTCGGAGTACTATTATTTTCATTATATAGATGAGTGCAGGTATAAATCAATACTTGTTATTCAAACCAAGGATTCAGAACAGAGACAGAGAGCAGGGAGTGAATAGATCATCTGACTTCAATTTGCTCTCCTTCATTCATCTGTAAAATACTTAGTAAGCACCTGAGTATGTCAGGTCCTCTGCTAGTTTCTAGGGACCTAAAACAAATAATAGAAAACTATACGTGATCTCCAGGCTAGCGGTGGAAACAGCCATTTAAGCAAAACCTTAGAGCAATGCGATAAGTTAGGAGGGATAGGAACTCATCATTCAGAAAGTGCTTAATTCTGGAGAAGTCAGAGAAGGATTCCTGGAGGAGGTGACATTTGAAGTGAGTCTGTGCAAACGAGTGCTATGCATTCACGAGAACTGGCTGTTCCTGGAGGGATGAAGACCACACTTCTGAGCCTGGCATGCGGGGCCCGCCGCAACCCAGCCTCTGTCCTCCTCACCAGCTCGTCTCCTGCCACTCCTTCATCAAATACACAGACTTGTCATTTCCTGCCTCACGGTGCTATTTCCTACCCTTACAAATGCTATTTCCTCTGTCTGGAGTGCCCTCCTCTTCTCTTCTGTTTGTTTGTTTGTTTGGGCCTGGCCCTTCCTTGAGCCCATAGTAACCTCCCCATAGACTAGCTGTTTGTCATATCTCCATAACTCCCTCCAAGTCATAACCCCTCTGAGGACAAATGGTCTTTTTTAATTAAATTAAATTGAATTTATATTTATTTATTTATTTATAAGAGAGAGAGTGCACGAGTGAGCACTGGTCAGAGAGAGAGAGAATCCACTAAGATACAGAGAAAGAGGAAGAGAGAGAGGGAGAAAGAATGTGGAGCCCAGAGTGGGGCTTGAGCTCACCCAATGCGGAGTTCAAGCTCACGGACCGCGAGATCATGACCTGAGCTGAAGTCGGACGCTTAACCGACTGAGCCACCCGTGCGCCCCCAGGACAGATGGTCTGAAACACTTTTGTTCTTGCTGCTGTGTGACATCATGGCCCTGTGACAGGGTTGGACCCTCAGCATGTTGGACCAAGCTGAGGTGACGCTGGAGGGGAGGAGAGTGCTTTTAAGGTTTGGGGAGACCCACGCAGAGTGAGGGCAGCCAAGGAGTGGCTGTTGAGCAGGCCTGATTGAACCAGCTCGAGAGGGTAGGGGTCCCTCAGAAGGTGGCATCGAGGACACAGAGCAGCTCCTGCGCTGTGGGTGTGTGAGACTGGGCTGATGAAAGGCCTTGCACAGGGCACCCTTACAGCCGGGCATGGAAAGTCTAGAAAGATCAGGCCTCCTGCTGAGGGACATACTCTCCTCCCAGGTGAGAGACTGATGGCTCTCCTTCCCCATGAAAGGCTGATGCTCGTCACCCCTGGGCTGACTGTCTCCAGGATGGAGGGTCACTTCCTCTGCTTCTAGCCTGTACTCTCCTCAGGGGAGGGAGAGGGAGAAGGCTTGCAACGGTGCTCTGGGGCCCTCATGTGCAGGGAAGGGTAAGGGGACAAGAGGCAGGTCAAAAGGGGTGGCTCCTGTCCTCATTTTGGAATGGAAACTCTGCTTTGGAAGGAACAGGGTAGCCAAGACCAGAGCTGGAGAACTCTCCATTCCCACCACAGTTAGCCCTCTCTGGGCCGCTCCCTATCAGACAACTACTACTACTACTAACAACGGCAGGCAGTTTTTAAATACCATGTGCTAGGCACTGTGGTAAACACTTTGCACGTATTCTTCTTTTTCTTTAAATGTCTTTATTTTGAGAGAGAGAGACGGAGAGCGAGCAGGAGAGAGGCAGAGAGAGAGGGAGACACAGAATCTGAAGCAGGCTCCAGGCTCTGAGCTGTCAGCACAGAGCCCGACTCAGGGCGCGAACTCACAAACTGCGAGATCATGACCTGAGCTGAAGTCAGATGCTTAACTGACTGAGCCACCCAGGTGCCCCTCAAGCCCACATTCTTGATCGCTATGATGTGAGAAGGAGGGAACGGCATGTTAATGTAACAGAGTTATCTCCCGGTGCTCAGTGTGGTTTAGGGTGGTTGGGGTGCAGGTGAGTGAGAGAGAGAGAGAAAGAGAGAGAGAGAGAGAGAGTGTGTGTGTGTGTGTGTATAAGAGGGAGAGAGATGGAGGGGGCTGGGCACAGGAGAGGGGTGGCTGGGGGAGTTGTAGGTGCCTGCTGATGCCACATGTTGTTCATCCTAACAGAACCTTGCCCAGGTCCAAATAGGCAGAGCCTCACTTTTTGTCTCTATGGGGAAACCTGAAAGAAAAGCTTCCCCCACCCAGGAAAAGTGTCCTGGGACCTGAACACAGTGCCTGTCACATGGCAGGCATTTAAAGGTTGTTAGAGGGCCCAAAGGGTAGATGGACAAATAGCTCTCTGGCCTTGGGTCGGAAGAAAAGTTTTGAAGCTCTACCAGATTGCAGTGTGTGGCCTTGGGCAGGTCTTGTCCTCTGGCTTGTCCCCAGCCCCCTTCTTGGGGAAATGAAGGTGCTGTTATTAGATGCAGATTTCAGCCCTGGGCTCAAATGTGCTGCTCAAGTCGAGAATCTGAGCTCAAACGCATCCACGTGCTCCACTAAGCTCCAGGGCCCTCAGCTGGCTCTGGCTCAGGAAGCGGTTGTTTGGAGTCAGATCAGATGCAGCATCTATCACTGGGACTGTCTGAGAAAGGACCGTGGGCAGTGGAGGCAGAAGGGCAGAGAGAAAATGTCCCAGTCGTCCTGGATGCCTCAGGTGCAAGACCCACCAGTCCATATCCCCTGGGGAGAGGTGGGGCCAGGCTGCCCTCTGCCTTGGATTAATCAGACGTGAGGTCCTAAGCTCTCATTCCCAAAGACCTTTGAGTAGGGACAGGGCCTCTAAAGCAGGACCGACTTCTCTCGCATGCAAAAAGGAATGTGGCATCTGATTTCACTTCCCACAGCTGCCAGCATCAAGTCGATATTTTTTTTGCGGTACAGACAGAGTAAAGAGAAAAAAAGTGTTGAATTGTTTGGCATTATCAAGGATTTCAGCTCCCCAGGACTCCTGCATAAAGAGATGGAAATACAGCTGCCGGAGCCAAGAAACACAGAGAAATATATGAATTTATTACATATTATCTTTCCGCCTTCCAAACAGCCTTGGAAATGTCAAAAGATCATCTATTGTTTCATCGCTGATAAAAAAAAAACCATTTGGATTTGGTGGGCTCTGGGCTTGCGGTCAAGGCAGGCGGTGCGAGAGGGAGACAGAAGTGCTTTCCCAGGGCAAACCCTCAAGAGGCTCAGCCAGCTTCCCAGTTCTTCCTTTCTGGGTGTTAGTTTCATAAATGTATTCAGGCCAGGGCAAGCATGCAATAACCCATTTGCATGCTTGGGAATGTTTAAGTGCCTACTGTGTGGGGGGCTCTGTGTGCAATGCTGCTGGGGGTGCCAGGGCATTGCTAGCAAGCTCATTGCTACAAGGAACTCAGGGTCCGGCGCTGACTGTGTGCTATGTGTGGTCATGGCACCTCAGACACAGCTAACTCTGCCTGCCCGGGGAATCCAGAGCAGGGGGTGGCTATGCCGCCTGGAAGAGATCCAGGAAGGCTTCACAGAGGAGGTGACATCTGAGCTGGACCTTTCTAGTGGCAGAGGAGGCGAGCAAAGGCATCACAAGCAAAGAGAAGAAAGCATGGATGGCCTAGGCTGAAAGGCTGCATTCGGCCATCAGACCTAGAAATCAGGCCAGGAGAGACAGAGCAAACCTGAGCCAACTCTCTGGCCCTGAGCTGACCCAGACCCTGGCAAACCATTGAGTAACTGAGGCCATGTCTGATCAAAGATCTGTTTTTTACACTCTCCTCCAGTGCTGATATGGGTGTAATTTCCTGCCCGTGAAGCTCCCCCTGACCACCACCTCCCCCACCACCTCCAGCAAGCTGGCCTGTGCCCGAGGCTGGGCTTAAACCCCCTGGGGAGGAAGCTGGCCTCTGGCTCACCTCCCCAGCTGCCCTCCTTTGGCTGGAGAGGCTGACTGTTGAGGCAGTCTTGGCCACCCCATGTACTGGAGGGCAGGGCTTTGGAGCCAAGGGGGCTGGGTCAGGCCCTCCAGGGTCAAGGCTGTCTCTAAGTCAGGCCTGTTGCCAAGAGCCATGAGTCTTGTGTACAAACAGTGCCTGATAGGGAAGCAAGGCTTTACAGATGGGCCAGGAGCCCCTGTGACTTTTCCTCTTCTGGCTGAACACCCCCTGAAAAAGAGGCCCATGTCCCCTTCTCTGTGCTCTCTCCACCTCTTTTCTGGCAGGGTCTCAGAAGTCAGGGAATGTCTGCTGTGAGAAACCCTGGAGGCAGCAGAAGCCTCCAGAACGTTGTGGTTGTGCAGCCTCAAGCCCAGCCCACCGATCCACAAACACTTCCCAGCCAGTCTGCTCTTCCTTTGGTTAAACTGAAACCTTCCACTTGTGGCTCCGCCCTGGACAGGCAGATCTGTGAGGGCCTGCTCAGGGGTCAGGCCTCAGTGCACTCCAGCTTCTAGAAGACACACAGGCCGAGCCGGCCCAAGCCGCTGGTTTCTTCAGAAGCCCTTCTAGTTTCTCTTACGCTGTGGAGACCTAGGCAGATTTCTTTCCCTGCAGATGGCTATTTTTCCGTATCTTCTAAAACCTTAACCCCCACATGGGTAAGAGGGACCCCAAGCCCTGAAAAGAAGCATGACCCACCTCTCTTACTTTTGAAATCTACTTTTCAGTTTTCATAGCCTTTTCACACTTATTTGTCTTCTGACCCTCAAACCACCCTGGGGGTGAGCAGAGCGAGCATTGATTGTATCCCCCTCACTTTCAGAGGTGAGCAAATGGGGGTACAGATCCAGTGACGTGGCTGAGGTCATAGAGCCAATTTATGACCAAGCAGGTGCTGGCACCCCCGTCTCCACGCATCTGGTCACAGCCCCGGCCTCCCTGCCAGGTCTCCAGGTAGGCGCTGGGCAAAGGAAAGGAGGCAGGGGGCAGTGGGGAGACCTTCTCCAGCCCAGAGAGGCTCCTCGCCCCACCTCGGCCTCAGTGAATCAGGGAGGTGAGTGTCATGGCCTCTAAGATTTTTCCCAACCTCAACGCCCTCCTTCTTCAGAAAACTGCCCCCTTAGGCAGTTCTCCTTCTGCTTTGAGGAAATAGTCACAGAATTGGGGGACAAAGCAGAACCCCCCCTTGCAGAACCTTGGAGAGGATTGAGCTTCCTTGTGGGAACAGGTACCAGGAGGCTGTCCTCCATGGCAGCAGAAGCCAGGTAGTTCATTGCCAAACCCTGTTCCCACCCTTCACCCACACTCCTCTTCTTCCCTGCTTCCCCAAGAGAGGTGTGCAAGGCCTATCTGAATGAGGCATTTAGTACAAGCCAATCGCAAAAGGCTTCTTAGAGAGTGCAGGGATGTCGCTGGGTTCTGGAAGAGCAAGGGACATGGTTGCAGGAGCCCCTGCCCACATACGGGGAGCGGGGCTTCAGCCGGGAGCTCCACGTCCTGATGGAGGCAGGAAATGGCTCTGGGCCTCCGCAGAGAAGGCTGCTCAGGTGGGGCCACTTTGAAATGGGCTCACTTGGGTAGAGACCAAGAAGAGCTGATATCCTGCACCGTAGCCCCAGGCCCAGAACCACGTCTCGCCCAGCCCTGGCCCTGAAAGGAAGACTTTCCATTCCCCTTCCCTGGAAACCCTCCCCCCAGCTCCCCGCTTTACTTACGGGAAGCTGGGTGTTATCTTAAGGTCTGTAAACGGCCTGCCTGCTTTTCCAGCTGGAGCTGTTCATTCAGAACAATTAGCACGCAGTTTAGAGCTGGAATGGAACATATGGCGGGGGTCCCCAGGAGCGAGCGTGTGGCAGCCCAGGAAGGAGGGGAGTGGCCTGGGGACGGGCAGGAGAGGGTACTTGGAAAGGCGAGGGCTCCAAGCCTGCTGCCTGGTTCAGGTACACCTGCTCTTGGCATCCGAGGGAACAGGAGTGAGGGCTTGTGCAAATCCCTTTTGCATCATGGGCCGTGAATGCATTTGACGTTCCTTAAACTGGCATTTCGTGTCAAGAGATATAAAAGCCCGGTAAGCCTGGAGAATGTCCTTCTATGGAGAGCTTTAGAACACATACCCAGGGTCTGTGGTGGGGTGTGAGTGGGGATACTGAGGAACTAATATCTACCCCGGCATTCTTTGACATTCATTCATTCCCTAAGTATTGACTCAGGGCCTACTATGAGCCGGCATTAGAGATACATCTGTGAAGAAGACAAAGCAAGATCCTTGCCCTCGTGAAGCTTTCATTCTAGTATGGAATGGTGAATGTAATATATAAGTCAAGCATAATACCTAAGGGAACTGCTGAGTGTTTCGAAGGCATGTTAACTTTGGCAACCTACAAGATAAGCCTTGTGGTTTCCTTTCCACATGCAAGGAAACAGAAACCTCAAGCGTTTGCAAAAAGCCTGTTCCCAGAGTTAGGAAGTGGCAAGGCACAGATTTAAACTCATTCAGCTCAGGGGCGCCTGGGAGGCTCAGCCAGTTAAGCGTCCGACTTCGGCTCAGGCCATGATCTCACGGTTCGTGGGTTCAAGCCTCACATTGGGCTCTGTGCTGACAGCCAGCTCAGAGCCTGGAGCCTGCTTCGGATTCTATATCTCCCTCTCTCTCTGTCTCTCTCTCTCACACACACAAATAAATAAAAACATTAAAAAAATTTTTTAACTCATCCAGCCCAATGTCTGTGGCACACACCTTGCCTTAAAGATAGACAGGACACCCAAGCCCACCTTAACAACCTCCAGATGACCTGAGCGGGCCGTAGAGTCAGACTCGCTGAGCAGGAAGACCTAGAAAGTCGCCACTCTGGTCTCAACCTTTACCGGAAGAAAAATGACCCCTGGAGATTTGGTGGCCTGCCTAAGATCACATGCTATCTCAGAGCTAGAACCTGGAGGGCCGGGCCTGTGGGCACTGGTTCTTTCGAGCACCATGCTCACCGGTCAGGTCTTTTCAGCAGGCCCACAAATGTGTTCTCAAAGAGAGCCAGCCTCCTGCCCACTCCCTGCACCCCTTCCTGCCTCAGAGACCGTACACCCCCCATGCCACCTGCACCACCTGTGCAGAGGGCCTCATGGTGCGGACTTGGAGTTTGGGGGGCAGGGGAGGGTGGCTAAGTCTTGGAGCCTCTCCGGGTGGTGATTTGACACTGCCGGAGAGGGGGCCCCCGAACAGCATCGCCACCCCACCCCCAGCCCATGTTTTAATGCGCTCAGAGGAATGGCTGTAAACAGGTGTTAGGTGTCCTGCAGGGTCAGGAGCTAAACAGCACTCTGTCTGGAAGAAAAATTGCAGTAAGAGCGTCGGGGGCGACTGCAAAGGTAGAAAGGAGAGAAGAGAAGAGGCAAACTGACCGTAATGCAGTGGTTATGAGGCTTAAATTGGAGCCCAGGGCAGGCAAAGAACAGAGCCATAAATCCAGCCTCTTGAAAGAATATTCTGGAGGTAGGAGACACGGGCTCACTTAAAATATGTCTGAGATGAGAACCAAAGATCGTTATTTTTGAGTAAGGATATAAAATGCTAAACACTGCCTTTATTAGTCCTTTCTAAAAGCCAGGTGTAAAATACTGCCATTCCCAAGATTGTGTTTTTCCTTTTTTTTTCTTTTAATGGCAGAAATTAAAATCTCCTTAAGCCATTAGCCATTACTCCCCAAGGTGAGCCCCCAAAGCAGCTCTGCCAGGAACCCATCCCTTCATCCAGGAGGTATGGTGGCCACCCCCCTAAGCCTTGGACACCCCTCTCCACCCCTCCTTCCCCCCCCCCTTGGCACTGAATACTCGCCTGGCAGCAGGTGGCTAAAAAGGCTGAAAAGTTTTATGGGTCTGCCCAAGTAGACCCTGTCTCCCACCAGTTGCCAATTTGGCCAGTTGCTCTCCACTCACAAATACCTAACACGAAAGATATTCAGCCGCCTGGAGCCCTGCCAGGCAGGCCTTCCCGGAGCAAGCACACACTCAACGGCTTAGCCCGAGGTGCGATCAAATGGCGCTTAGGCTCCCAGACCCACTTCTCCCCATGCCGGCTTTCTTCCTTCCTTCCCACTCTGTCTTTATTTCTTTCCTTTTTTCTTGTCTTTCCATCAAAGGCTGATGCTACCAGAGAAAAAGTTCATAAAAATGTTATGTCCACCATAAAACCCCTAATGTGGCATTCTGCATGATCCATGCATTAACATTAACATTTCCCAGACAGTTATTGTGAGATAATGGTCCCAGCCATAATTCAGCGGTAACGTTCCTTCGAGCAAATGTTATGGAGGAATAAATGACTTGCCGAGTGTGCTGCTGCAGTGGGGGTGGGGGAGAGGTGAACAGCTCGAAAATGCAGGCTCTGGACCTCGGAGACCCTACACAGCCTGGGAGGGGGTGCTGGGGGCTCATACGAGGTCTGATCACAGACTCTGGGTGGACCGTCAGGCCAGGCCCCTGTGCACCCTGTTTCTGTTTCACACACACCCGTCTTTCTTCTTGGTGCTGTGTTGGGAAGATTGGCCCAAAGAAAGGCTTCGAGTCATCAGGGTCAGAGGCAGAGCCAGGAGGGCGAGGAGGGCCTTCAGCATTTTAACCAGCCTCCTTCCTGCAGCCCCCCACCCCTCCCCCTGCAGTCCCAGCACTCTCTCTGCTCGCCTCCTATACAGCACCTATCCCCCGTCCTTGTATCATCCGTTTACATGGCTGTGTCCCTGCCATAACTGGGCTCTCCTTAGGAGCAGTGGACACAGCACTGTCTTTTTGGTGGCTTAGCACAAAGCAGATGTTCAGTAAGTATTGGTTGAAAGTCAAGATGCATGGATGGACAGACAGATGGGTGGATGGGTGGATGGATAATTGGATGAGTGACAGTAACAGAAAAGGAAAGAATTGAAAGGAGACCACAGGATGAACAGGACTTGACAGTAATGATAAACCAGAAAACATCACCAAACAACATTTACTGAACAACAGTCATGAGGGCGTGAACCCAAATGGAACTTGGGGAGTTGCCGCTGTACCCGATTTACTCTTCGGGAACACGAGGCCTGGAGGAGTTGCTGTCTGAGCCAGGGCCGGAACTCTGGATACAAGTGTAGGGCTCCACAGGCCACCATGTTGCCACTAATATGCAAGGCTAAGATTATGCAAAAGGAGCTTTTTCTACCCTCTAGAAGCTTGCTTCCTAATAGAGGAGGCACATCAGGCACAAATACAACTCAGCATAAGTCAAGGCAGAACACCAGTGTGCCGGTGGGAAATGACTTCAATTCGGAAACTAAAAAGAGACACAAAGGATATGCACAGGGTAGGCCTTGGAGGATGAGCAAGACCAGAAAAGGCAAGCACGGAGGGGAGGGAGAACATTTGAGAAGAGGAAGTTGAGTGAGCAAAGGCACAGAGATGGCTGGAAATAAGAATCCTTCGCAGATAACTTAATTCATCTCAGTGGGTGTTGAGTGTATGGTCTAAGGAGACCGTTTGGCTACTGGGTTGCCCTTCCTTAGAATGTGCTCCTTCACTGGGTCTTGGTCCTCCCTCCTGACAAGTTATCAGCTTGGGATCACACTCTTGGCCACGGTGGTCAGCTCTCTGGCTTGTGCCTGGGCTGAGCCTTGCCGGCTACACTGGCCTTCTGAGTTCCAGCAGGGGTGGCAGCCACACTGTTGCTGCCCCTTCCTACCTCTGTGCAGTCCCGCTCACTCCTCAGGGGATGATTAAGCGGGAGCCACTTTCCTCCCTGAAATGTTAGTGGGGCAGGGAATCTCTGTGAGAAGCACAGGGGAAAATGTTGGCTCTTTTCCAAATGCCACGTGTCATGACCGCTATGATCTCTCCCAAGAGCGATTCCCCAGAATGCAGGACCAGATTTATTACACTGGCGAAGGAGATGGTGACCTCTGCAATGTATTCGAAGGACCCTGGAGAGGCTTTGCCCCAATCAGAAGCATCTTCCTCACTCAGGGACGTCATAATGTCCTAGAGCTGGTAGGGATCTTGGCGGTCAACTGATTTAACCTGCCATGATGTGAAGGCATCTCCAGTGCACAAGCTCTAGACGTCTTCCTAACAGCTCCTGGTGGCAGCAGTTCCTGTGCTCTGGGGCAGCTGTCCCTGGTAGGACTCCCTCATGTGAGGGGAAAATGTGTCCCTCTGTCCCCCCCCCCCAACCTTTCTGTCCTGGCTCTGCTCTGGACAGCACGGTGTAAGACCAACAGCTCTTCTGTATAATAGTGTTTTGAATATTGACACTCATGCCTCTCCCAGAGTTCTCTGCGCTGCAGGGAAATACCTTCTGTCAGCCTCGTAGCCTCCTTCCCTCGTGCACTCTGTAGTATTGGTGTTCTTCTGATGAAGCATGTAAGCAAGCCCCCCAGCATGGTCTAAACCATTGCTTGCTTCACCTGAACTCGCAGGAATGCCTAAGATTGCAATTACTATTTTTTTTAATTTTTGGCAGCCATATCACGACACTGGTACCCTTTGAATTGTCAGTCAAACTTCCCTCTTTTTTATTCACATGTGATAATTTTAAACTCCATCTCCTTCACATGTATCTTACTCCAATGGCCTAAATTTCTATTTCTCTTTATTCAGCATCATCTCCTTGCTTTCAGCCCATGTTTCCTGACTCACGAGCTCTTTCTCAACCTTAATTCTGTCTATTATCCCTTCCAGTGTGTAGAATGATAAACACACCTTCTGTGTCACGCGGATCACTGGTAGGAACACTCAGGGGCACAATGCTGGACACTTCAACACAAAAGCTCTCCCTCCCGACTGGGATCTGCGGATCACTACTGACTGGGGACCATCACAGCCTAGCTAAAAGTTCACCTACCTGTTCTTCTGTTAACAGACTCCTCAACACACCCTTCCTCACCCAGAAGGATATCAGGTTGCCATGTAGCTAGCTGAAATTGACATACTCCTCAGAATCTTCCTTGTCTGCCAACCTAGGAATTCTGAGGTTTTCACCAAGGGCCATCCAGCTAAACATGACTGGTTTTCAATGAAGCTATTCTGGCTCTTCGTCATGACTTCTTTCTTTCACGCTTAATTCAATCCAGAATTGAAGTTAGCAATTCATGTTACACATGCAATTATCTGGCTTCCAGAATCTGTTTGCCACTTTATGAAAACAGAGGTGACTTTTGCATATTTCTCATCTCAAAAAAATATATATTTCTTTTCATCAGTTCACAAACAGCTAACCGTGGCTCGACACTCCTACCCAAGCCCTTTTCACACTCTGCAGTGTGATTTACGGGTGTCTGCAGCCTTGACTTTACTTAAAAGCTATAAGCTGCTTGATTACCATCACCTCACCTATCTCAGACTTGAACCTTTGATAAGTCATTTTTCTGTGTTGATGATTGTTGTCCTTGAAGAAAACAAAGCGAAGTAGGAGTTAAATTGTTTGCTTTCCTTCTGCCATCCGGTAACCTACTATGTCTGCCCAGGGCTGTAGCTACCTCACTCTCTGATTTTTTTCCTCTTCCATTTTGCTTCAGGTATTGCTTTTTAAGAGAGAAAAGAGCGGGGGAATGTGAGGGGGGAGGGGAGGGCGTGTTTTCAGACACCAGTGGGCTCTGGTCTTTGGCCTTTCTGGAACACTTCTAACAGGTGCGGGCTACTCTTCTGTTGCTTTTTGTGTAGAAGCCCCTCGTTTGATCTTTTGCACATATGCTTTTAAATCATCCTGGAGCTCAGATTGGAGAATGAGGACAAAGGATGTGATATCTGTGACATTTCACACTCACCAGTAGAAAGACATGGCTTCACTTTACCTTCTTTTACCAGCCCTCCTTAGAAATATCATTAGCAATGAAATTCAACCCAACCAATATTTCCTGATCACCTCTTATGCCTGAGGCACTGTTCCAGATACCGTGGGTGATCCAGAGGCAAACAAGAATAGTCCCTGCCTTGGACACGAGGGAGGAGGCAGACATGCAAATTAGCCCTAAACGGGAGGAGGCCAAGCTGGCAATGCCAGAATATACAAAGTGCTGTGAGAGCCCAATGAGAGGAGAGACCATTTCTGCCTGGGAAGATCCAGGAAAGATTCTTACAGAAGGTAGCATTTGAAATGGTCACGGAAGACTGGGAAGAATAGCAAAGGTCAGAGATGCAAGGAAAACTATAAATTCCCCAGCAAAGCACAAAGGTAAAGGAGCAAGATGGTGTTTGAAGAACAGCAGATGACTTTGTGTGGCTAGACCACATGGTGGACGGGGGCTAGAACACAGCCCCAGACACTCATTCCCAGCCTTCTGCTCTGCCCCAGTGGCCCATCAAAACGCCAAGCACCACACATCCTCAAATAAGCCCATTGGCTTGTTCTTGCAAGCACATTTTCTCCTCTGCAATCCTTTTTGTTTTCCTGCATCACCATCCTCCCAGTAAATCGAACACTGTACTTAGAATCAAAAGATCTGAATTTGAATCTAGGATCCAGCACTTAGACTAGACAAGTCTCTTAATTTCTCTGAGCCTCTGTTTCTTCATCTGTGAATTGGAGCAAATGGGGCCTAACTTCCCTCCTCACAAAAGGGAGTCACGAGAATCAAATGAGAGAACGTGGCAGGAACAGCTTTGTACAGCGTGAAGCACCAGGTGCAGGCAAGAATGATGTCAGTGTGAGGACTCTGGCCCCCAGACAGATGCACCGTGGCAAATTCTCTTGGACGCAGCCCAGGTCCATGTGGGCAGGGCCCAGTGCTGCTGGTATTGACATGGCTTGTGGAGGGAACTGGGAGAAGACCAGAGGCAAAGGGAGAGATGTTGGGAAGGTCATTTAGAGGTTGCAGCCCATTTTGGTTGAGACTGATGCAAACCAATTTTTTTTAATGTTTATTTTTGAGAGAGAGAGACAGAGAGAGAGTACGAGTGGGGAAGGGGCAGAGAGAGAGAGAGATTAACAGAATCTAAAGCAGGCTCCAGGCTCGGAGCCGTCAGCACAGAGCCCAATGCGGGGCTCGAACTCACAAACCATGAGATCATGACCTGAGCCGAAGTTGGACGCTTAACTGGCTGAACTGCCCAGGTGCCCCTGACACAACCCATTTTTGAGACTCCGAAAAGCTGTCGGAGTTCCCACTGTGGACAGTCACTGCACTGTGCCTCGGGAGAGCGGCGTGAAAGGTGAATCGGGATGTTTCGGGGACCTTCCCGGCAACCTCCTCATGCAGAAAGGTGGTGTGTGTGGGAGGCGGGGAAGGCGGGAGCAGAGAGTGAATTAGGTCTCAGATAACAGCTGCAGCAGATGCACCTGTACCTTCCCCCCCGCCCCCTGCCACATGCCATACACTTCAAGCCCTATGAGCACCAAAGTGACAAAGCCGCCATCTCTGAGCTCTGACCACCATGGGATATGCCGATATTTACAACCCAATACGGTAAGTGGCATAAAAGAGCAGGTGCTGAGTCACGGGAGCACAGAGGTGGAAGCCATCCTGCCCAAGGGGCAAGGAGTGTCAGACAAAGCCTCTAGGGAAAGAGAGCCCTGAGCTGAATCTTTAGTTAGGTGCAGTTGTCCAGGTAGATGAGGCGAGAAAGGGCATTCCAGGGAGAAGAGGAGCATGTGCAAAAGCCCAGCGGCATGAGAAATTGTCTGAGCGCCTATTTAGCCATGCGACTGGAGCCTGAGGTTGGAGTGATGGCCGGGGGCTGCAGTGTGAGGGGCAATGGGGGACCTAGACAGCGGGGAAGGGAAGGAAAGTGTAGTTAAGGTACATTTAGGGGGGCTCCTGGGTGGCTCAGTCAGTTAAGCCTCTGACTCTTAGGCTCAGGTCATGATCTCACAGTTCCTGAGTTTGAGCCCCACGTCGAGCTCTGTGCTGACAGTGTGGAACCTGCTTGGGATTCTCCCTCTCTCTGCCCTTCCCCAACTTGCACGTGCGTTGTGTGCACATGCTCTCACTCTCTCTCTCTCAAAAATAAATAAGTAAACTTTAATTTAAAAAAGAAACGTATTCAAACATTAAAAAATAAAGTACATTTAGGAAGAAATCTCAACATGTCTTGGAAAGTAGAAGGTGAGAAAAGCAGGGAAGATGGGAAGAGAAAAGTTGAAGGTGCCTCCGGGTTTCCTTCTTGAGTTCCTGCCGGTGATGGTGCCTTTCATCCAAAATGAGGAATACGGGTGAGGGGGCGCCTGGGTGGCTCAGTCAGTTAGGTTTCTGGCTCCTGATTTCAGCTGAGGTCATGATCTCAGGTTTGTGAGTTCAAGCCCTGTATCAAGGGCTGCTTGGGATTCTCTCTCCCTCTCTGTCTGCCCCTCCCTCTCTCTTGTTCTCTCTCTCTCTTTCTCTCTCTCTCTCCCTCCGTCTCTCAAAATAAATAAGTAAACTTAAAAGTAAAAATAAGTAAATAAAGGCCAAAATGAAGAACGTGGGAGAACCAAGTATGCGGAAGTGAGTAGAATGGAGAAAATGGAGTGGACAGTTGGGTGGGGTTGATTTTGGGGACTGGGAGTACTGTGGGAGGTCTAGGCATCATCCTGCCTCGGTCCAGTTCTGTACCCCAAATCCCCTGTCCCAAGTAGAATTTACTTTGTCTCTTAACTGAGTCAGTAGCACCTTGAAGGCAGAGACTGGTCTTACTCGCCTTTGCCACGGTGTCCTTGGCACCCTCACAGACCTAGTGCTGGAATGTAACGTGAGAATCCTAGACTGGTTACGTACCATTTCTTTACCTTTTCTGGCCTTAGATTCTTTTTTTTTTTATGTTTGTTTTTTTTTTAATTTATTTCTAGGAGAGAGAGAGAGACAGCGTGAGCAGGGGAGGGTCAGAAAGAGAGGGAGTCACAGACTCTGAAACAGGCTCCAGGCTCTGAGCTGGCAGTCAGCACAGAGCCCGACACGGGGCTTGAACCCACGAACCGCGAGATCATGACCTAAGCGAAAGTCGGACGCTTAACCGACTAAGCCACCCAGGCGCCCTGACTGGCCTTAGATTCTTAATGCACTTGATAATAATGCCTCTAAGACAGCATTGAGGAGAAGCACTTGCGCCCTCGAGGCAGACATACCTGGTGTGAAGCCTCATCCCTACCGCCAACTGGGTGATATTGACCGTGCTGCTTGACCCCTGTAAAGCTGTGCTGTCTAATTCAGGAGCCACCAGCCCCTTGTGTCTAGGTGAAAAGGAAATGAAAGTGTAAATATTCAGTTACTCAGTCACACCAACCACAATTCAAGTGCTTAATTGCCACACAGTGTCTATGGTATTGGAAGGCACAGGCAGAGGACATCTCTTCTGTTGGACTGCGCCAGGCGAAAACGCAGATGTAAGCACTTACTCCACGGGGTCGGTGAGGGTCAGTAAGATCATGCGTGTCACACACTGGGCACGATGGCTGGCACACAGGAATCTTCAACACACGTCAGCCGTTATTCTTCTGAATGAGCTAGAAGACCTCACTGAGACCCTGGACAGCAGCAGAGAGCCCCCTTCAGGGCACAGGGCCCTGTGGCACCAAGAAGATGATAGTCCCTGACTGTAGGGAGAACACACAGATTCATGCTGGGGAGAGTAGATGGGGCTTCGGTGTGCAGCTTGAGAATTTGGGGTTGATGCGAGGGGCCTCCGGAGAGAGGCCTTTGGGGAACTTGAGTGACATTAAGGGGCAGTGCCTTGCTGTGGTGTCACTTGTAGATCTGGGTTTGGACCCCGCTCTGGGCCCCGGGCTGCAGCAGATGGACTGGGACCTGGGGGTGGGGAGGGGACTGGGGAGCCCTTGCTCACAAGTCCATCTGCGTTGCCATAGCAGAAAAGGCACTGAGCCCGTGACCAGATGGCCTGGCGATCCCTCTTCCTGAGATCATGCTGTGTCTCTGCATGCTTTTGCCCCCGCCTTGTGCCCTGTATGTTGGGGGCCAGAGAGCAGGATCCAACACTGATCTGGAGTCAGCGGGGAGGGGAGAGGGGTCGTTGCAGGAGGTCTGGCCAAAGGGAGCTGCTGGATTCCTGCCGGGGTTCCCCCAGAGCTGCACTGGATGCCGGAAGCTGGGAAGGCAGCTGGGAACAGAGGAGACAGTGCTGAGATGCCCCATTCCGGGGAGAGGGCGGGGGGGGGGGGGGGGGGGGGGAGCGGCGCGCGCATCACAGGGAGCCGCAACTTCCCTCCCTGAGCTGGAAGCCAGCTTGGGCCAGAGGCAGAGATTTTCTGATGAGGATGCCCCTTGGTCCCCCAGCCCAGCCGACACCTCTGGCTGAGAATGACTCTAGATTATCCCTGATGAGCAGCCTCCCCTAAGAGAAGAACATCCACTTTGGGCTGGGAAGAGCAGGTGGAGTAAGGGTATTTCGGTGTAATGGAAAAGCCCCAGACCGGTCTGGGCTCTGGTCTGGGCAAGGGCTCTTACCCATGCTAGGTGTGGCCAGAGAATCGAGCCCCTCTGGTCAAGGGGCTGGACTAGGTCACCGCTAAGCCCCATCCAGCCCTCTCCTCCACCAGTGTGGCGGAGGGTGGAGAGGAAGCACGGGGTGTGCCATAGTCTTGCTGAGGCTGAAGCCAGCTCAGAGACTGGAGCCCTCCTCCTCCCCACCTCCTTCCCACTCTCCTCCCTAGTAGGATGGATTGAGGCAGTGTGGAGAAATCCGAATAACTAATCAGAGTCCTCATTAACCCCCTGCCGGGATGCTCAAACATTCACTTTGCTGTTTGTGAAGCAGAAAAAAAAACCTCTCCCTGCATTAAAATTGATGCGTTATTAATCCCCGTGCTCCCGACCTGGTGGGCTGCTGCCCCATTCTGCCTGAAGCCCAGGGGCTTGGAGTCTACCTTGGGCCACTTGCATTGTCGATTATTGATTGGCCCAGCACAGACCAATCTTCTCAGGGAGCAGGCCTGGCGCCAGCACGGAGGCAGCTGCTTTGTTTCCTCCCAGGCCGGGTGGGGCCCCTCTGCTGAGCCCCACCGCAGGGCACAGCTGCCCCGCTGCCTGTGAAGCCGCTGGCGCTGGGTAGGTTGAGTGAATGTGTGGTTCTAGTGACCGGCTGTACACTTCCGATGAGCCAGTCCCTGGAGCTGCCGCTTCTTAGTCCAGCAGGGGGGCGGGGTTTTGAGGGCCTCAGCATTTGTCTGGCCTAAGAGCTGATCCTTTCTGCCCACGGGGGACCCCAGCGTCCCTGTGGCCTCCCTAGTACTACCCCACACCCAGGCCTGAACGCCGTGTTCTGGCTCTCTACCCCAGGCGGTCACCACTACCCTCCAGGTAAGATTAGGATCCACAGATACTCATCGTGTCCTAGACCTTGTACCAGAAGCTGTGAAGGATCCAAAGTCATTTAAGGCACAGTGCCTAACAAGAAGCTCACATTGTAGTGGGGTCAGGATGTCCACACGCATAAAGAATACTATACAAAAGCAAGGGAAGGAGGTGATGGAAGGAGAAAGGGAGGAGGGAGGGAAGGAGGGAGGGGGAGAGGGAAGGAAGGAAGAAAGGAGGAAGGGAGGGAGGGACGGACTTCAGGGATAGAGAAGAGAACCCCTTTGGGTTCCCTTTGAGCCTAAGATGATATGGAAGGAGCATGGAGAAAACAAGTCCTACATCGAATCCCCATCTGGTTGGTACTGGCAGAGCCTTCTTTACTGGTTGCTGATCAGCCCTGATATAGGTCTGTCCACATCTGTTGCCTGTCTTGTCCTGTGAACTCCCAGCCAATGCTTCAGCCTGTGTAAACTCCATTATGTGGCCTTTGTGCAATAGGTCCCTACAGACAGCCTTGTTAGGAGAAGCAGAAGGAGGAGAAGGAGCAGAAATTTTAGGATAAGAAGGATTTAATCCCTAGGTCTTACTTCCAATCACTTAATTTTACTGCACTGAGACATGGTCACAGGTCACCTTCCTGATCTTTGACTCAGGTTAGTGAGGATGATTATTCGGCTAATATCTTTGAGTGCTACTAATTGCTCAGGTTTCAAGGTGAGCAAAACAAACGGGGGTCTCTTTCCACCCAGAGCTTATAGCCTGTGCTTTATAGCCTAGGAATTACTCAAGTAATCATAAATGAATGTGTAATTATCAGCTGAATTAAGTACTCAAACTGAATTAAGAAATGCAGTATACAAACCTTCCTCACCTGGCCTGAGAGTTCAGTGTAGCTCCCCTGAGGAAGTGATGTGAGCTGAGACAGGAAGCCAGCTGTTACTTGTTGAAAGCGTATGAGGAAAGAGCACCTTCCAGGAAGATAGGATGGCTTGTGCAAAGGTCCTGTGGTCAAAAGAAGCATGTCCCAGTTGAGGGACCAGAGGCCAGGGTGGCTGGAAGGCAAAAAGCAAGCTAGATGAAGCAGGTGAGGTGGACAGGGTCAGACCACACCTGAACTTCTAGGCCAAGATAAGGATTTTGGTCTTGATCTCAAGAGGAACAGGAAGCCAGTTAACAAGGGAGAAGAGGAGGAGGGGATAGAATGGATTTGCACCTCAAAAAGATCTCCCTGGCTGTTTAGTGGAGAACAGATGGAGAGTATCAATATATTCAATAGGTCATCTTAGTTTCCTGCTGTTTCCTCTCTCTCCCACTTTGGGGAGTTGAAGTCTACAGAATGTGCCGGAGGTTTTATGAAGAGAGATGTATTTCTAAATCCTGAACATCCACTATTCAGCCTCAGCTCAGAGCCTGCAAAAATGAACTATCATCCTTGAAGTTGCGCCCCTCCTTTCCTAACTTGCCAGAGACTCAAGTGGCCATGATCCAATGCAAGCCCAGCATTCTGATGTGTATGGGGCCCCCAGCCTCCCTGAGAGCCATCGGGAGGGAAAGCGGCTGAGCCATGGATTGGCGGAGCTGGAAAGAGGGAGGTGGGGGGCCGCAGGGGAGTCAGGGAAGCAGAAAGGTGAGGGTAGATGGGGGACCAGGCAGGATCATGGCCCCTCATACTGGGTGTGCACTCACGATGACACAGACAAACCACAACCTCCACTGACTCCAAGAGCCTCTCCATTTGGCTAGTGGCTCCTGTCCTCAGGTGTCCCAGCTGACTGCTCTTAAAGAAACTGCTTTTGTTTCATTTAGGACCAGAGTCCTTCCTTTTTTCATTTCAACAAACATTAATTGATCATAGTTGGTATATATGGATACACTCAGCATCAACAACTCCCTCAAAACCCCTTACACACACACACACACACACTGTCCTCACCATTGAGCATCCTGCCTCTTTTGGGAGCTAGATATGTAAACGGTTGGCCCTTAGAAGGCAGAATGAACTAAGGAAGCAAGTATAGGGCTCCCATATGAGCCCGTTTGCTTGGGACCATCTCAGTTGAAGGTTCTGTGTAATTCTTAACCGTGCTCTTCTTCGTCCTCAAAATTGTTCCAGTTTGGGTGATAAATTATGTGTGGTCATCCTAACAACACACCGTGGCTGTGAAGAATGTGAGCAGTACTTGTAGGAATTCAGGAGACCTCACAGACTAAACAGTATGTAAGCTGAGTCCTTGAAGAATAAGCCACTTTGCAGCTACTCAAGCAGGGAAGTGGAGCACCCCAGTCTGGGAAATGGGCCACCCCAGAACCAGCAAGGACTTGAAGGCATCTCTGAGTAGAGTCTGCATAGTAGAGGGTGAGCACAATTGACCTATAACCTTGACCAGGGTCAGCGAACTTTTCATGGGATGTTTCAGCTGTAAATATTCTGGGTGTCATTGCAACTACTCAGCTCTCCCACTGTTGAGGAGAGCAGCCATGGATAACAGTGAATGAATGGGTGTTCCAGTAAAACTTTATTTGCAAAAACAGGCAGCCTCGGGATTTGGTATGGGTGTAGTTTGCCATCCAGTGACTTGAAGGAAAGATTTAAGAGATAAACCTGGAAGTCAGGTAGAAGCCATATGATGAAAAGTCTCAACTACATGACCTATTTTTTTTTTTAATAATAAGGTTTGTGAGCATAGGAACAGATCATCTAAAGGCCCTGCTAGGGTTTATTGTCAGGGTTTGGACGGCCCTGGAGGAGAGCAGGGAGCAGCAGAGAGGAGGGCAGGCTGGCTCAGGGTCTGGGCTTCTCCCTTGGAGTCAGATCTGGTGTGCGCTGGAGAACACTGGCCCCCATCCTACCATCTTCCTTTCTGTTTAATCCTGCCCTCCAGTGCCCTACCCTCAGGGGGGCACACGCTCTGCTGGGCAGACACAGTGACAAGGTGCTACCCCATCCTTCCCCTTGGAGTGGAAGCAAACAGTGACACCTTCCTCTCCCCCACTTCCCCCACCTCCTTCCCCTCTACTCCCAGACCAAGGCAGGGCTGCGGAATGTGGCAAAGGGAGCTCTGCTCGCAGAACTCTCCATGGACCTTGGAGCCTTCACAGTTTAATTATCGTAGTGGACCCTTGGATGCGGAGCGGGAAGGGGGGACACTTGGCCACCTGCCATGGGCAGTATGCCCCCAAGCCCTCCAGAGTGCAAGGCTCACCTTTCCCATGAATATCCCAATAGAACTTCCGGATTCCCTCCCACACTGTGGGAAACCCAGCTTTCCCAGAGTCCAAGAGAGGGAGGGTGTTTGGATTCTCCTGGTCGTGCCTTCAAGGTTCCCCTCCAGGAATAGGTCCTGCTCCCCTTTCTTTCTCTGTCTTGCTTGTGAGGCCCCTTTAGCTCTGTGTGCACGGCTTGCCCTATTCGTGGGCTCGGCCCCTTCTCTTTTTTCCCAGCACAGAGCCGTCTCGTGTGCATCCTTACTAAAGATGCAGAAGGTAGGCCTGCCGGGACTCACTCACTCCAGGCATAAAATTTAAGGGTGCACCAAGAACTCAATCCTCAGGACAAATACTTTTCATGGGGAAAAAAAACAACAACATTTTAATCAAAATCAATGACCAAAAAAACCCATGATAAACAAAACGGGAAACTTTTAAATGGCGGCAGGATCCGTGTTACCAATTCTTCCTTTTGCCTCATATTCCAATATGGCTAGGCAGCCATATTGATCCAGTTTTTATCTCCATTGCTGAGTCTTTGACACCCTTTGGCCTTACTCACCTAGCCCTGGTCTCCTCCAGGAGGAGATGCCAGAGATGGGCTATGGCCCAGAGCCAGGAGTAAGTTAAGCTTCACAGACGAGGTAACTTCTTCAAATCCCTCTCCTATCTGCATCGAAGGAATTTCTCACTGTCCATTTTCTCCTGCACAGTCTGGCCTGCCACTTTTTTTTTTTTTTTTTTGCTGGGACCTGTTTTCCCAGCCAATACCTTCTTTCCGCTCTCTTCTGCTGAGTTACACACTTCTCCATCTTTGAGGTCCTGGCTTCGTTTCCCTAGGAGGTTGGTGGGAAATTTTAAATTCCTAATACCTTAATTCCTAATACCCTTCCATTTTCTTTTCTGCTTTACCCTTATTATCCGGCACTGTATATTTTATTTATGTACCTTGTTATCATCCATCCGGTTCTCATCTCCACCCGCCTTCAACCAGGATTCAAGCCCCATGACTGCGAGATTTTTTTTCTTCTTTGGCTAACAATTATGAATAGTTCCTAGCACAGAGCAGGCACTCAGTAAACATTTGTTGAATGAGTGAATAACAATTGAATTCCCTTTTCTTTTCTCTTTCCCCTCTCAGACTAGGCCCTCCTGTAGTAGTCAAAGGATGGTTAAATCTTTTTCCTAAGTGAAAGAACGTGTACCCTGAGCCTTCATCCTAAGCCAGGCAAAAAGGGAGCAGGAGCTTTAAAATCATAGCCGTTATTTAACAAGTCCAAGGTAGGCAATAGAAAAAGATATTTTCCAGAGCCAATTGCAGGGTTTTCAAGGTATCTTCTGCGTTTTCCCCCCTTTAAATGGGGAGTGATGTTTAAGAGACGATTTGAATCCCGTGTAAGTTGAGTCAACATTGATTCTTTTTGCAGCCTTGGCCAAGACTCTTTACGTCTTACTTTTGATTATTCTATCTATAAAATGAATGTGTTGATTTCAGCACCACCAATGTCACAGAGTTACTGTGAGCTCAAGCAAAAAGCTAATGGATGTGGCTGGATATGCTTTGGGATGTATAAATCACCGTGCAGATACAGAGGTGTAGGAAATCTTGCTAACACTTGCCCAAGGCAGAGCAAAGGGCTTTCTGATGAGACCCTAGCAGAAGCAACAGTCTGGTCCTAACCTTCTCATTTTACAGATAGAGAAACTGAGGTGCAGCCGTGATGTGCCCAAGGTCAAATCCAGAGCTGATGCAGGAGAGTTATGGATAGAAGCCAGGTGTCCTGCCTCCAGGTGCAATTTCTGGCCTCTTTGAGCATCTCAGTTGCTAATTCCACCAGCACAGGGATCCCAGGGCTCTGCTCTGAGCCTAGGTCAAGATCGCCATGGCTGGAGGAGAATTCCTGACTTTCAGGTATCCTTGAGAAACCCAGCCCTTCACAAACAGCCTAGGGAGGGAGGCCTTTTAAATAAAATCCTTTTACCATCCCTTCCAATTTCCGAGATTCATTTCTGAGTGGCATCTGAATGAGAATTTTATAGACATTCATTTCTCATCCTTGTTATCATTCCTTTGCTGTCCTCCAGGAGCAGGTTATAAGTGAAACCTCTGTGAGCCCCAAGGTGTAAATCTCCTGGAGGGCGAACTGGTGCCCTGGGTGGCATGCCGTCAGGCTGGCAGTGACTCCACATGCAGTGTGATCACTGCAGGAGGGAACAGGGCCCTGAGAAGGGCGGGGGGCACAGAGAGATTAATTTTCTCAACATCATGCTTCCTGTATGTTCCTAAATGACTGAAATTTACTTGGGGGCAGGGAGGGATTGCAATTTCCCCTGGAAAGGGGAATTTCCCTGGAAGGGAAAGTCAGAGGCATCAGGCTATCTTGCAAGTGGGTGTGTCTACAGAGCTCTGTATTGATCTGACTGGGAATCTTTTGACTTCTTACAGAGTGTGTGATTGTGATCATGACTGTGAACTAGAGTTTGTGCTTTTGTGGGTCTGGGACTAAGTCTCTGGGACTCTGTGTGTGTGTGTGTGTGTGTGTGTGTGTGTGTGTGTGTGTGTATGTGTGTGTGTGTGTTGTCATCACTCCTGTCTTTATGGCCATGTGCAGTTCAACATGTGTTTCTTTAAAAAAAATTATTTCTCATTTCCTGCATAAATTACTCCATGTAAAAGGCCAACCAGAGCTCAGTTCCTAGCATCCTTTTTCAATAAAGCAATATTATCACAGCCTAGCCCCAAAACTAGTCCCGGGAGAGGCTTTTCCTAGATTCTTTGTCAAACAAAATGTCAGCGACTCACCAAATGATGAGAAGAAGAATTCTTCTTGTTTATTTCCCAAGCGAGGCAGACCCGAAGCAACTCAGCCTCTCTGCATCCTTTCCCCGTGAGGCGGGCAGCAGGCAGGTGAGGTGGGGGTGCTCAGGAGGCCACTGTGAGACCCCTGCACTCTGCTTTGTCACTTTGTTCTTTACCCTGCTTTGTGACTTGCCCAAAGTCACTTTTCTAACCTCAGTTTCCTCTTTTAAAAACAGGATTAGGTGCACCAGGGTTGCTCAGTTGGGTAAGTGTCCGACTCTCAATTTTGGCTCAGGTCATGATCTCACAGTTTGTGAGTTTAAGCCCCACATCGGATTCTCTCTCTCCCACTTTCTCTGTCCCTCCCCTGCTCTCTCGCTCACTCTCAAAATAAATAAATAAACCTAAAAAGTTTTTTAATTAAAAAAAACAGGACTAATAACACCTACTTTATAGGGCTATTGCAAGAATTAAATTATACATTGGGGGCGTCTGGGTGGCTTAGTCGGTTGAGCGTCTGACATCAGCTCACTCATGATCTTGCAGTCCTCGAGTTTGAACCCCATCCCCACCCCCATAAGGCTCTTTGCTGACCAGCTCAGAGCCTGGAGCCTGTTTCGGATTCTGTGTGTCCTCCTCTCTCTCTATGCCCCTCCTCCACTTGCAATCTGTCACTCTCTCAAAAATAAATAAACATTAAAAAAATTCTTTTAATTATAAATTGGATAACACAGCCCTTTGTAAAGGACATTAGCATGTTGTGTGTTCACATCCTCTGCGGAATACATACATTATTTGCTCCTTTATTCAACAAATATTTATCGAACACCCAATATGTCCAAAATACATATTGGGTTCTACAGAGATATATAAGCTTGAGATTCAGTTCAAGATGATATGATCTAGTGGCATAGACAAAGTAGCAAACAGACAATCACAATCTGGTGAGCTAAGTGCTAAAGGAATAGCACACAGGATGTTCTAAGCCTCTAGAACCATCCTAGCAGCAGCGGGGTGGAGGATGGAATAAGCCCCAGACAGAGCTAAGGTGTGGTAAAGAAGCTGGAAGGGAGGAAAATGTAGTTCACTCCATGCAGGGGCAAAAACGAATGGTTAGCTTGTGCCAAGATACGCTTACTTTCTGCTCTGGGGAGAGCTGTTGGAGCTGGGAAGCCTGTCCCAGAACCAGGGTCATTCAGCAGGCTGGCTGGAGGAGCAAGCAGGGGCTCACTGGCTGGAGGGTCTGACCCCTAGAGAAAGGAATGGCAGAGGAGTAGTCAGAGAAGGGGCTGAGGCAGCTGGGCAGAAAGGGAGGGTGGAGACAGGCAGGGCTTTGCAGAGATTTTCAAAGGGCTTTCAATGGGGCTGAAAGTTTCTCCAAGAAAGGAAATGGTGCTGGAAAAGTTAAGTGACCCCTCTAAAGTCAGGCTGGTCTTAGTTGTGTTAAAAGGGTGCATTTGCTCTCCAGGATAGATTCCCAGTCACCAGTCTCTAATTTGTGTCTGGTCAAATTCCACCCAAGATTCTTGACCCTGTTTGGCATTCCTGTTCATCCATTTGTTACCTCATTTAATAAATACACACTGAGCCTGATACTACGTCAGAGCCGGAAGCACAAATGTGAGGAACACCTCACTCAGGAAGCTCAGAGCTTAATGGGAGGGACACCTATAGGGATATGTAATAATAATTCAGTGAGAGATAGCCTGGACTTTATGGCCAAGAACTTTGGACATTATCTTATAAGAGGTATGGTCCCGGTTATTAGCGGAGCAGAAAGGAGGAAATGACTTACCCTGTGTGCAATAAGGTGACATGGAGAGAAAATGTTACAGAGCTGAATCTTGAAGGATGACAAGATCTAAGTGAATTGTCACTGCTATCATTGTGATTAATGATAACAGTTACCATTTGTTAAAGGCTAGTCTGGGTCAGTGCTGAGTACGTTACTATCTGCTAAGCACATCCACATAAAATCCTAATAAACAATTTGTGAGTTAGCTATCATTGTTTGCATTTTACACAAATAGGAAAAGCAAGACTCATAGAAACCACACCACTAGGAAGAAAGAGATCTAGGATCTGAATCCAAGTTTTTCTGACTTCAAAGCCTTTTCCACTCTGCTGGACTATCTTTCCACATTCATTAATAATATTAGTTCAAGTCACGTGAAATAATCCATAGTTTGGTCAAAACCTCTTCATTCAGAGACACATTGAAATATGGAGAATTATAAAGCCTTTGGCAGTAAGTAATGATAGTGAAATAGCTAACATTCAACCAAACTAATTAAGCATTCATTAGTATTTTCCAGGAGCGGTCCTTCTTCATGTGTCTGGAATGATACTTTCAATGATCTACAAGGACATGGTACTAACCTAGGTATAAATGGAGCACATAAAAGAAATAAAAGACACAGATCTTGCCTTCAAAGAGGTTTGATGCCATTGAGGAGATTCAGATTAACACAGAAAGCACAAGTTGACAAAATAGATTAAGATTGAGGGCCAATCACAGGGTGGGGGTGCAAGAGGGTGACCTTCATGCAGTTGCAGAAGGTCAGAGAAAGGCAAGACTTGAGACTGTCTTTGAGGAAAGGGGACCTGAGTAAGTTCAGGACTTGATGGACCTAGACAGTGGAGAGGAAGGGGGAGCACAAGGCCCTCTAGAAGGGCATGATGGCCTAACGACCAGGGCATGGGGCTCAGGCGTGGCGTGTGCTAGGTTGTGAGACGGTGGCAGCCGAGCCTGGCTGGGGAAAGGTTTGGGTTGAAAGGACCAGCGGATTCGGTAAAAGAGGCAGGTTTGGGCTGATTAGGGAGGATAACAATGGAAACTAAGAAATTTGGATTTTGTCTTCTTAGACCTTGTCAAGCCATTGTAGATTTCGAGCAGGGAAGAATTGGTATAAACAAGTCTATAAATCATCTTAGCTTCCAAGGAGACCCTCTTTTCTTAGAGGATTGGACTCTGGGCTCTTGGAGATCAGCCTTGTTGCTCTGGTGGCACGTGAGGTGAGGACAGTTGAGTTAAACAGCTGACCAAGAGCAGTCAGAGGATGAGATCACACTGTCGGTCGGGTCCAGCCTCTTGTGTGCAAACAGTGACGAAAACTGATGATAATGATAATGACTATGAGGATGATGGGGATGATGGAACAGAATTCAAAGGGTGAAGGGTTTTGACCAACATCACCTAGCAAAGCCATGACCAGGCTGGAATGAGTGTCATACAGCCTTAGCTTGCTCAGCCCAGCAAGAAGGTGAGAGCAGCCTTAGACTGTCACAAATGCCCACTATTGGGGAGGTGCCTAAGGGTCCCTCCGCCACTGCACTTACACCAGAATTGCCAGTGGGGTGGGCTGCAGAGTGAGAACAGGCTCTTTCAAGGCTCTTGGGCCAAAAGAGACAATGACTCTGATGGTTTTTGCTCCTGGGATAGATTCAGCATGGGGCAGCTTTCCCAAAGTGGCCTTTGGTTTGGGCTTCTAGCCAGAGATTTCAGAAACCCCATTCACCATTGTCCCATATTCATCTGCAAAAAGTTGGTGAAACAGGCAAAGGTGTTTTCTGGGGAAGCCTGCCCGTCGTCAGAGGGTGCCCTGGTTTAAAACTTGGACAGGCAGGGAAGGGCCTGACCAGGGCTAAAGGGTTCTCCATTCCCTGGAGATCTTGCAGCGACAGAAGGGACTCCATCTTTAAGATGAAACTCCTGCTTCCTTCTTTGTCCCTGAAACATGTGGGCCACCAGGTCACACAGGGTCCATGTCTTCCCATCCATCTCCCTCTTTCTCGCTCTCTCCCTGCTTCCCTGCCTGCAGGCTGCCTGTTAATTAAGCCCAAGTCCAGCCTCAAGATCAGAGCAGTAGTGTCTCAGGCTGCATGCTGGCCTCCAGAGGAGAAGGATTTTATATGGCAACAAGAGGGAGGGTGGTGTGTTCTCAGTGGCCAAGATCTAACAAGGCACACTCCGGCCCCTCCTTCAGGGGAGGCAGGCTTGAGCATGGAGGTGCAGCAGGGTCCACAGAGCTGCCCCGGGGTAGGAAGGGTGGCCACGACCCACGGGCAGGCTCCTCTCCACACCCCACAACCCCGGACTGTCTCTCATTCTCCTCGGTGCTTTCTGAGTTGCCCTCCTTATGCTCAGAGGAATCGCTGGCAGTGACAGAACAGAGATGACAAGCTATATTTCTGCCTTGAAGCTTTCTCCAGGCTGTTGGGAACTAGGTGCTTGTCAGTTCTAGGAAAGGAGAAATCTATGTATATTGTAGCCCTGAAGCAGTGCCCTGCGCAGGGACAGGCTGGCATCACCTCAGACTGTCCTTCCTCTCTCAAATGTGTATTTTATTGGTGCCTGCGTGGGGCCAGGGATGGCTGGCATCTCTTCCCTCATATTGGAGTGACTCGTGGGGGTGGGGGGTCAGGCTCCTCAGTGCTACCTCTGGGGTGGCGGTTGGCGACAGAGGCAGAGCTAGAGGTGAGAGACAACAAAGCTTGTGGCTGCACCACAACATCAGGAAGGAGCTCCCCTCTAGTGCCAGAAGGGACACAATTAGACGCAGAGGCTGAAGAACCAGGCGGGCGGGCCTTCCACCTTCCTCACTCTGACCCAGACCCTCTCCCTGCTGTGGCCTTTGGCAGAGGAGGGGGTGGTAAGGCCAAGAACGTCCGTACATTACAGGGTACAATTATTTCCTTATCATCGAGACCGTGAACACCTCGAAGACAGAGCCCATGTGTGTTTATGTGTGATCTCTGAAAAATACTTTTTAATGTTTATTTATTTTTGAGACAGAGCATGAGCGAGGGACTGACAGAGAGAGAGAGGGGGGTAACCAAAGCAGACTCCAGGCTCCTGGCTGTCAGCCCTGAGTCCGACGCGGGGTTTGAACTCACGGAGGGTGAGATCATGACCTGAGCCGAAGCTGGATGCTTAACTGACTGAGCCACCCAGGCGCCCCAGTGTGTGTGAGCTTTGTATGTCCAGGCCCTGGTATGTTGTAGGAGCATAATACATAGAGGCTAAATTAAAGCAATTTGCCCTTGCCCAGAAGAAGGGAGGAAGGGAGAGTAAAAAGCTACCCAAGAATAGAGGTTTCATCAGCCGCGTAGGCCCCAGGGACACATGGGAAATGAGGCAGGGGAGGCAGACATCGGTGGAGCTCCCAGGAGCGGCCCACCCCACACCTCAGGGCACAGCCACCTGCTTTCTTCTGGGAGCCCAGCATCCCCTCAGCACTTCCTACTGCAGCCACTCCCTTTGGATTGGTAAGAAATAGGAGAGCACAAAGAGGTGGGGAGGTGGGAAGAGCAAAATGTCTAGAGTCAGAAGACATGCCGCTTGCTGGCTGTGTTTTCAGGCGAGTCCAGTCCCTGACTTTCCTCAGCCGCATTATCCGCATCTGTAGAATGGGAACCACTAGCTGGCAAAGAGAAAGGCATCTCTCACACAGCGCAGATAGGATGTCAATTGGTGTGACCTTCCCATGGGTCATTTGTAAAAGTTCTTAAAAATGAAAATACCTTTGGAGTTGGCAGCTCCCATATCTAGAAACATCCTGAGGACAATGACCAAGTCTGGAGCAAATTCAGCGATAAGAATGGGCGTAATTGATAACAGCAAAAACCAGAAATAATCTAAACAACAAGCGGTAGGAATTGGGCTGAATAATTATAGCGTGTCCATAAATGGAATGCCATTTAGCCACAGGATTACAGTGTATATTTTCCTTATATGCAAAGATATTTATGATACATCGCTAAATATAAAAGCCTGATTGCAGAACAGTCTATAGAGGATAACACTGTTTTTAGGAAAGAAGAGTTTCATTTTTATGGGATTACAACTAACTTAAATTTTCTCTGTCTTATTTAACTATTTTGTACTAATCAGCATCTATTGTTCTGTAAAGATAATGAAAATTAAGTTGTATGAAAATATTGACCTCTACGGGTCATTCTGAGAGTTAAAGAAGATAGTACATATGGAAGTTGTTCGTAAACCAAAAAGTTACTGACTCAAGACGGGGTCCCTGCCCAAGAGGAACTTCCAGTTTGGAAAGAGAGGAAGAATACGTAAGATAACTATAGCATGAGACAGAATGTGGCAAGAGCTTTCAGAGAACGATAAACAGCATGTTACTTGGAAACACGGAGGAGGTAAAATTACTTGTGGTTCTAGAGGAGGGAGCCAGAATGTTTGAGTTGAATACTGAAGAATGGCGAAGGTCCTGTTAGGTAGTAATATAGAACTGGGGCAGCAGGAGAAGCAGGAAACTGTGGTACAGGTTTGGAGAATGGGAGAAGTTTGTGTCTGGACAGAGGACAGAGACCATATGAGTCACAGAAGGGTCTAGAAGGGCGGTTCGGGGCCAGACTGCAGACACCTTGAAGGCTGCACTTGGTAAAATGCCATCAGTGAACCTTTGTCGGTGCCTACTGTGAGTAGGGAGCCACTGAAAGTTCTGGGGGAGGAGCTGACGCCAGGGTAAACCCCTCAGGGGGAGTGAGGTTCTTCCTTCTCTGGGGCCTGGGATGGATGCAGAATAAGGGCTTCTGCCTGGGAAGCTCAGTCTGGAGGCAGCTGGCAAGCTGGAGGGGCAAACTGTGGTGTCGAGGAGGGGCTTGGCCGCCATGGTTGTGGCACGGGGCATGGAAGGGAGGGAGGAGCATCTTCTGCCCTGACTGGAAAGGGGTGGGCAGTGGTGGAAGAATGAAATGAAGGGGTGATCCAGGAGGGAAGACTAGGACACCTCTCCCAGCTTTGCTGCCCGGGACGGGGGTGTGGGGCCGGAGGTGGGGGGGGGGGGCGGGGCAGAGAACTGGGAGCCATTCACAGAATTCACCCAAGGCCCCAGGGAGGAGGAACAGGCTGGGGGTGTGGGGAGTGCAACAAGAGCAATCTGGTGCTCAGGATGTGTCCCCCTCAGTTGGTCCTGATCTCTTGAGCCTCTCTGTGTGGTGTCCCAAGGGCCTGCATTGGGGCGGGGGGGGGGGGTGCTGACCTGACCTCCCTGCTGCTTTGAATGTACCTCTAGTCCTCAGCTCCTAAGAGGCATCTGAAGGGGTGGGGAGGGGGTTTGTTTCCACCCAGTGAGCTTTTGTTAATGGAAATTCATTAAGCAATCCACCTATCTCGGAAGCTTCCCTCAGCTCATCCCCCCCTCCCAGCATGCCCCAGCTTACTCTTCCCTGCAGGCGGGAATTCATGCCCCCTCAGGATCCCGGATGCTCTGTCTCTGCCACCCTCACCCCCGGTGATGTGCACGCGCACGCTCACACACACACACACACACACACACACACCGGAAGGAAGGCGGGGAAGTCTTGTTCAGGCGGGGAATGTCTAAATTTCCATTTCCCCACTGCAGCTCCCAGCCCGGCCACTGTTTAGCTCCTCCTGTTGTCATGTCACTAGTTAATTACATTCTTTACTGAGGTGCAAATGTGTTTTTACAAGGAGACCAAGATGGTGTTAACTAGAAAGGAACTGTGGATGGTAAAGATGCATTTACCTCTGGTTGTAGGGCAGGGGCTCTTGGCTATATGCACCCCCACCCCCGGGCTGCCCTAAAAATGCAGCCCAGGCAAAAAAAAAAAAAAAGTGCAGCCCAGGCATGGAGCAGCCCTCTTCCACCCTCCATCTCGTGACCCTGCTATCCTAGCCCTCAGCACAGCCTCCTCGGAGTCAAATTAGCAACTCATCCATAAGAAGAAAATTAACGTGAGTGTCCAGGAAGTGTCAGGCCAGGCCTTAGGTCAGTGCAGACCACCAACCTCAGTTTCTGAAGATCGAAGTTCGTTTCAAGCATTGAGAACCAAAATGATTCACTTCGATCTAAAAATAAATCGGTAAGTGGTACAGCCAAAGCCACCTTCAGGCCAAGGCTGTCTTCAGTGTCAGGCTCTGCTCGGAGTCCGCTGCCCTCCTGACTCTTCCTCCCTTCTGCCCACAGGCCCCCTCCCCGCCCCCAGTAGTGTCTGCCCAGACCCGCAGCCAAAGTCTGCCACTGGAAAAGGATCTGAGACTCAGCCACACATCTGGAAACGTTGTGACTATTACCCTTCCTCTGAGCTCCCTACAATTTAGAACAAGAAGCCAGCGTTGCCCAACCCAGGGCCCAGAGTCACTCAGAGACTTGGCCCCATGTTGGGGGAGAGAGGGCAGAGCGCATAACCATATCAGACCAGACGGTTGATGACAGGGCATTTGGAACCATGACAAGGATTTGGGCTCTGAAATGGCTCGGGGGGGGGGGGGGGAAGGGGGGGGGGGGGGAAGAGGGGGCTGAGCAGCCACACTGAGGAGAGAGACCGGCTTGTTGCATATGGCAGGGAGGTCTGGAGAGCACATGGAAGATTCCCTCACAGCCAGGGGTGGCACCCCCTTGTTCTCTGACCACCCCGGCCTCTAATCCCTTCTGAGAGCTGCTCTGCCCTTTTTTACAGGTGCTCTGGCGCCAGCTGATGGGAAGAATTTCTGCCCCAGCCGGGAGTGAGAAGAGGGAGTGAGTCTCCTGAGGGCCATCCTCGAGTCCGCCAGGATCACCCGAACAGTAAGAAAAGCTTCTCCATCCTTAAACACATAGTTAAGCCCTCCAGGCAGCTGCTCTTGCCTTCTGAAAGCCTCGAGAAGAGGCTCCTCACATAAGCTGGCACTTAGCATACACAACCTTGGAGCGCCCACCTCGTATCCTTTTGTTCGTGCCTTCCCCCGCCCCGAGCTGCTTGAGGCCAGGACCAGGGCTGTGCCTTCTCCCTACGTACCTGTCTTCTCTCCTGCATAGTCTGGGAACAATAAAGTGCTGTCGATGCAGACTGACGGGCTGTTGCTTACATCCGCGGTGACGATAACGTACAGCCTTCTGGAGCAAGCGTTATCACCTAGGAACCGCCTAGGGACATTTGTTAAAATGCACGACCTGGACCTCACACCGGAGAGTCTGGTTTCTAAGCTGAGGTTCATACCGAAGCTGCACCCCAAGTGTTTCTGATGCACACAGAGGAAACTGCATTCCAGGTATCTCTGATGAACTCTGCGAGATAGTTCTTTAGAATGTATAAGGCATTTTGAATGGAGAATCTCATTTAATCCTCTTATCAGATAGGGCTTTTTTAATCCCCTTAAGTAACTTCACGATCTTGAAGACATAAGTATAGGCAGGGATTTAGAAATCCAGTTATCCAGAACAACCCTTTTTTCTTTCCAGTAGGCCATGATAAGGGCTGGATCTGTTATGGTGAGATTGGGCCCCGACTCCAAAGGACGCTGCCCATGACTTTGGAGGTTTCCCTGCTGTCCTAGAGGTGCCATGACCTTACAGTTCATCAGCCTTCATTTTGGGGGGCAGTCATCATTGCCTGATTCCTCACAAAAGCTGGTTTCCCTGGAGAGAGGGAAAGGGAGACAGTTGATCAGAAAGGTGAATGTTCCCGGGGCCAGCTCCGCAAGTTAGCAAGACCATAGATATTCCAGAGGACCACACGGGCAAGAACTGACTCCCAGGGTTTGTCTCGGTTCCTACGCCCTCTGGCCATTTGGGAAGCCAACCGTGGGGGGGGGGGGGGCATGCTGAAGCAGGCTGTGGCTCCTAGAGGTAAATGCCAGAGAAAAAGACATATCTAGGGGGTTCAAAGATTCACTCTTGAGCAAAGGAGTTTGGCAGTGCCCATTTCAGGGACAGATTGACAATCTTTTCAATGAGCCTGTGTGCACGGTCTTGTCAAAGGGAGATCACTGCAGACAGTAGTTGTGGTGAGGTCTTAAAAAGGATGAGGAGATGATGAAGGAAGGAAGGGAGGGAGGGAGGGAGGAAGGAAGGAAGGAAGGAAGGAAGGAAGGAAGGAAGGGAGGGAAGGAAGGAAAGAAGGAAGGAAAGGAAGGAAAGAAAGAAAGAAAGAAAGAAAAGAAAAAAGAAAGAAAGAAGGAAAGAAAGAAAGAAAGAAAAGAAAAAAGAAAAAAGAAAGAGAAAGAAGGAAGGAAAGGAAGGAAGGAAGGGATGGTGGGAGAGAGGGAGGGAGGGAGGGAAAGAAAGAAGGAAGGAAGGAAGGGAAGGAAATAAGGAAGGAAAGAAAAAGAAAGAAAGAGAGAGAGAGAAAGAAAGAAAGAAAGAAAAGAAAAGAAAAGAAAAAAGAAAGAGGGAAGGAGGGAGGGAGGGAGGGAGGGAGGGAGGAAGGAAGGAAGGAAGGAAGGAAGGAAGGAAGGAAGGAAGGAAGGAAGGGAGAGAGAGACAGGATTAGACACTCCTGGTGAACCAGTGTGCACAGATGTTTTGGCTGAGTCAGGGAGACCTTCTCTGGGACTGGCAATCGCGCTGAAGTTCTTGCTGAACTGCTAGGTAGAGCCCTATTTCTCTCCACTCCGAGGCTGCAGATGCTGGAGTCCAAACAGATCAGACGGTGCCTGGGAGAATGGAGGTGCCCCACCCCCTTACATGCCAGAATAAAGGGAAGGATGGAAATGGGTTGAGGGACTGCTAACGCCCGCTGCACACTTTGGCTTTCCATAGAATAGAAACTTTCCATGGATGACTTAGGGGCGACCTCAAATATCCCCCTGACCTCCCCTCACTCTCCCTACACACACACACCCACACACACACACACACACACACACACTGACCACCAAACCATCTTGATGAATGTTAGACAAGTCTGTTCTGGGGGCTAAATACAGTTGACACCGTTGCTTGGATTGGTGCAGTCGGCAAGGACAATTTTTGCAGCTAATGCTGGCAGTGTGGCAATCAGAGGAGCCGCCAGCTGTCTCACTTAAATTCTTAGCTCTCTCGTTCTCTTTTTTTAAAACCGTTTTGCTTACATAATCCACCCCCTTTTTATTTTCTAATTCTCTCCTTGCAAAGCTGGCACCAGAGGGGAAGGGCTGGGGTGGAGGGGTAGCAATTACACATCAGTTTGGGGAGCATTTACATTTTGCAATTACAATTTAAAAATAAGCCTCGTTAATGATCTCCACGTGTCACCGACAAACCCTAACTGACATACTCTCCTGGGCTTGCCTGCCTCCCCCTGAAGGCAGAGGTACCCAGGGAGACACAGAGGGAGGCCGGGGGCAGCATGGGAGGGGCCGCAAGAGCAATTAGGGTGCCCTTGAGGTTGGTGCCGGACAGGTGTGGAGCTGAGCACCCAGAAACCAGGAATTCAGGACTCCAGCCTCTCTCCTCTTCCCTGCACTCACTCATGCTCCGTCCCCAGCCCATCTCCTTCTGGGCTCTGGAACAGCAGGACTCTGTCCTCAGGAGGCAATGCCAGTCCTCAGAGCTGTGGGAAAGGGAGCCTCTACTGCTGATACTCTTCCAGGTGGGAATTTTCAGAGTGCTGTTGGGCAAACGTAAATCCCGGTCCCCAGGATCCCGCCAGTGTGCCTGGATATTCATGGACTGGGTAGAGGGACTGATCACACGTGTGGGGCTCAGGAAGGGAATGGGATTAGTTGTTTCACAGTTCAGGAAGGATGTTTCTCCTCTTATAATTGGCTGACATATAGTTAATGAAGCCCTCTGATCCCCTGGGCAGGGACTTTGGGACCAGACGCACCCAGACTCCAATTCTAGCTCTGACGTTTGTCGGCTGTAAGATTTAGGGCAAGTTAACTGAACTTTTCTGACCGTCATTGTTTTTATGCAATTGGGATAATCGTATTTACCTTAGAAGGCTTCTTTGAGGATTAAATGAGATAACGTACTAGAAAGCACCTCACACAGTGGCTGGCGCGTGATAAATGCTCCGTAAATGTCAGCCCCGCGCCAAGCCCCTCCTTAGGAGCCCCAACACACTTCCTCCTGCCTCCATTAATGGTGTGCCTTTCCAGCTACCGTGGACACTAGGGAAGGGTGCTCTGGTCTGATTTCGCCAGGTCTCCCCTCCAAGTCAAGCCATCTGCACGCTGAGCAGCTCCTGAAGGAGACCCCACCCCCACCAACCCCAGCCCCTCACACACACCCCTGCCATCTCCCTGTAGGATTCTCTGCAGAGCCTTGGCCTCGGGCCTCCATTCCAGCCCTTCCACTTCTCGTGGGCTGGCTCCCGAATCTGGCTTTCAACAGCCCGCTTCTCTCTTCTGGACTCTACTTCAATGCAGTGACCTTTTATCAGGCCCCACCTGCGGCCTTCATCTGTGAAATGAGGGAGGTGGGCCGGGAGCTGTCTGAGGTGTCGTTCAGCCTTGACATCTATAAGCCTGGGCTCCTCCTTCCCCAGCGACTTCCTCCAGGCCAGTGCTGTGTGTAAGGCTTTCATCTCTTGAGCAGCTCCATCCAGGCCCATCTTGGGACTGACCACTTACAATCAAAAACTTACATTTGTTACTGGAAACATACATAAGATAGCTCTTCCCTGTGGCAAAACCAGATATGCATCTTATAAAAACCCTAGACAAGTGAGACTTCCAAAAGCAAGCCCCTTGGCACGGGCGTAGAGAACACAGAAGGGGACTATAGCTTACTGGTTTGGGTACTTAGGCAAACAGAGTTAAGTATCATATTTTAAATACTTTTTTTAAACATTTCTTTATTTTTGAGAGACAGAGACAGAGCACGAGTGGGAGAGGGGCAGAGAGAGAGACAGACACAGAATCCTAAGCAGGCTCCCGGCTCCAAGCTATCAGCACAGAGCTTGACACAGGGTTCGAACCCACGAACCGCAAGATCCTGAACTGAGCCAAAGCCGGCAAGTAACTAACTGAGCCACCTAGGAGCTCCTTAAATACTTCTCTAACAACTTCCTTTTTAAACCTATGTTATATAATGAATGGATAGCTTTTCAGGTGAAAATAAATAGATTGTCTCCATTATTTTCAATTGCTGAATGTAGTGTTCTCTTAGATGGATATTTCATTATTTAATTTTAGGTATTGTTAAAATTTGAAGTAAAGTATGTATGTGAGGAAAAGGCAGGGCAAAAGCCATAAAATAGAATAAAAAGTGACCCTTCTTTCCCTTACTTTGGTCCATCGATCCAAAATCAACCACAAGAAACAGTCTCTGATTTTAGTTATTTGGTGGCCAGTGTTTACTATGTTATATAATATACTTAAGGCCCTCTTTCTTCGTTTATGTATTTATCTATTAACTCCCTGCTATGACAGCCGGGGAAATTAGAACATATTCTCCCCCTTCCAATTTGGAGTAGTTTGATCATTTTTATTAAACCATATTTGACATTATCTATTTTTAATATATAGTATTATATAGAATGTAGTATGTATAAGTTACATGTTCTACACTATATACCACACAGCACTACATATAATTAACTATGTTTTATTTTTATAGTATAATAGCGGTTTTACAGATCTGAAGATTTATAGTCTATCACTTAGTTCCCTCTGCATTTCAACTCTAGGTTGATCATAAGATGGAAATATTATCCAACCACAGAACTGAATAGTGTGATTTGACCAGGGAAAAGGAAACAGAACATTACAACTTAGCCGCTGTGGTAGGATCTTCCGATCCCCCAGAGGTGACCACTCGCCCCTCATTCCCGTCCAGCCCCCTTCCCTCCCACTGGGTCACATCAGATTGTCACCATGTCTTAAATATACACTGCCCACCTCCTCTGACCCCTCTGTTTTGCCGAAACACCCTCTAATTATTTCTGATATGGATGCCTGGGAAATAAACTCTGAGTTCCTACATGTCCGAAACAGACTTTATTTGGTCTTCAAATTTGATGGATAATCCGGTCGAGCTCAGAAGCCCAAGTTCAAAACCTTCTTCTCTTAGGTCTTGAAGACGTTGTTCTACCATCTTCCTATTTCCCATCTTGCAATGAGAACTTCTGTAAACACTCAGTTTTCTTTTCTTTTGCAAGCTTGAAAACGTCACCACTGTGTGTTTGGCTTTGTTTGCACCTGTCTTCTTTTCATTACCCCTACTCAGGCCTTGGGACCACTTTCAACCCGAAATAGTCACCTGTCTTGCTTCAGCTCAGGGAAATTTTCATTTCATTATTCCTTTGTTTGTCCTGCTCCCTCATCTGTTTCCTCCTGGAAACTTCCACTGCCCAGCACAGAGCCTGGCGCATTGTAGGCACTCAGTAAATGGTTCTCGAATTTGTTCCTTGGGACCTGGATTCTAGTTAGGTCCTTATATTCAACTCGCTGCGTGGACTTGGACAAGTTTTCTCATTTGAACAGAGAAGTCAGACCTCATGACCGCTCAGGAGACTTTCACTCTGCCAGTCCGCCTGGAGCCCGGAGTCCCCGCTGCTCCTAGGATTGGGGAAGAAACTGAGGAGCGGGAAACGAGGGGAAGGCAGAGTTGGGCAGGAGGGCAGCCACAGCAGCCAGCCTCCCACTGCAGACATTTCTCTGAGCCTTTCATCCGTTCAGCATCCCCTGCCTGTCCCCCTTGGGGACCTTTCTCCTTGACCTTCCCGATCATTCTCAAATGGGCCTCTTTTCCTCTTCATCTCCCTGCTCCCTGCACTTTCTCAGCTCCCCTCCACACACAGGTCCCATTAGTGAAATAATCTCTGACCGTGGCAAGTGTCTCATTAAGTGAGATCTTTTTTTTTTTTTTCTCACTTTTATGAATTCCCGCACAAGGAGACTTCCCTCCGCAGTGCTGCACAGCAGACGCTTTGACCTGAGACAGCCAGGCCCTAAAAAAGAGAAGAAAGATTAGAATGGCCTCTTGATAGCTCGGATCTGCCCCAGCCTTAGGCTACCTTGTGCCCTGGGGGAGGCATCTTGGAGAATTCCCACTTGCCCCTCTTCCCCACCCCAGAGACTGCTCTGGGAGCAGACACCTCTTGCATGTGGCTCCCCTGACTGCCTAGACCGACCTGCTCTGGACAGAACCTCCAGGTCTGGGAGCCAAGATGCTTGGCTCCTTCTCCCTGAGAGGGCCAGACAATGGAAGATCCAGATTAACAAGTGCTCAGATCCCAGAAGATCATCCTCTGTCCTAATTAGTCCCCAAGGGCCAGAGTCTACCGGGCAAAATGGTCTTCTCTCTTCTTCCATCCCCTGGTCCTCTGAGGAGTGGGAGTCCCCTCTTACTGGAGAGAGAAGAGGGGGAATGTAGAGGCACAGTTTTTAACTTCAAGTCCACAAAGCTTCTGTACAAGGCAGGACTCTTTCTTTCCGCTGGGACCACCATGATAGAACGTGAGTTGGCATTGCAAAAGGCAGAATTAAGGTTGGAGGTGAGTTTTTAGCTTTTCAGACAAGCTAATATGAAACACTTCTCCTTGGTGCCTGAGTGCAGTAGAAAGGGCCAGCCTATGAGTAAAGCTTTCCCTATTAGAAGCCAGAGAACTACAGACCCCTTTCCAAGGCTGGAGTTTGAAGGGGGATGGGGCTTGCTCAGCAGGGGACAGGCAGGAGCCAGTGGGAAGTAGAGCACAGCTCTCGTCCTCTGCACGTCCATTTAGCTGCTGCCTGCTTGGGAAGCTGTGGGCCATAATCCTGCTGCTGGCCTGTGAAGATGTTGTCCCTGGGCGCCCGTTTAGACTGCTGCTCGGGGTCCCTCTGGGCCGAGGGAGGAGGGTGGGCAAGAAGGAGCTTCTGCAGGGGGATAAAGCTAGAAGTCGAGGAGACAGGACAAGAGATGGGATGCCCCCTAAGGATGGGCTGCCCCTACTTGCAAAAACCAATACTGCGCAACTGGGCAGGCTTTCCAAAGATACAGCCAGGTGCCTCTTCGCCTGTGAGTCATGGGCACATTTCCCCTCCAGAGCAGGGGCTTCTTTGTAGCTGTGGGTGGTTCCTGGAAAACCATGGGTGGGGCGGGGGAAATAAGTCCAAGGGGAGAGACACAGAGAGCAGGCAGACTGCCCCTGGCCCCCTCCCTTCCAGCCCCCCCGCCCCACCTGGGCGGCAGCAGGGCCTCACGGTCAGGCTGACGGAATCACAGTCAACGTGAGTCAGAGCCCCGGCCCTGACGCCACAGAGCGTGAGGTCAGGGCACAGGCAGGCCCGCTTTCGCTCCGCCCAAGTCCGCAGAGCCACGCCCCCAGACAGCTAAAGCACGTGACCCCGTCCCCACTCACACCGCCTTGTAGATGCAGTCTTCACCCTTGTACTTGTGTCATTTCCTGTGCATTCTTTCATTCTGTTCTCTCCCTTCATAACTGAACCCGCAGTCCAGTGAGTCTACGAGGGAGACTTTAAGACTTGCCTCTTTCAGCGCTCTTAATGTTCTCCACGTCTGTCTCCGCGGCATTACGTTTAGGAGACCCCGACTTCTTAATAGCTGGCGTCAGCGCTTCCAGTCTTCCACCTTCCACTCATTTGTATGAAACAAGGAGGGCAAAATGCAATAAAATATTTAAAGAGATGTGCGCACACGCTGCCGTCCAAAGATGACACGGCTGGTAGTAGTGAACCGCTGTCGAAGTGGAGGCACCTTCCGGAGGCGTGAAGGGCGTGTCCATCAATGGAGGCACAGACGCCCAGGTTTGCCATTCGGAAGATATTTAGGGGGATTGCTGGAATACAATTCGTGGAAATGCAGGGCATGGGAAGGTGAAAGGGCAGCCTGTACTGGATGGCCCAACTCAAAGTCGGTAGTTTGCACACCCATCCTTGAGCCTTTTCTGTACCTCTCTAATTTCCGGGGGCCTGACCCCTCCTCTGGTGTTTCCCCGCCTCCACCCTGAGACTTCTAGGTTAAACGTTCGGAATCTGAAAGCAGACCATGTGTCAATCACACTGGAAAACTTCCTCAGCCGCACTAAGCTTCAGTTTCCACATCCGTGAATGAGGATGGCCATCATGCCTACGCCATAAGATGGCTGGGAAAACATAAATAAGGTTATTTTATCAGAAGCTTAGCATAATGCCTGGGGCATGGAGAAAGCTCAATGAACGGCAGCTGTTATTAATTGCATTTACCATCTCACCCTATCAAAATTTGCTCCAGGGAAACACACTCATTCTCACTGAGGTGTAAATGACTGCTGGAACTTGAAGAGCTATCTTTTCCAGATTTGTGTGTTTGTTTTACATGTTAACAGTAAGCCAAAGAAATTAAATCATAACTGTGTATATATGCAAGCTCCACAAGGAGATAGCTTGTGAAATCATATGGCACAAGATTTTCCCCCCTAGAAAGGAAAGGCAAGGAGGAACCATGATCTGGTCTGCCAGGGAGCACAGGGCTCCATGGGCGAGATGGGAAATGTGGATGGGAAGCAGGTTTTCCATAATATAGAAACACATGTAGTGATCATTCACCCTTCCATGCTCTACTTCTGCTTCATGGAAGAGTAGAGTTTTGAGCCAAATTCTGATGAAGGAAAGGGCACAGGAGTGTAATACAGAGACGTTGATGGCCGATGGGAAAAAGCATGGAGGAAAACTCCCATTAGGTGATAGAGAGCATGTCTGTTCACCTGGGGCTTGGGTCCGGATGGCAATGCCCAGGGACGTTTACTGCCCAGCATCACTGCTCTGCACATGGCAGCCTTTGTCCTCCCTTCCCTGGGGCTCCCTCTCCCCACAGATGGGGGCACAGAGCAGGTGACCTGCCCTTGTTCCCAACAGCAGTGAGGCCCAACGTTGAGGGAGGCCCCTGGGCACCCTTTCCTCCTCCCTGAGTGGACCCCGTTGCTCTGGACTGTGCCGGGTCTCCCTCCCTTCCATGAGCTGGTGAAGGAAGTATCAGGGACGAGTGGCTTTTCTACGATAAACTGAGCCCAGAGAGCCACTTGCTCAACAACCCTGACTCTTGGCCATTTTTTTTCTGGAGGCAATTAAAAAAAAAAAATGGACCCAGCTATCATCCAGCGAGAGGACACCATGGTATGGTCTTGAGGGACAAATGGAGCCTGGCTGACCCTCTTAGGATCCTCTGGTTCCAGAAGAATCTGAGAGCATCACAAGGGACAGAGGGGACAGGAGTCAGCGTCCCTTATCTCTATGGATGCCACCCCCCCCCAGTCCTGTTGCCCCAGCCCCCTCCCAGCCCACCCGTGCTTTCCTTCCCCTTTCCAGCTCCCCATGAGTGCTCCCCTCCCTGTGTACCGCCTCAGAGGAGAGAAAGATTGATGAGAGGGAGGTGGCTCCTCCAAGAACAGCAGCTCTCCTCCCATCTGGGATGCCCAGCGCCGGAGCTGCTCCTCTGTCTCTGTTGAGTTGTGAGCCTCAGGGGCCCAGCCTCTGTTGTTTTCTCAGCTCTGTTCCCGAGCAGCGGCTGCCGTCAGCTCTTGACAAATAATAATAAACCTGGGAATCGGGTTTGTCGAGGGGGATTTCGGTCCCTGGGTTCATTTTTAGATTGTGTGTGTGTGTGTGTGTGTGTGTGTGTGTGTGCGCGCGCGCACCCAGACAAGAGAGCACATGATGGTGTCCTGGGGGAGCAGGCTGGGGCTCCCAAGTGCCCTGGCAACCCATCCTCCCTACACCTGAGGAAGAGCTGGAGGGCTCTCCTCTGCCCCTGACCATCGGTGCTGCCTGCATGTGTAAAAGAAAAGAGAAATAATTGAATGGATGGCCTGTGACTCTCTCTCTGTCCCTCCCCACCTCACCCACTTACGCTATCTGGATAGAGACGAAGGGGCTGGAGATGTAAAACAGAGGGCAGAATCCCAGCTCTAGGTTCGGGAGTTGCCTGAATGATGGGTGGGGAACTTGGCCACAGGCCCAAGGAGAGAGGCTCCTTGACAGAACCTTTACACGGACTCCCCCCACCGTGGCAGTAGCATGACCCCCTCCTCCACACACATACACGCACCGACCTCCATTCCTGAGGCGCTGCACCAAGGGGAGGGCTTTGCTTGAAGAGGAGGAATGTTCCGAGTCAGGCATCAATGCTAGCAAAAGCTGGGCCTGGCCGTGGGTGAGTGTGAAATTTAGGACCCTGTCATGGTGCCTCTCTAGGGCAGAACAGCACCCGCTCTGAGCAGTTTGGAGGTGGCCATTGGAGGTCATGGCTGCCACTCGTGCCTCCAGGCAGGCGAAGCTGCCAACCACTTAGCTGTGAGGCGCGTGCAAGGCCAGCGCTTACCCTTATAACCAGCATGCTTTCCCCCCACCTTTCTGGAGGTTTTTTGTTTTATTTTGTTTAAAGGAACCAAAGGGGGAAAAATTGCCAAGTTGTGAAGTGCTTTAGGAGTAGATGAGGATCTTCATCAAAATGCTAAAAGCTGGAGGGGGAGAGTAATGTGAAAACTCTTGCCTGCTATTTATGGGATTGATTCTCAGATCAAGAAGAAGCAAGCAGTCGGATGAAAGGAATTATTGTTAAAGCTCCTCGGTAGGAAGATCTAATGGACAATTGCTGCTATCAGGGGGAATTAAATTGCTGTTTCAGTTTGTAAAATATATCAGCAGCTTTTTGAAGCCAGGAAAGGTGTGACAGCCCTGGCAGTGGCGGTGGCGGTGGGGGGGGGGGGGGGCGGCTCTGGCACTTTCGGGCCCCAGCGTGGGGAAGCAGGAGGCAGGCAGGAAAGAGGGCTGGGGCAGAGCACCAGCCACTGTCCTAACTGACCCTGCTCTGCGTGTTTGAAGCCAAATTGCAAAACCGCTAAACTGAGGGAGTTGAGGGGCTAAGTTGGCAGCCCTAAGGTGCCCAGAGTGTGCCCTGATGTGCTCGGAGCCCCCAGCATCAGAGAGGCAGGGCTGTAAGCAATAGGTCAAGATGGGGGCTCCTCTCTGGGAAAGCTGGTCAGGGGGTGATGCGGGTCTGTGTTCCCAGCGGCCCCACTCACACCCAGGGCAGTCAAATCCTCTGCTTTCCGTGACCCCTGAGCGTCCCGTCACTAAACTGAGCACACAGAGGGATCCAGTGTGGATAAAACACCACCTCTCCTTCTAGAACGGGGCCTCTAGGCTCGGGTCAGTGAGTGTGCAATGACCTGCTGACCCAGCCACACGCGCGGGAGGCATACTGCTGTCCCAGATAAAGGCCATATGACAAAATGGCTTCGGGAGTGGGGAACGGAGAGGAGCAGAGGCCCTCAGAAGGAGGACCACAGCCACCTAGAGGAGACTACACTCCTGGTAGAGGGAGCAGAAGGCTCTCTGCCTTCTCTGCTTTCAAAGAAGGCTCTAACCCCTTCCATAGACCTTCTGCCCCATGTGGCACTTAAGGGCTGAAGGAGGAGAGAAAAGTGGGGAGAGAGAGGCGTGTTCACGTGTCTCAGGGAGTCCGAAGCCCGCAGTCCTAGTTCAAGCTCACTCTGGCTTCCGCTCTGTCTCCACTCTGTCCCCTGGAGACCAGCATCATAATAATAGGGCACGACCTGGCACCACCGCCCAAGGAGGCTTCCCAGAAAGGTAGCAAATGATAATTAGTTCAAAGAGCTCTGGTGGCCAAGGGGTCTGAGTTGCCTGCTGTCTTGCTGAAGTCAGTAGAGAATTCTTTCCTACTGAAGGTTCCAAGCAGGAACCAGGAGGGGCAGTGGGAAGCGGCCCTCCTGGCTGGGGTGTTCTGCAGTGACTTGGGCTCTGTGCCAGGCGCAGTGTCCCTGGGGACCTGGGTCATGGTGGAGTGGCGGCTCATTTTGGAGCTTCAGCCAGCCAACCTTCAGGACAGTAGTGAGCAGGGGTCTGATCCTGAGTGCAAAGCCTACTCGGTTCCCCTCCTGCCTGTCCTGCCTTCAGTAACAGGGACACAGCCACCTTCCAGGCTCCCACGCCCCTCTCTGGACCTGCTCTGCTCTTCGCACACTGGAGGGCTTCCATTTGCCCCCAGCACCCAAGGTCAGAAAGACAGGGGCCAAACAGCGTCCACCAGGCCACAGCATGCCTGTCACCTGAGTCCTCGGGCCCCTCAGCTACCACACGGTTCCTAGAACACATGGGCCAGCGTTTGGTGTGCTCCTGGGGGGCTGGCCCCTTCCCCTTCATTCCCCAAGGGCTTTTCACTTCTCCCTCGCTTACAGTGACCTTCTCAACCAGACCTTCTCAGATTTTACAGCTTCCCAGCTCACAGGTACATCCTCCCTCCCAACTCTGTATCCTCCACCATTCCCGCACTGGTCCCCGCCATGTCACTGCCCAGCGCTGACTCCATAAACCAGGCACTGTGTTTCTTCTAAAGCTTCAGATTTCTAGCCCTTCCCGAGTTTCACAAGAAATCTGGTGTGTGTGTGTGTGTGTGTGTGTGTGTGCACGCGCGTGCGCACGCACACACCCCTGCGTTTCTTTAGATAAATCCAGAGTCACATGAAATCAGTGACAGTTTGACACCGTTATTTCAAGATTCATCGCTCTGAGTTGCCAGCACAGGAGACCTAGCCAACTCCTTCCCACCAACAACACTTTTTTTCCAAGCATAATTTATAGCAGTGGGGTGAATTTGTTTCCAAAAGATGAATATCACACTATCAGCAACAGCTGCCTCTCATTTTTATTTGTTTTTAAATTTGACTCAAAGTCCAATTCTCTATACACATCCGAAGCTGTAAATCCTAAGGCGACTGATTACATGATTTAGTAAACAGGTTATATTATATAATGCAATTAAAGTAGGGCTCCGAGGCGCCACCTACAGGCCGCTCCTGGGAAGAGAGCTGGGCCAGAGACTATCATTTTGGACGAGGCTCGAGGCTGAAGGAAAATAAACGGGATTGCACCAGGGTTGAGGCGGCTGCTCCTGAGGGAGAAGTTGCAGCCAGCCAGGTTACTAATGCAGCCTTTTGGTCCCTCCTGCTGAGTTCACTCTGTTATTTCAGCCTCCTGCAAATCTGTCTAGACGTCAGAACCCAGGCCTGGGCAGCTGCTCAGAGGGGCCAGCCTGGGGGTGAGGGGGAGCTGCCTGGGGGCTTCTGGGCAGGGGCTGCTGATGGGAGCTGCTGGCTCTCTGGCCTCAGGGGCCTCCTCCCTCACTCTCAAATGGGAAGTGAGGTAGAGAAGACTGGAGCTTGGCTAGCCTTTGCAATGAAGCTACAATCCAACGATTTCCATCCCCTTCAACAAAGCTTGTGTTGAGGGCCAAACGATGGGCAAAGACTTTCAGACTATTCTGGTGAAACCCCTCAGCTTGCAGTCCAAGAGAGGAAAGTGGCTTGTACTGGCCACAGATAAGTAGCAGAGCTAGATAAGGAATCCAGGCTTGCTGACCCCACAGGCAGGGTCATGGGCAAATTCACGGGAATTTTCGGAAGAAGAAATTGAGGCCCAGGCAGGGGGCGGGACTTCCACAGCCTCTGTGCGTAGCAAGGCAAGGAAAACAATGAAAATACTGCTGGTGTGTGTCAGAGGACAGAGGAGAAGAGCTTCAGGGGCCCCTCAGCAGTGTGTCTAGGACGGAAGGGAGGAATGGAGGGAAGGAAGGGGGGAGGGGGATAGAGGGAAGGAAAACCCAGCATCAGTGCTCCTTGCCATCACCTCTCTGCCCGAAACTACAACACACTTCAGATGAATCAGGTTCTGGGGCCTCAAGGATTCTAGCTTCTCCAAAGAACTTTTGTAAGACTGGGCCACGGATAACTGGGGAGAGGAGAGGGGACTTTCTTCCCTGAGCACGAAGAGAGAAACTGGACCAGAAAGGGGTGGGGGCAGGGATGGATGAAGAAAACAGGACTCTCACGGTCCAGAGGGTGTATCTGCGTCCACACCTTCTTCTGTGCCGAGCATCCACCCAGTCTCCCGTCTGGGGCAATGAGGTGCAACAGTGAGGAGTGGAGGGAGGCTGGTCTTGTCCCCCCTCCTACCAGATACAATGTAGCCTCAGCTAGGGTCAGAGGGCAAGCGCAAATGCTGTTGGGCCAGCTGGCCAGAGAGTTCCCAATTAGACTTTGTTTCTCATCCTTAAGGCCCTGAGCCCCCAACCCCGTCACCCCAGCCCAATTACTGCCAGGCAGCATTAACCCCTTGGTGCCCCAGGCCGTTAATGGAATGTTAATTGGTCTAATGGGTTTCATGTCAACAAGTCCTAATGAGCTCCTTCCTAACGAGCTTGCTATTTTTTTTCTAAGCCTGTTTGTCAACACACTGGAGTTTGGGCTATAGACCCGGGACCTCACCTTTGGGGGGGCGGGGCAAGAGTTGAGGAGACAGACGGAGTGGGTGCTCTAGGGCTGCCCATTCCTACTTCCTAAAGGGGTGTCTTTTTATGCCCCTTCAGCCACCTGCAACCCATGCAACACTGCCTTCCTCAGCTCCCGAGCTCTGTAAAATGGCAGTGTTAGCTCCTTTTGATAATATCAGTGACACAAATTATTTCTTCTTGGATATCACTGTGGGGTTGAATGTTGCATCAGGGTTTTTGTCCCCCCTTCTAGCTGTCATATAATAAAGGTTCTCAGCACTAAGAGCAATCTTTTGACATGAGCCTCTCTTCCATGGGAAATTTCTCTGTGGTAAATCATTGCTCGGTGTCCTCCATTTGCAATCTTGGCTATGCTCCCTCGAGTGCCCTGGTGTCTGGTAACAGAGGACTGGGGCCTCTGGACGGGGCGGAGCAGGCCCTCCGAGCCACTGACAAATGCTGAAAGCCCCTCCGAACTCCCAAAGAAAGTACAAAAAGGGCCAAGCGCCCAGCTATTGCTTAAGGAGCAGCCCCCAGCCAGCTGTGGAGTCCCTCTGGGCCCAGTTTCAGAACAAGAGAAGTCAGATTCCCATGTTCCTCTCCAGGGTGGTTCCACATGGCCCCTTAGCCCCCCAAGTCAGTGGGGGGAACCAATGGGTGAGGGGGGAGCGCATATGCGTGTGGAGTGGTGTGAAGAAAAGAGCAAGCTTCCGGAGATGGGCGTGGGGTCTCCCCCAGTGTCTTGTTACCAGAGGCCTCTGTGCCTGAGTGAGCAGAGAACTGATGAAACTTAAGCCCCTGATGAAAAGGCCTCCTGTTCTCCGGCAAGAGAAGCCCCCAGAGGGCAATGGGTTAGTGGCCTAGTGGCCTGTGGTGACCCCAGAGAGGAGGAGGGGAGGGGCAAAGGCCATCTGGGTCCTCAGAAAATTGTTCTTGTGTCCTCTGGTGAGGCCGGTCTGGCCCCTGCTCACAGCCTGACAGACTCCAGACCGAAAAATCTCCTCAGTCTTGGCAGCCATGGTTGTTTCTGGGTGCAGACAGCTTTTAACGATCTCTCCTTGCAAATATTTCCAGGGACAGCAACTCTAAAGTGCCCCTACCTCCCATTCATTGGACAGTGAACAAAAGAATGCAGATTAAAGACTCTATCTTTAAAAGCCCCAATCCTCCTCATTGAGCGTCCTGTGCTTTGCCTTTAAGTGACCTTCTCATCCGTGGAATTAGGTTACCCTGAGACCCAAACCCGAGGTTAAAGGAAACTAGTTGCCCCTAAGAGGGGAGAAAACCCGCCTAGAGGGAGCTCCCACCCCAGACTCTGCCCCCAGGCTCCCTCTTCTGGAGGCTGCTGGCACTACAGCCCCACAGTGGTTCGCTTTTCGGGGGGCCAGGGATTGGGGCTCCGTGAACGAGGTCCTTAGGCAGGTCCCAAGGCCCCAACCAAAGTTTCCTCATCTACCAGAGTTCCAGGAAAGGCTGGATATCCCTATTTCCTTTTTTCCCTCAGGGTCCAAAAGAGATTCCACACCCATTTCAATATCCAAAAGGTCTTCATTCTGGAAGTTTCTTCTGACATCTCAAGGAGTCTCTATCCTCTTTTTTCCTCAGGAACTCTTTTCACTCTCCTCTTGATTTCCTTGGATGTTTACCGCCACCCAAAGACCCAGCCGTGAAAATAAGCATTGGTTCTCCCAGTCCTGAGGTGGCTGGCTTTCCTGAGGGCTCCTTTCTGAGACTCTGTGAGAATAAAGAATGGATCTGGGTGTCATGTGGGGATGGGAGGGAGCGGAGCGGGGGAGACCCTGAGTGTTTTTGTCACACAGATATCCCAGTGGCCCATCACCGGAAGTAAGGCCAGGGTGGTGAGGTGTAGGTAGCAGTGAGGCCATGGGGAATCCCCTGCAGTCACAGCAAAAGTCCTCTCTTCCTATACAGTCTCCTCCAGAACCTCCATTTCATTTTCCTTGTGCCCGATGGGGCCATCACCTCCTCGACTGATAACACTCCTCAGAGAGGAGATCTTGCCTCCCGTCATTTATTCAACCACACCTCCTCCTGGCTCAGTCCTTTGCATGTAGTTGACACTTGATGACTAGTCCTTGAATGAGCACCTAAATTCCCAATGCTTTGCACACTTAAGGTCAAAGCGTGCCTGATGCTTCAGAGACTCAGTTCAGGCCAGGCTTTCTATGTTCTCTTCTTCCTGGAAAATAATCGAAACAACACCCACACCTTCTCTCTCTCTCTCTCTCTCTCTCTCTCTCTCTCTCTCACACACACACACACACACACACACACCCCACAGGGTCCTGGAGACCAGCCCCTTCCTTAGGCAGCTCCCAAACACCCTCAAGTTCCCACAGAATTCAGGTATGCAAACATGTCAGAAGACCCCTAGGGCAAGGGATCGGCTGGAGGGCCCTCAAGCACAGGGGAAGGAGTGTGTGAGTCTGTATCACAAATGATTCTAGCTTATCAGCACCCTCCACCCAGGAGAAGGACAGGTCCCTTGCCCCACAGAGGTTCTTAGGAGTTTCCAGGTGCCACAATGGACAGGTCTGCATCAGGCAAGGAGCCAGTGCTTTCCAGCTCTAAATATTTCAAGGCATCTCCTGTAGTAAACAGCTTTCCGGGCATTCTGTTTCCTTGGGCGGTGTTGCCAGGCTGTCTCTCCACTTACAGCACTGTGATCTGGTTCGAGAAGAAACCTTGAGGTCCAGCAGGGGCAGCTCACTGCCTGGTGATGGGAAGGAGGGAGGACAGTGGAGGACACAGGGAACAGGAAACCTGGAGATTTGGGTCCAATCCCGCTTCACTGCTCACCCCCCCCCCCCCCCCGCCCGCCAACATCATTCCTCTTGGCCTCTGTCTCTTCCTCTATAAGGAAGGCGTGGACTTGGCTCTGACTGCTCTTCTGGCCCCAGATGCCTGTGACTCTGTACCGAATGAAGGCTAACGAGTCTTAGTAGAATGTTGCAGATACATCCATATGGCCAGTCACAAGCACACACCTAGAATAACTCGGCAAGTGAAGGGGTGCTCACCCGGGCTCTCAGACGTTCCTTTCCCTTCCCTGCGAAGCTCCAACCGGTCACCCCTTGCTGCGGGCTCCACCCTCGGGTCTAAGGAGCCGACCTGCGCCCCGCCTCTCTCTTCGGCCGCTAGGGGGCGTGGCGAGCACACCTGGGAGGGGTTGGTCGGTGCTCGCAGACCCTGGGGCGGGGAGGTGGGACCTGGAAGGACGTGAGGCCTCCTGCCCTTGAGAGCACAGGTGGCTGCTCCAGAAGCCTGGGGAAGGGACAGCGCCCGTGTTCTGTGGGATACCCGAATGGCCGCCAGTGCCCCGTGCTGCCACCAGCCAAGCCCTCCCCGTCGCTCCCCTCTCCAACCAGGCCCCAGCTGATGCTGAACAAAGCGTGGTTGCGGGAACACAGGTTGCTTCCTGCGATTGGAATGTCGTTTCTTTCAAGTCAAAACAGCACAGCAAGCCCCTCCCCACCCAGGCCTCTCCCCCTAGCTCTCATTTGTTCCCCTAAAGGGCCTCAGCGCTTGCTGTAGCCCGTCAGTCCAGGTGGCCCAGCCTGAGAAAATGTCCAGCCGGCCGGTCCCCAGGGCTCCCTGCGCTCAGCGTATTAACAGTGCGGCCCCCTTTCTCCTGCCACAGATCCTCGATGTGAATCAATCCCATGATGCAACATGCCTCCCCAGCCCCCGCTCTGACGATGATGGCCACGCAGAATGTCCCTCCCCCACCCTACCAGGACAGCCCGCAGGTGAGTGTCGACTGACCAGATGGCTGGGAACGGGGTGCGGTGGCCTTCCCTGGGCGGGACAGAGCTAGGCCTCTCTCAGCTGTACCCTGGCGACTCTCTGGGTTCTCTCCCCCTCACCCCCACCTACCCAACTCTGGAGAGCAGGCAAACACAGACCCTGGAGGGGGTCATTGCATTTGACAAACCGGGTTCAGATCCGACTTGAGTAGCTCTGTCACCAGCATCTGGGACCCTTGTCTGGGGCACCCAGTCAAGAGCCTGCCCTACCCCCACCCTGCTTCCCACTCAGAGCAGATAACAGACAAATGCACAGCACTCCTTCCTCAGGGAGATCCGGATGCCGGTGAATCGAGTCTGCGTTTGAGTATCTGGGGAAATTTCTTAGAGGCTCCTTTGTACCAGATCCCCCCTTTACTGGTCACTGGAGCCTTTATGTCCAGTCCTTCTCTGCCTGCCCATTCCAGGAGTCACCCTTCTGTTCAGGATTGTGTCAGCTTCTTTCTAGAAAAAGGCCAGGACTGTATCTCTACACCTGTAGCCCTGTCTCCCTGGTTCCCAGTTTCCATCCCCCACCTGAGACACAGCAGCCCCCCAAGTTCTTCTGAGACCCTTCCTGGCTGCGTCTCTTGGGAAGGTGGCATCTTCGTCCTGTCTACCTGTTGTCTCCTCTCCTCCCTCTAGAGGACTGGCCCGGCTTTGGGGAGTCGGGCTCCCCCCGTCTGTCAGACTGACCACCCCAGGATCTGTGCCCTCCCCTCCCCCTGCGTGCATCTTCCTCCACATGTGGTTCTCTGGAGGCTCTGAGCAAGTTATGCTCTGGGCTCTCACGGAAGCCTCCATTCTCCGACCTTTACCTTCACTTCCTCCTGTTTTCTCTACCTTGGTCTCTCAAGTCAGTATTAATTCAAGAAGTGTTTATTGAGTATCTGTAATATGAAATGTGGCCAGCTAGAACATTCATTCGTTCATTCGTTCGTTCGTTCAACAAACGGGCAGTGAGAGCCAACCGTGTGTCAAGCGGTCCTTCTCACGCTTACCCAGCAGCCGGTCTTTGCACTGCCTGATGTCCCTTGCTCCTTAGCATTTCACACACAGCCCTTCTCAGGGGCCACGTGGAAGATCTGTGCAGCGTGAAACAGATAGTAAGGGGCAGACGCAGGGTGGGCAGGCTTTTGTTCACATTAGGTCCTATGTCCCTGGCACACCCAGCCTAGTGCCAGCATGTAGTGCCTCTCGATCCATCCCTGCCCCCCCCACCCGCCCCAGGGGAATCACCACATTACAGAATGCCCCGCAGGCGGACCACCACTGGCTCCTCTCCCCCTGAAAATCCAAGAGCACTTGTCTTTCCCTGATCTTTGAGCACACGACCTTTTGTCCCCACCCCTGTTCTAACATGTCATCGCCAGTCTCTCCCCCAACCCAGCCTCATATGCGGCAAACCTTCTGCCCACGTCATTAGCTTTCTACGAATGACCGCAGGCTTGGACTTGGCATTTACACGGTCCTCTATTTGAGAGCGTCCGGGTGTGCAGCACTATGTGCGGCCTTCCCCTCCACAGTCAGAATAAAGTCCGGGACCTAGGCACCTAGCGGGGGACCTAGGCACCTAAGGGTCATAATGGGGGGCGGGCTTCATTCTTCCTCAGTGGACACAGATGTCATCCTCTTATCTGCTCAGGCAGTGTTGGGGTCCCCCGGGGTACTGATAAAGGGGCAGGAACTTTGGCTCCGTTTCTTTTGTCATTGGATATGCTCTCCTAGCTCCACAGTAGACATGGGGAATGGACAGGGGGTTGCTTCCTGTATTTAGCCGGTGGTGGGTGCAGAGGCCTGCATACACAGGGCGTGGGGACAGGCAAGGGCGGGGCCACGAGGTCAGAGAGCATTGAACTGGCGCAGCTGGTGGCGGCTGCCTCCCTCCCGCCCACCCCAAGCCCACAGGGGCAGCTGGGAGAAGTTTGGGTTTGGTGGGGATTAGCAGCGGCAGGACCTGTGTTGTCCAAGAATGCTGATCCGGGTGTAGTTAAGAACAGGAGCCTGATTTAACTGTCAGCACACAGCCGAGAACTAACACATCCCAGCTGCCGGGGGAGGTGATGCACATGGGGCTGTAGCTCCTGGGCGCTCAGCCCCCCCGGAAGACACCACTGAGCTGCCTTTTGGGGGAGGAACCGAGGCTCCAGTTCCCCATCTGGAGGCTCAGAGTAGAAGCCCTGTGTGGGGACTATCCCAAGGCTCTCCTCTCTGAGAAGCCGCCAGCACTTGGCCATTGAAAGCATATTTATAGCAAAGGAATACTTTCCCCTGAGGAAGCCACACATCTATCTGTGACCCCAAGGTCCAGGAAGGAAGTGCCGGACAGGAAGTGTCAGTGTCCGTGGTAAAGTGACCAAGCCAAAGTCTGGAGTCCTTATGGCCTTAGCTAGGGCCACTGGACTATGGCTAGACTGCCATGTGCCTTCCCTGAGCCAGCCTGGTTCCCAAAGAAACTGACGAGGTTGGAGGGTCGTGGGGAGTAGTCAGGGCAGAGATGGAATGAGTGGGATGCAGGAGGTGAGTAAGACCCCTGGACAAAGAACTCTGACTCACAGGGAAAGGCTGTTCTCTCCAGGGAGAGCTACACTTTGATGCCAGTTGGCTTTGGTGGGGGGTGTCCTTTCTCCACACACTCTGGGGGCTTCTGGGAGTGGCTCCCATATAGGAATGTCTACAGTGTGAGTCTTCCGCTGGGGAACTTGCTCTGATCCTCCTACCTTCTTCCCTTTATGCTGTCAAGAGGCTGAGCCCAGCTTCTCAGGGGAAGCCCTGCTCCACTGCCCTCCTAACGCTCATTATCCTAGCGACCTAGCTGTTCTCTGACACTCAGTGTCCTGAAAGACGGGCCTAGTAGGAACATGGGTCAGGCACACAGAGGAGTGCTTCCAAAATCAGGCTCTCTGGAAGGGGATTCCTCACTTCCTCCTATTCCTTTAGGTCTCATCCCATTACTTCTAGACCTGGTAGGACTTGTTTCCTCAAGGCCCAGACAGCTAAGCACATCTCTCTGTCACCTCCTTGGAAATCCAGTTTCTTCCGCAGGCAAAAATGGACAGTCTCTGATACGAAGTCCCCAAAACGAAAAAGGAAGCGAGAAGCAGAGCCCTTCCTCTGAGACCCATGCAATCGTTTTAATAATGTTCCCGTTGTGCTAAGGGCTAGCAATACTGAGCATAATCTATTCAAATGCACAGGAGAATCTCACTTTGGAAAATTAGGAATCTGCATTAAAAAATTCCCAAGCCCCGGACCTTCTTTATAATAAATTAGAATTTTTTTTTCAAGGCAAGTTCTTAACTTGGCAATTTCATTTTTGAAGTTTGGGGAATAAAGTTATTAAAAATGAGGGAGGTTTTTTTTTTTTTCCTTCCATTTCAGGAGAGAACCATTAATGGTTATGGACCCACGCTATCTGGGCACAAGCCAAGTGGAATGGTGGCCAAGCAGTCTCTGGCCCTTTAGTTCTGTTTCAGTCCATCCTGGGGAAGCTTTGTGATTACTTGTAAGGATGTCACTCCGTGTTTATTGTGCACTAAAGGCAGACTGTGCAAAACCAACAACCCACTGAAACCCTTCCTGTGGCCTGCTTCCTCCTTCTGGTGGCTTCTGGTTAGCTTCTGTTAGAGTCGCAGCGCCCTCTGTTGTCTAACTACAGTACTTCGATTCCAGCATCATCTCACTTTATGCCTTGAGAGGTAGGGGCAAGTCCCCTGGGGACTGGGGACTTCTACAATGGTTGTCTAATGAAAGCGTTGTCTCCAGGGAGACCTGGATATGAGCTAGGTGTGTGGTCCCCCTGTTCAATACTGCTGTTAATTCCTACATCACTCTTTTTCCCTCTTCGGCATCTCTGCAACAGCCAGCCTGGCCATCTGTCACCTGGACTTGCCCAACCCCCTCTTCCCACCTCCCCAACCTGCCCCCCCCACCCTCCAATCTTAATGGAACTCTAAAAGTTATGTTCTCTACTATTGTCCCCTCCCAGCAAGTCCCCCACACGCACCCCAGGATCTTCAAGGTAACACAATCACCTTCTCACTCCTTCTGGGCATATACCCTTCATTCATGTGTTCTGTCTTCACCTCTGAATGTCATTTAAGTTCTTCAACTTCCCGTAACAGTCCACATGCAATGTCCACACCAAGGAAATTTCTCCCTTCTGCAGTTCCACCAGCAAATTCAGGAAACTGTTCGGATTTAATCATGAAAGCAATAGCTTCCCTCCCTCCCCTTACCCACACACACCAGCCCCTGCTATCAGCAGCCTCCCCCCACTCTTCCTCAAACACAGACACATACCTACCGTTCCACAAATATCTTTGCCCTTGGCTTATAGGCAAGACAAATATTTTATCTGGTCTATTTGTGCATGTATTCAATGTTTAGTATTCCTCTGTCTGCGTGTCCCCAGTGTGTCGGGCTGTATGAGCATTTGACCGGAAAGCAGACATCTTGGCAGGTCCCGGTCTGTCCCGCTAGGCACAGCCCCCTGTGGATATGGGCACTCAGTTACCACTTTAGGAGCAAACTGGTACGTAGGTAGCGTGACTTGATGATGGCGTGATACTAACCATGTTTGGGTCATTCACCCAGGATGCGGCCTCGTGAGTGACCAGAGGGAGGCAAGGCAGGCCAAGTCAGAACTCTTGGATGAGGACCCAGTGTGGGAAGCTCATTTCAGAAGGAAGTCAAGCATTTGCTGGGGCCCCTTTGGCAGAAGCTGCATTCTTCCGTCCCCTTCCGTCCTCCTGCAGCCCCCGGAGCGAGGGGACTGGTGCTCAGGCCCCAGAACACTGTGCGTGGAGATCTGGGGTCAGAAAGACGCTGTCTCACCTCCCCTTCGAGAGGAAGGCGAAGGCCAGGCCAGGCCAGACCCACCTCTGGCGTCTCCCCAGGTACCTTCTTTCCCTCCCTCTCAGAGCACCGTTCCCACTCTGGGCAGGGCCGGGGAACTGACGTCCTGGGGAAGCTGGATGGGCTTTGATCAGTCATTAGGATCCCCATGCTGGTTTCATTAGCTGGAGGCAGAGGGGGTGGCAGGGGCCCCTGGCTGTGAATGGCCCCCATCCAGGCCACGCAGCTGTGACGGGCAGAGCGAGTTCAGATGTTTTCACACTTTACATTCCTCTCATCTCTTGAAGGGCTAGAGCCCCCTGCCTTGCAAGGCCCTCTGCTCAGCTGCCTGTGAAACACATTCGCTTTGCAGCAATAGAGTTAATTCAGCAGCTTTGAAAGTCCCCCTAAACCTTTTCTGTGGTCGTGATTGACGGCCCCCTCCGCCCCTGGGGGCAACCCCCCAGGGACCCTATGGGCGACCTGCCTTCCCTTGCTTTGACTCATCAGAAATGGACTCTTCTCTTTCTTTTTTATTTTTTACCGGGTCTTTCTTCTCTTTGTGCACAGTGACCTCTCTCCTTGGCCTGCTTGGGCCACCCATGTTTTTAAACCAGACATGTCCCTGAACTCCAGCTCACTCAACACCTTCATTCCTCAGTGTGGAAAAGGCAAAGCAGCCTACAGGCCTCTGTGCGCCCCCCCCCCCCCCCCCCACTTAGGAGATGGTAAGGGAGCAAAAGGACTGCTAAGCTTCTGAAGACAAACTCTACCGGTCTTGTCTAGGTTTTTTATTTGATGAACTTATACCTCAATTCTGATATTTACCAAAAACACAGAGATTTTATTGTCTATCCTGGCGCCTCCAAGCAGGAGATGAGTGCCCCAAACAGCTACAAAAATAGTACTTCATGGCCCAAGTACATGAAGCTTAAAATAAATCAGGGAACAGGTGATCAAAGTCTGCAGCGGGCCTGATGAGCACTTGAACTTTCTTTGCCTCCCTTTACTGTGTGATTTTCTAGGAGCTAGGGTGTCTGCAATGGCCTAGAGGGAGGGGGATGGGTGAGCAAGGCCCCAAGGGTGCTTGCTGTCCCTGGAGTTGTGGTCCAGAGAAGTGGGATGACTCCACGTGATAGAAATTCAGGAATCCTAGTCCTTGGCCCAGTGGCACTGCTGATGAATTACACACATTTAGGCCAGTCATTTCAGTACGATCTCTTTCATCCACACATCTATTCAATAAACATCGAGAGCTTTCTTTGATCTTGCAGACCTTGTGCTAAGTACTGGAGATACGAAAGGAATAGTTCGTGCCCTAAGGGAGCTTATGGTCCGTTTTGGCCCTCAGTTTCGGCGTCGGTAAAATGGGAATAACTTGTGCCCTCCCTGCCTCACAGGATGGTTGAAAGTGTGGGCATGAAAAGCAGACTGCTCTTTCCCTGCCTCCTTCTCTCCATGATCCTGACATTGATTTTCACTCACTCTCTTCTGTACATCTTCAGTAGCCAAGATTGCGTTGAACTTTAATTGCTTTTTATTAGGAATATGGTCGGCATATCAGATATTTGTTTCTAGCTCTAAACACACCCCCTCGCGCATGCGCGCACACCCGCGCACACACACTGAGATTCTGATATACCTGCTAACTGTACTGGAAACTACTGGTTTATACAGGGGAGGGCTCTCCAGAGAAGGACGGCAAGGGTGGGGAGCAGATAGTTGCCAGGAAAGCGCCCGAAACTGGGAAGTGAGACTCAGATGTAAGTTCACAGCCTTCCTCCTATTAGCCACATGTCAGTAACACCCCAGAAGGGCAGCCAGGGGCAGTGAACATTTTACAAGCCTCATTTTGTAAACCACTGCCTACTAACCTTTTTAAACCTAATTAATTAGCTACGACCCCTCATTTTACACCACGGAGTAATTTCTCTGTGGTTTGTTCCATTCAGGTGGCCCTGCGATCAGAGTGTAGGTGACCTGTAGGGCCTGCCATTCCAGGAGCCCCTTCAAGTTACATTGGGTTTCCCTGGCTCCGCTGTCTGCTCTTCCCTCCTCATCCCCCCCCCCCCACACCTCCAGTTCTCACTGGGTGGGGGGACACTGAGAGGAATCCTTGCCGACGCTGAGCCTTTTAACACCTCTCTCACTCATTCCCTCACCCGGATCTGTCATTCAGTCATTTAACAAACACATTGAGAGCCTACTGGGAGTGGGTCATGGTAATGGGAGCTAAGGAACCAGTCCGCTCAGGAAGACGGACCATTAAGGGTCCCAAAACGTTACAGACGTTAAGGTTCGAGGCTTACACGGATGAGCCGAGTGTCCAGGCTACCTAGGCCTGGGGAGTGTGGAGCATTGGAAAGGCTTCTGGGGAGACTTAATGCTCCAGCTGAGCCCTGAAAGAGGGGTAGGTTTACATACAGGAGGGACGGAGGAAGGGAGACCTGGGAAATGTGGACATTTCCTGCTGAGGCAGCTGTGGGAGCAAAGGCATGTAAATCATCAGGCATGTTCAGGCAGCCCTACATGGTAGGGTCTGATTGGGGTACAGCGTAAGGGGAGGGGGCTGTACCGGAGACAAGACCAGGGTCGGTGGGCACGTCCGGGCCTGGAGCCCCCTGTGGGCTGTGCCCTTCCCACAAAAACATGATTTTTTGGCCTTGCCCCCTGCTGCCTCCCACCTACTGGGGCCAAACCTGATGTTTACCAAATAGCGTCAAGCCCTGACCTCCTCCCAGGTCCTTGGACTCTCTCCTGGTTGTGAGGGAACCAGATCCCACCCTGCCAGCTTGCCCAGTTACCGCAGAGAGTGCCAGCTCGCGGGCAAGCCCAGCCCAGCCCAGCCCAGCCTTGCCCTGCTGGCGCCCCAGCGGCCCCTGGTGGGCCAGGCCCATGCGGCCCCCCTGTTCTCCATGACGCAGTGCTTCTGTGGCCTGGTGGGGCAGGCACCGGGCCCGGGCAGCACCCACCTTGCCCGGGTCGGGTGGAGGCCTCAGAAGAAGGGCTTTCCTCTTTGGAGGAGTGTCCCTGCTGAGTCACACTGAGAAGGTGCAGGCCTAGGCTGTCTTGGGTTGGAACAAAGGACTCTGGGAGAGGTTCTTGGGTGTTGGAGTCACAAAGAGCAAGGTCACACATGGGGTGAGAGGGCATATGTTGGGTGACACAGGAAACATGGGTGCTCAGGTGTCCAGGGCAGGGTATGGACAGGGAGTGGAGTTTGGATTGAGAGAGAAGACTAACAAAAAGGGATCATAAACACGCTTAGAAACCAACTCCACCATGTGCATTTCACCCTCACATATGGCTTCTCCGTGGCCCCGGGGAATGGGATTTTAGCTCCACGTGTACCTGATGGAGAAACTGAGGCTCAGGGAACTGAGTCACTCACCCAAAGTAACAGCTGATGAAGAGTGATGTCTCCTTCCACAACACCATGGCCGCCTCTCCCTGTGCCTGACCCCAAGCCTGCCCCACTGCCCCGTGTGCTTTCAAGAGAGTGGGCTCCTTCCACAGAGGCAGGACCCCCGCCCCCCAGGCAGCCCATGGTACAGAAGCAACAGAGGCCAACTCCAGGGGCTGCAGATTGTGGATTATATTAATGATAACTACCATATGCAATTAGGTGCCAGCTGCATTGCGTATATTATCTCATTTAATTCAAACAACACTGCACCTTAGGTATTCTTACTCTCATTTTGTAGCTGAGGGCCCTGGATCAGAAAGGTTGAGTAACTTGCCCAAGTCGCACAGACAGAGAGTCAAGTCTGAAGTAAATGCTCATGCCTGTACATCACACTATGTCCCATGGTCTCCAGCCCTGGGTGGGACACCCGCCACTGCCAAACGATACGCAGGCAGGAACCGTGACTTCCCTTCTATGACCCGAGGCATTTGGTGTCAAGAAAGTAAACCTGCAGCTAAAAAGATATCATTTGGTGGGAAGCCTGTCTACTCCACACCAGCCATTCCTGTATTCTGTAGATATTTTAGATACTCTCACTATCAAACACTGAGCCTATAGTCATAAACAAAGACATAGCCAGTGCCCTACAGTGTCCTGCTGTCTAGTTGATGAGAGAGGCAAGTAAGTACTCACGCTAAACCGCGTGCTCAGGGCCACGGAACACAGGGCATATGGGCCTGGCCGTCACCGGGGCTCAGGAGCACCCACTGAAGGATGCAGCAATCCTCACGACAGTGGTGACTGGTGGGAGGTAGGTAGGAAGCATCACCACCATTTCACAGATGAGGAAACTGAAGCCCTGAAAGGTAAAGTTACATATGCAAGGTTGCCCAGTGCTGAGTGGCAAAGGTGGGATTCAGCGCTACCTGATGCCAGTGTCTCCTGCAAACTACCTCTGTGGGGTGTTAGAAGGACTCAGGTGTCGTCCCTCATCCTGAGTCACCTGCCCGCACCTCCCAGGAGCAAAAGAGAGGGGTCCTGATTGGAAGCTGGCAGCCAGCAGTGATGGCAGGCTTGAAGCCCCATGGGATCAGGCTTCTCCACCTCTGTCACAGGCTCCTTCCTCTGCAGCCTCCCAGGGATGTGAACTCAGCAGCAGTGAGCCACCTTCGATGCATACCTTCCTGCTTGGGTTCCGCACAGGAGGACTGTTTCCGGCATGACCCATGACTAGTGTTTGGGGACTGACTTTGTGTACGGGAGGCGTCTTGGGTGTTGTGGAGAAGCTGCACCGCACTGGGGACAAGTGATTGCATGGAAGACCCACCAGCATGGAGCCCGATTCTGGCTCCCTTCCTTTCTGCCTTTGTCACTTGATAGGGAAGCAAGGAGTCTTCCCATTCTCCTCTTCAAAGAAAAAAAGCTCTTAGTTCTGGCCCCAACAGTTTGTGTAAACTGTGATCTCTGGCAATTTCTTCACCTCTGTGGGCTTCAGTTTTCTCATGCAAAATGAGGATGACATGAACTTATTGCACAGGACGACTGTCGGACATGAAAGCCTATAGAGGTATTTTATTAGCTCATTAGAACACAATGTGCCACTCTCCTCCTACAGCTGGGAAAGGGTGGCGCTCAGCAGAAACGAAAGCATGGATGGGCTTTCCAGTGTCAGAGAGGGCAGCGGGAGCAGGTAGGGGAGAGGAGCCTGTCACACCAGCAGCACCTCTCAAAGCACACCACGGAGCATGTCCTACTCGTTTTCGGGGTCAGACTAGATGGTCAGAGACAGAAGCTGACTGATTTGCCTGCACATTTTCCCTTCCAGGACACACAGTTTACAATTGTCAGCTCATTCCAGTCCATTTTCAGATGGGGGCTGGGATCGTGAACTTCCATCTCAAGGTGTTTCACACCAAGAATCTGGGCAGGGCCCTTTGGCTCCAAGCTTAAGCAGTGCTGCTTCCAGCTGAATGATGGAGAGAGGTCCAGTGGTTAGAGCTTTTATGGGAGGAAAAAGCATGGAGTGGTGGCCCCAAGGTCTCTGCCCCAAAAGAAGGACCGTAAGGTGAACCCTAGAGCCCTGTGTGGGCTCTCACCGCACCCTGTCTCCTCCTGCCCCCTTCCCTGTCCATTAGCCATTGCCCTGTTCTCTTGATTACTCCTCACAGCCTGTGTAGTAGGTATTATCCCCTGCTTTATTTTGCACATTTTTTAAAGCTTATTTCTTTATTTTGAGAGAGACAGAGACAGCGCAAGCGAAGGAGGGGCAAAGAGAGAGGGAGAGAATCCCAAGCAGGCTCCGCACTGTGAGCGCAGAGCCCGATGTGGGGCTCGAACTCACAAAACTGTGAGATCACGATGTGAGTCAAAACCAAGAGTTGGACCCTTAAACTGATGGAACCACCTGGGGGGGGGCCTCCTCTACATTTTACAGATAAGAAAACCCAGGGTCAAAGAGGTCAGGAAACTTGCCCCCAGATATCTGGCTAATCACTGATAGAGGAGCATCAAACCCAGGCCTTCAGATTCCCTGTTCCTTCCACTCGCTGAGACCTTTCTGATCTTCCAGAAGGCTTTCAAGACATTGCTCAACTTTACCTCTCCTCTGCACCTCAGTTCTCCTTGTCGAACAGGGACTGTCTACGCATCTGGGCAAAGCCACGGCCACCCCCATTTGGCAGAAGTCCCAGAGTGCCCTGAGGTCTCCTTGTAGCATGGCTTGGAATCCGGAGTGGCCTGCTCTGGGACCAGCTGTAAACATACCGTGCCCACGTGGCATGTGTACAGCTAGTTTCTTTACGTGCCAGACAGAGGAGAATCAGACAAAGTTACCTGGAGAGAATGCCTGACACGAGGTGTGCGAGCAAGTGGCTGACAGCCAGTTCTCTGGGTGGAGCTTGGAGAGAGGCCCCGTTTTGGAGCATTTGCCAATTTCCATGGTGTAAATGCTCAACCGGGCCACTTTCGAGCCACCGGTGTGATACCAACCAGCTCACAAAAGTCCAGAAGATTTATCAGTTGCTTTCACCAGCCAGAACCAGGGAGCTCCAGCACTTCATGTCACTTAATGACCCTACCCTGCCCCTGGTCTGTCCAGCCTCTCCCCTGCTCCTGCTCTGGATGTGCCCCCCAGGAACCTCCCAGAACCTCCACAATGTGCCCCCTCCTCCAGGCCCTGAGCCAGCTGCTGGGGGCCGCTCCTTTGGAGCTCCAGTTCTTGGGAAATGGAAGTCTCTGGCTAGAAAAGGGGATCCATTTGGAGGTTCTCCAAACCTGGAGAAATGCAGAGTTTGCTGAATTGCCCCTCCCCCCCGAGCTAAATAAATTTGAATCACTGTCCAGCTCAGAGCAGATCCGCTCTCTTCTCCCCCCACCCCCAACCCTCCCTGAGCACCAAGACCTGCCTCTCAGCTGGGGCCTCTGGGGATGCTTGCTGGCAGGTGGCTGCCTTTAATTTATTCTTATTCTCTGCTTGTGTGTCCGTACCCCAGCAGTCCTGCCCAGAAAGGGGAGGTGAGAGGAAAAGGAGTATCTCCCCTCATCCTTGTCTCCCTAGCCCATCTTCACAGAGGTCCCTTGTGGATTCCTTCAAGGACACGAGGAAATACACCCTTAGTGGGCAAGGCAGGGGCATACCAAACTCCCCTACACTTCACCCCGAAACCAGCTCTGCGGCCATAGCTCTGCCCTGCTTCAGAACAGAAGCACATTTTGGAAATTATGTTTCGTGACAACAACCACCCCGCCATCTTGGGAGCCCTTCAGAGTTTCCCAAGCATTCCTACCTACTGTAGACCATCTCATCTGAGCCTCTTGTCAGCCCCGTGCAGCGGGCAGTGATTGTTAGAGTTCCTGGATGTGTCCGAGCCTGTCAGTGTGGGGACTTCAGAGGCCACCCAGCTGGAGCGTCCATTCCCCTCCATAGGGGCCCAGCTGACCAGTCTCTGCTTGGCCCCTGCCGTAGTGAAAACTCACCGCCTCCTGGATGCAGCCCATTCCAGGGCTTGGAAATGTATTATGTGGGTTGAGCCCAAATCTCTCTCCATTCAATACAGATTGAATGAATTGCTTGTCGTCTGACCCCTTGGGGCATGCAGAGCAAAGCTGATGTGATTGGACCCCTTGTTCCGATATTCAGAGGGCGCTTTCATATCCCACCTATCCCTGACCCTCCAATCTTCCTTACCTATCCCAGATTCAAGTATTTCTCCCACGACATGGGACAGAATGCCTCCACCAGCCTGATCAATCCTCCGAGTGCATTCTCCTCCACGGGTCTCAGCAGAAACGAATGAGACTAGAGGTTCTGTGTGAGTCATACTTCTGTTAATGCATCCTCAGATAGCATGAGGTTAGGCTGCTTGTCTTGGCTTTTTTGACAGACACATTACACTTTGGATGTATTGAGCCTTCTGTCAACTCAAACATTGCTATTAAACCTTGTCGCTCCTGTTCTGCACTTATATTATTGATTTTATTTTTTGGCCCAAGTGTTAGAAGTGTTACATTCCAACTTAGGTGATGAAAATTAATCTCATTAAACTTAGCCTGTGGCCAAAATCTGTAAAGATCTTTTGGATCTCAGTCTCCTGTCACCTATAAATTTGGTGAGCATGTCTTCAGATACCCTCTAAATCACCGATAAAAATATTGAAGAAGAGGGCTAAGGAGAAAGCATGTGTCCTAGAAGCCTCCCTCAAGCAGACCTCTATCCTTTAAACGTCATCCTCCGGGTATACCTTACTAATCCACACAGTGGTCCGCCGGTGCGTCTGTCCATGGCTTCCTCAAGGCTGTCGTGGGAAGTGCCTTGCTGAGGTCACTGTCCGTATGGTTTCCTTGCCTGTCAGAGTAGTCATCGTGTTAAATCCAGAAACTGAGTTCCATGAGAACAGGCACTCATCCTTGGGACCTCAGTGCCTACCTAGCACAGTGCCCGGTGAATTGCCAACAACTCAGGAAATATTTGAAGAAATGACCATTTGCATTAGTGGATGGAAGAAACTGTCCCCGCTCCATGTGAAGATTAGCAGTATTTAGTTTTTCTGATTCCACCTTCTTTCCCTAGTTTGAAAACTGGAACATTTGTTTCTACTTTTATCCTTATAGCATCTCTTTAATACTTGTGATCCTAGGGCCACCTGGGTGGCTCAGTCAGATAAGCATCCAACTTCAGCTCAGGTCATTATCCCACAGTTCATGGATTCAAGCCTCAAGTCTGAGCTGTCAGCACAGAGCTTGGAGCCTGCTTTGAATTCTGTGTCTCCCTCTTTCTCTCTGCCCCTCCCCTCCCCGCCTCATGCTCTGTCTCTCTCTCAAAAATAAATAAACATTTTTTAAAAAAACCTCCTAATAATACTATGTGAACTTTAAAAAAAATACTTATGGATCCTAAAATGACACCAATTGGCTTGCTGATGAGAAAATAAGAGTTTAGGAAAGACAAAAGATTTGCCCAAGGTCAAAGGCTAATAATGAGAGAGCTCAGGATTCAAGCCATTGCCTGCAGGCTTAACAGTTGATGCTATGTCTAGCCTCTGATGTTGAGTTTGGGAGAGTTCCCCAGTTCAGCCAACAATGAGAAGGGTGTTTCTTCCTAACGAAGTATGATGCGGAGCCAGTACATTAAAGCAGATATGTCTTTTTTCAGACATGAAAGATCTCATTCACTGCCTATCATTCATTCATACATTCATTCATTCAACAAATATTTATTGAGTATCTGCTAGTGCCAGGCTTTTCTGGGCTCTAGGAATACAGCTGCTAATCAGGCCATCTTTGAGCTTAAGTTAATTGAGAATAGGAGAGAATATAAGCAAGTAGATATATAGTATCTGATCATAGAAAGGCCTATAGAGTGAAGCAGAGTAAGGTCATTGGAAGGAACTGAGGGGCCCTATTTTACTCTGAAGACGTGGCATCTGAGCAGAGACCTTAAGAAAATGAAACAGCAAAAGCAAACCAAGTGTCTTGGGGATCATAGCAGCAGCATGAGCAATGATGTGCCTGGGCTGATGCAAGAACCATACTTTTTCTTCCAGAAAGCAGAGACCTAGATCGTATGATAAGCATTCCAGCTATACAACATCCGATTCTTTTAAGATGTATTCATTCATTCATTTTCTCAACAAAGGCCAAGCACGTACTCTGTGTCATCTGGGAGCTACGGATGAAGGTGCCACCAAGGCTTCAGTGGGGAAGGCAGACAAGTGTACCAAGCCCAACAACACTGGTGCTATGGATGGGCTGGAAAAAAAAGAATAGTTGAGGCATGGTCATCATTCATGACATTTTAGGGATCCATTTGACTAAGGAGAATATATTATAAAAAGCATTAAACTCTATAAGGGTAGTTATCAAAAAATGTAAGCCATCTAATCATTTCATAAAATTTTATACAGGGACACCTGGGTGGCTTAGTCAGTTGAGCGTCTGACTTCGGCTTAGGTCATGATTTCATGGTTCGTGGGTTCAAGCCCCATGTCGGGCTCTGTGCTGACAGCTAGCTCAGAGCCTGGAGCCTCTCTTCAGATTCTGTGTCTCCCTCTTTCTCTGGCCCTCCCCCGCTTGTGCTGTCTCTCTCTCTCTCTCAAAAATAAATAAAACATTAAAAATTTTTTTTTTAATTTTATACAGAAAGCCCAACATATAACATTAAAAGGAGTTGCTCTGATTGGCACAAAATTGGGGGCACAGGGATACCTTCAAAAACATTACGTAGGACGAAAATCCCTGCCCTGAATGTTTGTTGTGGCTGAGAACAGAAATCTGTCCAGTGTCCACTAAAACCTGCTTGTCTCCAAACACCCAGGTAAATCAAATTTGGAGACCTGTTCGATGATCAATCAAAACCATTAAAATGGTTACTTCTGGCTTGGGTTACATGGACTAAACCTCTTCCCAAATGAGAACTGATTGAGCTAATTTTTTTTTCTGCTCTCCAAAGTCATCAAGTCAACTCCTACTGCCCAGTCCAGCCCAAATGACTTATAGGAACAATTTAAAGGGTTCATCATTTTGGTTTCTTCTGCTTCTTGGCAGAGGTAGCCACCCTAATTTGCATTAAGAAGAATCAGTCGTCTCTTCTAAAGAGTGCTGGTGCACCACCCAGTTTTGTAGGCTCCTTAATTATTCTCTAGAATGTTTTCACCTAGAGGTTGCTTCCTTCTCACTGTAGCACGCAAACAAACAGATGCTGGTTGCAAACTCACAATTCCCTTGCACACATTCTCCTGTTCACATGCAGACACCACTGGCTGAGGCGGGCCCCCCAATTCCAGCTGGGGAACCAGGTGTCCGGGCCATACTAACCTGCCTCCTCCCCTTTTCTCTCTCTGCAGATGACAGCAACTGCTCAGGCGCCCTCTAAGACCCAGGCTGTCCACATCTCCGCACCCTCGGCTGCTGCCAGCACACCTGTGCCCAGTGCCCCCATTGACCCCCAGGCCCAGCTGGAGGCTGACAAGCGAGCTGTGTACAGGTAGGAGATGCTTCAGCTGTATTGGGAAGCCACCCCCCACCCCCACCCCCAGTCAGCCTCTGGCCCAGCTCAGCCTTGGGAGAGGAGAACACAGGCCAGCGGGTGGGCACATAAAGACAATGGCCAACAGCTGCTGTCCTTGCCGCCTTCTCTCTCAAATCAACCTGGACATCCCTCAGCTGGCCAACCAATGTGGGTTGATGCTAGCTTCCTGGGATTGTCTGGTGAGGACCAAGAGGGCCCAGGCAATATCTTCCAGAAGGACCCTTTCCTCATCCCAGCTGGGGACTGAGCCCCCTTGAGCATCAGAAACGCTCTGCTCAGCAAACTGCTGCCTGCTTGCATGTCCCCTCCGTGCTTCACTCCAGCAAGCACACTGGCCGTCTGCTGGTCCCGTCTAGGACGTGGAATTACACAAACTTTAGCATGCCTGAAACCCATTGGGAGATCTTATTAAAATGCATATTTCTGGGCTCCATGCTCAGAAATGCTGAATCAGTAGGTCAAGCCCTAGGAAGAGGAATATGAATTTTTAAAAACCATTCCAGGGGGATCTAATGCAGCCGGTCCTCTTTTTTTTTTTTTTTTTTTTGATCCATGACTGTCTTTGTTTTATAGCGAGAGGTGTAATGTGTGGCTGTGTACATTCTGGTACCCTGCTTCCAGATGGGGAGTTTTCAGAGAGCCGGCAGCCAAGAGCAGGGCCAGGCCCTGAATGTTCCGGGGGGGCGGGGCTGGGAGGGGCCCAGGGGCTGTCTGGTGTGTCCATGTGGTTGACAAGATGCAGTCCTCTGAGAGCCGCCCTGAATGAAGCCCCAGCAGATACGTTAGTCATTGTTTTTCCTTTGGGGCACCCACGCCACCAGAAAAGATGCCCGAGTCGGCATTCAATATTAAGGTGACACCCTTGCTCACGCTCGCTTGTGTGAGCACATACATTCATGTGTATCAGCCAGCGCATCTTGCCTGTGGCTGGACACACCCTGCAGCAGGTGCCAATAATCCGTCACATGGGCAACGGTCTGGCTGAGACGAACGGGAAGGAGATTGATTCCTGCCTCACTCCTCCCCGTAGTGACAGTGCTTTTATGGTAATGGTGGTAATTACTGCTGTTATTATCATTATCGTTGGCATTATTTTTAGTTACTCTGATGAGCTGAGTGCCTCTAATGCCAACACGGAGTCCTGAGCAGTGAGCCCTGATCCACAGGTCCCGCCGAGAGGGTCTTTCCCAGCCCTGCCGGAAGAAGTCACCGTGCCTGTGCCCGACTCTGCCCAGTGCACAGGGCAGGCCCGGTTGCGTGCCAGGAAAGAACTCTGCTTTGGACCCCGAGGAACTCCCACATCTGGTCACAGTACCTGTCAGGGAGACTGGGCACTCCCGTCCTCCTGACTCCCCTTCCTTCGCACTCGTTTATCGAACCCTTACTATTAATAAGTGGAGGCGCTGAGCTGGACTTCAGGCAAGAGAGGGTAAACCCATCAAAACAGACGCGTGGGCTCTTCCCCGTCTCTCCAGGGACAGAAAAATAGGCAGACGAGAAATCAACACAGTGTGGTCAGGGCTTTAACAGAGAAGGCTTCACTGAGGAGGCAGTATTTGAGTTTGATCTTAAAGGCTAGTACGAGAGTCCACCAGGAGGAGAAATGCGCTAGAGTAGGGCCTTCCAGACAGAGCAGAGCCTCCGTGTTCCCAGAATGGCCAGTGGCCAGAGCACCTGCTGTGGGGAGATGAGGCTGCACAACCACCTGGACATTAAACCCTGAGGTGGGCTTGTGCTTTTGTGAGGGGCATGAGAAGGGAGAGTACCGTGGCGTCTGAAAACCTCCTGATGCTCTGATGGCTTGGGGCTTACAGTCATCATACTCCATGTAGGTCATTGCTACCCATAGTATGGCCCAGTGGCTAACAGCCCAGGGCTAACAGCCCTGGATCCCCTGGGAGCTGTTTAAAGACGCAGACTCTCGGCCCCGCTCATACCATGTGACCTGTGTGCATCGACCCAGGCATCTTTGCAGACAGGGGACACAGACCTGTAATGAGCACAGATCATAGTCTAGAAAGGTGCCTGATGAAACCCAGGCTTGAGTCCCACCTCATTTTGTGTACTTACCTCCGTGAGCTTTGGTTTCAGGACAGAAGCTAACCGGGGGGTTCAGTAGGTCATTGAGAGAGCTCATGTGAGCACCTGGCTCTGTGACACAAAGCAGATGGCCTCCCTAGCCCTTCCCAAGGTCCCAGGCCCATTCCATGTGTCCTCCTCCCAGGCCAACCTGTGGGAGACGTGGGTCACCTCTCCCATGGGAGCTGTTCATCATGATGTCACTTGAAACATAAAGGCCCAGACAGTCCTCCAACCAACACTGTTTCCCGCTCACCTTCGCACCCAAGCTTTAACTTCTCCCACCGGGCTGAGCCCCCAACTGCCCTCGGCATTTGCCCCAATTTTCTCTGTCGCTGTCTGACCGTGAAGAAGGAACCCCAGGTTGGTTGCCACCAATCGCCCAGACAAACATGGCCGCCCAGCATCTCAGGACAACCGAGAGAGCTGATACTGGCACCTTTGCCGGCTTTTCTCTGCAGTCTCTCCTGTCCCAGGGACCCGGGGTGTTCCCCCACAACCACACCTCTCCCATTAGTACCAGCTCTTCTCTCTACAGCCATTGCAGGATGACCGGGGAGGGAGCTCAGCCTCCTGAAGGGTCAGGTAATTTTAATTAGATTTGCCTGCCTTGGGGCAGCCTGGCTCGTCCAAAGCACATCAGGGAGTCAGCATTTTATGTCAATAAATGTAACAAGGCTCTTTCAGTTCAGATTAGTGCCCAGCACTGACTTCTGGGAGACCCCACTGGGGCCCCTCCCGGAACCACAGATGAAGGAAGGGCGGAGGGGGCCCCTTTCAGACCAAGCCTCTGCAGGGTGGCAGGGGGACAGTGTGACAAAAAGGAGGGGTGTGCCTGTGAGCCCAGGGAGCCTGCCAGTGCCCCTGAGGTTCTATTTGTGTATGAGGATGTGTTAATGAAATGTATTGGTTCCTTCTGATGTGGAAAGTGTGTGTGTGTGTGTGTGTGTGTGTGTGTGTGTGTGTGTGTGTGGTGGGGGAGAGGGGAGGCAGTCTGTCTTTAATTGGATCATACCAGAGCATCATCTGGGCTAATCAGCAAGGCAACCGGAGCTCCCGCTCGGATTAATGATTGCAGTCTAATCCGGACAGATTCCATGATTGGATGCACATGGTGGGTAATTGTGTTTGTGGCCCAAGAACAGAGCTGAGAGAGGGTCTGAGGAGGGGAGGCCCTGTGCAGTGAGGACCACCGTATGTTCGGACCTAGTGCAATCCTCCCTTTCCCTAGCCCCCCACCTCAGCCCTGGGGCTTTCCCCCAGGAAGTTCAAACTTTGCTTGGACCGCCCCACCCCATCCCTCCATGCGGGTGGACGGTGTCAGGTGCTGTCCGGGACCTGGTGGTTTGATGGCCAGGCTTGCAGAGACAGGGCCAGGAGGGTGGGGTTAATCCAGCTTTCACTCTCCCTCCTCCCCTCCAGTCTCCTTCGTTCCTGTTTGAAGTGAGTGGGTTCCCATGGAAACCATGATGTCCTTGGGAGCAAGAAGAGTGGCAGGGAGTTAGGCCTGGCCAGGTGCGAGGCCGGGAGGAGGTCCGCTTTGCTGAGAAAACTCTGCTCAGGCTCTGGTTCTCCCCCATGAGACTGAACAGCTCTCTGAGAAAAGGGGCCCACTCAGCGCAGAAGTTACCTGCTATTGACAGGAAATGCCAGGCTGTAGACTGAGCAGTGAGAGAGTGGCGGGGGCAGCATACTTTGCTTCTGCATTTAAAATGCCCGAGAATCGAGCTGCTGAGCAGGTGGAGAGGGTGGCTGGCTGTTGCCCACCCCCCCACACCCCGTATTTCTCCTCTGTGCCACAGCTCACAATTGAATTGATTTCATTAATAGTGTTTCTATTTCCCCCACTAGATTGTTAACTCCATGAGGGCAGGGTCTATGTCTGTTTTATTCATTGATCTATCCCTGGTGCCCTATACAATACCTTAGAGTCAGCAGCTTGGACACAGTATGCACGAGAGCTTGTTGAATGGATTTATTAACTAGGCTAGGCGGCACCTCATAAATACACCAGCGTTCTAGGCTGGCGTGCTGGCTATCAGGGGCTAGGTGACAGAGAGCCATGGAGTGTAGCATTTGCTGATTTCCACGGTGGAAATGCTCCTATCGTGGCCAATTTCTTTATTTTTTAAAAAATTTGTTCAGTGTTTATTTTTGAGAGAGATGGAGACCATAAGCAGAGGAGGGGCAGAGCGAGAGAGGGAGGGAGACAGAGGATCTGAAGCCAGCTCTGTGCTGACAGCAGAGACCCCAACATGGGACTTGAACTCACAAACTGTGAGATCAGGACCTGAGCTGAAGTCCGATGCTTAACCAACTGAGCCACCCAGGCGCCCCCACCATGGCCCATTTCAAACTACCAACGGGGTACCGCTGAACAGAGTTGCCAAGAGGGGCACCCAGTTGGCTCTTGCCTGCCGCAAGTACAACCCCCCCACCCAGGTAGGCAAGCTACACGCCCACAGTCTTCTGATTTTGACGAGGTCAGTACATCTTCTAACCAATTCTTTGGAACGGTTTCATTCATATCTTTAGCCATGATCCTACATTTCTCCATCATCCTCATGGGCCTGAATGGTCTTTTCCTGGGTTCTAAATTTGAAATGTTCTGTCTTGATGAATTAACAGCTTCAAACAGTGTCCAGCACGGAGTAGGCGTTTGCAATTGTGATTTTTCATTTTTAACCCCAAGGCAGTGAATTTTCTCCTTCCTAGTTTCTACCCAGCACTGTCTCTTCCCATCTGCTTGGGCAAGGCCCCGCCTTCACCCCAACGTCCCCACCTTCTCCAAGTGGATGCCAGGCCCTTCTTGGTTTACCTGTTAACAAAAATTCCTTCCTGGAAGCTTCAGAAACCCTACATCAAACCAGGCTTTGCCTCCTCTTCAGCGTCCCAGCTTCCAGAATCTTGACCTTGCCCTTTGGCACTTGTAGGTCTTCAGGACAGCCTTGTCCTTCTCAACCACAGACTCAAAGCTTCTACCCGTGCGAGACTACCCCGGGCAGCTCATGCTGGAGCCCAGTTCTCGTTCAGTAAAAGCAATATATATTTCTAAAGCCCTGTGTTCTACTTGTCCCTGTCTTATCCAGACTGGGCCCCTCTAGAATGAATCCACAGTCACTTGGGGAAGGATCAGAACAGGCCAGTGGCAGTGTTCAGATCACTCTATGGAGGCCACCCTTGTAAAGGTCACCGAGGCTCGGGGCTTGGTCCCGGCAGCCCTGGAGTTAGAGTTGTAAATGCAGGAGAATGGCTGTGCTGGGCAGTGCCACGAGCTCTAGAAATAGACTTGGTGATCGCTAGCTTTGTCACCTTGGGCGAGTTAATCTCGCTGAGCCTCTGTTTTCTCAACTGTAAAAAAGAAAATAGTACTAGCTAGACTTAAAATTAGAGAATACGGGATAATACCTGACACGCAGATCAGTGTTTGCTGCGTGGGTTGGGGGTGGGGTGAGGATGTTTGAAGCAAGAGGGGCCAGTATGTGTCCCCGTGGCCTGTTCAGGATGAGAGGCAGTCTGGTGCATTCAGGGGGGTGGAATTCACAGTTAGGAACTTGACCTTTATGTTTAGATCACCTGGGTTTACATTCTGGCTCCACCGTGGGCACTAAGCCTTTCTGGGCCTCAGTTTCCGCATCTGTAGAATGCGGTACTATCTCTTCATCAGGACGGTTATGAGGAATCCATGAGAGAATGCATATTACGTATTCAGTAAAGAACCCCACATTTGGTGAGTGCTCTGTAGGTGTTAGCTGCTGTCAGATGTTTGGGGAAATGCAAGCAGGGGTTGGTCAGGCTAGAAGATGCTAGAAATGCTGGGAGGTGAGGCAGCCAGAGGCAGGACTGGAAAGCCGCCCCCCCCGACCCCAGTCAAGAGGTGTCCATATTGCAATTCAGTTAAGCATGTAGTGAGCTCTGCTATGTGTCAAGCATCGTGTCAAGTTCCAAGAGGGGTTTGGAATAAAGAAGAACCAGTCCAGGGAGTAAGAGAAAGATAGACTTAGAGAGTGACTCTAATATAAACTTGGCACATAGTATGGGCTCAAAAAGTATTTGTGGAATTGACCGCGAGGCTTCTGGCCACAGTACAGTGTGGGAGAATTGCACTGCTTTTCCCCAGGGAGGTGAAACCCAAGGGAAATGATAGTTGAGCCTGTAAAATGGGGTGGGCGGGACCCCCGAGGTCTGGGAGCTGGACAGAGGGGCTGGGTCCTCTTGTGACCATCCTCCTCAGCAGCTGCCTGGCCGGGAAGGACCCTAGGAACTAGCACGTCCTAATGAAGCGTCTTTGAGGGAAGGCTTCCACCTTGTGACCAAAGGGTGTCCTGGCTCCAGTGAGTTGACCCTGGGGCTTAACCCTATGCCTTCCCTGGCACTGTGCTTGGTCAGTCCTGGAATGTGCTGGGTGACGTGGCCTGAGAAAGATGTGGGAGAAATTCAGCCACTTCAAGCAGAAAAGTCAGGACCAGATGCTTCAGGCTAGAGCTTCTAGACTGGATGCCAGAAGCAGATGTTCCTGGCTGCGTTCTGGGCTGGGCTCTCCGGGCTGGGGGCTCCAGCCGACTCCGGGCTCTTGCAAGCAGTTGGATTCACTGGCATCAGAGATAACATTTCAGCTGTTGACTACAGTCAGGGGAGTGATCCTGTTGGAGCCATAATCTGAGAGTAAAACCATGCTCAGTTCTCCCCGGGCCCCAGGCAAAGCCTGTTCCTGGCCTCCCTCCCCCAGCCCCCGCCAGCATCTGGAGGGCCCCCAGCCCACGCACAGACTCTGCACAGGCTGCTGGCAGGCACGGGGGCTGCAGCTGTCTGGTCCGGGGAGCAGGTGTGCTGCTTCCACAGCTTACTGGCCTGGCCCAGGCAGAGCCAAGAAGTCCAGGTACCCCACCGAGATAAGGCACGCTGATAAGATACCAGGACCCTGGAACCCAGCAGCTTTCATCCTCACAAGGTTATGTTAGGATTAAAGGAGATAATCGATGCTAACAGCTGACAGTGCTTGCCACGTAGAAGGCTCATAGTGAACAGTGGCTGCATTTGTGAGTAGTTATTGCGATAAGTACTAGACTGGATCCATCCCCCTTGTAAGAGGGAAGACAGCTAGTAACTGGGTGTTCCACTGCTGTGAACCAGGTGGGGTGGACTAGAAGGAGAGCCAGCAAGCTGGGGCCATTGAGGCCAAGGGCTTCTCTCCAGGGCTGGACTGAGCCAGTCTTGCCCTTCTTTTAAATTTTTAAAAAATGTTTTATTTATTTATTTATTTATTTTGAGAGAGAGGAGAAAGTGTGACTGAGCAGGGGAGAGAGGCAGAGGGAGAAAGAGAATCCCAAACAGACTCCGCGCTGAGCGTGGAGCTTGATCCCAAGAACCATGAGATCATGACCCGAGCCGAAATCAAGAGTTGGACCCTCAACGGACTGAGCCACCCAGGCACCCCTTGCCTTTCTTTGAACCATGGCACCACTCTCAGATCCTCTCAAGCTCTAGTCCATTTCATGGTCAAGCGGAAAGAACAGAAGACTAAGCCTTCAGTCTCAATTCTTACTCTACCATTGGGCAAATCATTTAACCTCTTTAGATAAGCTTGTCCTACCTCACAGGGTAGGCATCAGAGGAGAAACTGAAAGTGCTATAAAAATGTGGAAGCCCTCTCCAAACACATGGAAGTATTATTATTATGAGAGAAGACTCTTTTGGAAACTCCTTTGATAAGACAGATTCTCTTGTGCTACAATGATCTTGATGCTCAAAGGGTAAACATGGCAACTCAGTTCTGTGACCCCAAGGACACATGTGACTCAAGGACAGAAGAGGAGAAGAGAAAAAGGGAGGAGAAGGAACTGATTCCAATAATGGTTCAAAACTAAGAGATAGGAGAGGGGAGCCCAAAATTTGGAGTTTGGATTCCCAGATTTAAATCTCAACTCAGCCACTTAGTAGCTTGATATCATTATTTAACCACACGTACCTCAGTTTGCTAATTGGTAAAACGAGAATAAGAATACTGAGCATTTGAATGCAAGGAGCACATGGAAGAACACTGTGTAACTTACAAAGGGCCACAAAGAGTGTGTGTGTGTGTTTCCTCACTGCCAGTGGCCAAGGCAGAACGGACAGAACGCCTTCCCCACAACACCCCTCCCCCTAGACTGTGCGCTGGTTGGGGCTTGCCTCGATCTCTAGTGACTTGGGCAGAAGCTCTGACTGCCTCTCACTAGCTAAACTTGGGCAAGACACTTCCCTTTTTGAGTCACCTCTCCTTAAAATGAAAGGGCTGAATGTGAAGTCCCAGCAGGTCTCAACTTTTAGGTGGTTGGTATTCTTGCCCTTGCAGGCTAGCCTTAGCAATCACTTTGTTGAGATTTCACATTTATTATTATTACTTTTATTTTTATTGTGCCAGAAGGAAGGGGTGCAGGGGGGTGGGGGAATAAAGGGATGGGGACGGAGCAGACTGTGGCCTGCCCTGGGCCCCACCCTTGCCAAGAATGGACCTATCCACCCACCTGGGGGAGGAGAGCTGGTTGGAGCCCAGGAACCCTAGCAGATGCGATTCCAATTTAGCAACAAGAAGAAGTCCTCTCCAAGGCAACCCAGGCGAACACACCACCCACTAGGCAGGACTAAAAATACACCCGCATGGTCTCAACGTCACACCTGCAGTAAAAATACATCCAACCAGGAGCTGCTGGCTCGTCCTCCCCCACCCCACTCTGCTCTCTCCATCTGGTGCCTTCGAGGGGAGGAGACATAGAGGGCTGGGTGAGCTCTTCCTTCACACTCACCCCCCTCCCTCCAGGCCCTTGCCAGCCCCCACCCCGCACACACCCAGCAGAGAGCACAAGGAAGGCAGGTCCTTTAGTAGCCATCGTAGCTAGAAGCTGCCAGATGGCAACGTTTTATCTGAGTCTTGCTGTAGAGATGGGTTCTGAGCCCAAAAGAACTTGAGGATTGTGTGTTAGAACCTTGCTTCCCATAGTTCCTCTGTTCCCGTTCATTGATTCATTCACATATTTATTGATCCTCTGTTGTGTGTCAGGCACTGTGCGTGACCCTTGGGAATTCAAAAAGAGCTGAGACAAGTTCACAGGCCAGAGCAGCTCACCACACAGCGAGGAAGACAGATCTGTGCACAAACAACTAAAGTTAGTAGAATTTAATGAGTGTCATAAGGGAAATAAAAATAAATTCTTACTGGCAGTGCTTTTTTGGCTAAAAAAAAAAAAAAAAGAAGAGGTTCTGATAAATTGTACGTTGCCTCTCCTCCTCCTCTTTCTGTGCCTCTATTTGAATTGGCACGTGGGCTTGTTTTCCCTGCCAAATGAGTCAGTGGATATGGGAATAGAAATTTATTGGAGCCGATGGTGTCAATGTTGCTCTGAATAAAAAAGGTGCCCACACACCTTTCCAGGGAAGTGGAACAAGCATTAATTGATAGCTTACTAAGTGCCAGACACTCTACATGTTTCTTCATTTAATCCTTACAATAACCTGCAAGTTAGGTGATATTATCCCTATTTTAGAAAAGAGGAAACTGAGGCTCAGAAAAATTCAGTAACTTGCCCCAAAGGCACACCCGCCCTCTCACCCTGAAGTCTGTGCTTATTTCAGACCACAGAGCTTCTCACCCGGAAGTGTGAGCGAGGTCGAGATAGAAACCCCAAAGCATTTCCCAGGATGCTTCAGAGGAAGCAACATTTTTCTCACTGGAGAGACCCACTAGGAAGCCTTGGTAGAGCGGGTGGCATCTTGAGATGGATTCTGAAGGTTATTAGGGGGACAGGCAGAGCCCCGGGAACCCGGTTCAGGTGGCAGGCACAGCAAGAACAAAGGCAAGCGCGAGAAGTCCAGTTTGCCGGAGTCGGCGAAGGGGGTGAGCAAGGAGACGAGGGGGCCAGAGGCCACCTGTGGTCTGCCCAACAGCACATTCTCTGCTGAGCCCCTTGAGAAAAGTACCGAAGCCTGAGGCCGCACCATGATATACCTGGAATGTTCATCTGAGGATGTGAACTTTATTTCATTAGCCTCCGGGAGGACTGTCACCAGAGTTGTCAGAACGAATACGGGCAATGGGCCTGCTGCCCTGAATAGATGCCCAGGAAAAAGCCGGGGGGAAGGGGGCGGGGGGGGGGGCCTGGAAAGTGACTCCAGGGCATTGTCTATGACTCTGTGATTCCTGTGACCTCTGGCCTAGGGCATTAGAAATAAAGGATCAAAATGCCAGTGTCTGGCTGGACTTCCAGTGGGGGGGCGAGCCTTTGGTGATTCAAGAGCTGCCCTGTGTTTGTGGGTGGAGACTAGGTGGGTCAGATCACGTGAGAGCCAGCCTCTTGGTCCCTGCTTTTCTCACCTTACACCACCTCACTGGCCAGTCGACGAATAATCTCTGCAGCAGTCAGACCCTGACCAGGCCTCTTGACCCACTGGCTCATCACTGAAAACCTCCACCCAGAAATCTGGCTGTCTTACTAACCATCGCACCGTCTGAACCGCCCACTCCTCACCCAGCCAGGCCTGGGAGGCTCTGAGCTCCCATTGGAAGATGTTGCCTGGGCTTGGGGAGGGGGTGTGAGAGGCAACGCTGAGCCTCCTCTGTCCATCCTCCCCCTAGCTGGACGAGTCTGGACTGCGAGGTGAGGTGCAGGAGAGGCCTGGGGGTTCCAAGGTCAGTGACGGGGAGAGGAGGTGGATAGCCAGGCAGGCTGCCACACACTTGGCTGGACCCATAATTGAGGTCTGCAGTCCTGGCCAAGGTCACAAGGGAAGGGATGGCTGAGAGGCTCAGAAGTGACAGAGTGGCATGACTGTGAATCACAAGGTTTATCACCCAGAAAGAGAACTCAACACTTATGTGCCTCCCTGCGTGTGACCATCCTCGCCGCCCCCACCCCCGCCCCCATCTGCAGTGCTGTTTCCATCTACGTACCTATCCCTGTCTCTTGTGTTCTTTGCATGTTACCTTCCCTGAGGCTCTATAGTTTTACATTCTTTCTTTTTCCTGTCCCTGTTTCTGTATTTCTGGTCCTCTAAGCAGGAAGAAATGTTAAAAAGTTGTTTGTTTGTTTGTTTTTTCCAAAAACCTACAAAGTTGCCCAAGGGGGGGAAGGAAGAGAAATAGAGAAGGGTCCAACTGTCTTTTCTTGAATCTTTTTAACAAGCTTCCGCCTTCTAGGGGGAACTTGAAGTCAAGTACAACAAGTATACGAATTACCAAGGAAGTGGGGGTCTCCATCCCTGGAGGCCTTTGGAAATGTTAGGGAAACCTATCAGGCCAATTTATGTTGCGAATATCTGTCCCGGGGGGCCTGGGCAGCTCAGTCAGTTGAGTGTCCAACTTGAACTTCAGTTCATGATCTCACAGTTCATGAGTTCGAGCCCCACATCGGGTTCACTGCTGTTAGCACAGAGCCTGCTTCGGATCTTCTGTCCCCTTCTCTCTGCCCCTTCCCCACTAGCGCGTTCTCTCTCTCTCTCTCTCTCTCTCTCTCTCTCAAAAATAAATAAATCTTAAAAGAAAAGAAAAGAGTATCTGTCCTGAGATAGAGAAGAATAAGATGCACTGTGTTGAGGCTCACCTGCCCAAGAAGGCTCTCAGAAGCCTCACCGGGAGAGGGAGTAGGGTAGGCGGGATTGCCTTGCCCTGAAGAAAAATCGGGGTTTGAGCGAGGGGTGGCTCAGCCTGTCTGCTGCTAGAGGGTGACGTTCACCGCTGCCAAAGGGCTTCAGCCAAAATCCTGCCCCTATCTCCAGTCTGTTCTCTGGACGAGGGGGGGCCAGCCCAAACTGGGCATTCCAGACCAGCAAATGAGTGATGTAAAAAACACGAAGGCAGAAATGTCAGAAGTAATTAAACCAAACGATGACTTAAACCCCTGTAGAAATCAACACATCCAGTTTAATCACCTTCTTAAGCTAGCGCAAGACTGCAAGTCTGTGGAGAGGGCTTCTTTATTTCTTTGGATCGTTAACAGAAACTGCATATCTTGAGCTTGATTTTGGTTCAGATGCTCCCGAGGAGAGGTGATGAGGTTGGGGGTGGCGGCAGGGCCTCAGAAAAGAGAAAAGAAATAATACAATGTTATTTGAGATGGTCTCTTCTCCCCCTCTCCTCAGCCGCATCTCCCCGCTCCCGGCTCCGTCGGCACTCACGGCTCCCCCCGCCCCCCAGCACCCAGACAGAGGCACACTGCTGAATGTGCTAAATTAGGCCATTAGAGAAATTCATTTCTCTTTATTAGTCTGTGTCAAATCCTTTTTATTAGTGGCTGGAAACGACCTCTCTTCTGCAGTAAAATGTCATGCCAGTTCACTCCTTTTATTTGTTCTGCACTGACGAGGCTCAAACTCTCACTGAATTAGTGCAGTGAGATTTATTTCCTCCAAATTTTGAACGGCTTAAGAGAGATTGGGGTGGAGGGGGCAGTCAGGCGGGAGGCGACAGGAGGAAAAGAGCGGAGAAAGATCTGGGAGGGAGAAGGTGAGCTCTTATGGAGGTCAAATGTCCTCCACTCTTTGGAAATAAAGTCTAATGGCCATCTTTCATATCTTGTTCATCATAGTCTGGGCCCTGGGGACTGGCTTTCCACATTCTTGCTTCTAGCCTCTGAAGGGTATTGATCCACAATGGGACAGATCTGGATAGCAGGAAGGGGGACTTCTTAAAAAACATTGTAGTTGGACAAACGGAAGCTCAGGGAAGGCCAAGAATAAAGAAGCAAATCCCACACCTAACTGGAACTCCTTCTCCCCATCCCTTGCCTGGTTCAGACAGGGCCATTCATGTCCCCGGTGAGTAAGACACTCAGCTCCCATGGTCCCTGCCCTATTTCACCCCACCCCACCCCAAGCCTTCAGCAAGGGCTATTGGAAAGGACTCCTTGCCGGTGGCTTCCGGCCTCATCTCCAGCCTTCTGGGGTGATATTGGAGGGTAGCTTAGAAATATAGGTCAACGCATAGCCTGGGCATCTGGGGAAGGGGCCGGGAACTGGGCTGGGAACAGCCTTAGAGGAGCCCATGGCATGACTACGGCCACAGAACCCAGCTGGGTCACTGGGAAACAGCTGGTTTCTCAGGAGGTAGGATGGAGTATTATCTCATGCATCCCCACGCTTGAGGTAGCAGGTGGCAGGTAGCAATCTGGGCTTATGGAGAGATCCAGGCAGGTGGACCGTGGGAACCACAGGCAGCTCACTGACGCTGGGTATCAGCCACAGAAAAGCTGTGGGCAAGCTCAGGTACCATCTGAGCCCCTGAGCTCAGGGATCTAGGGAGCAGAGCGAGCAGAAGCAGGAGCCTGGGAGAGCGATAAATGAGAAGAGAGATGTGGGAGCTGGGAGTGTGGCCCTGGCAGGGAGGGGCTGGAGAAAGGTGGCCATCCCAATATCCATGAGGTCTCTTCTGTGGTCCAGGGGCTCCTGGTTAAATGGGGGGTTGAGGGGAGGTGGCAACAGAAAGTATTTTTCCTTCTGAGAGATAGCAGAAGCCACAGAAAACACCCTGGATACACACACACACTGGGGAGATCTGACACCCAGAAGTGAGATGTTTATAAGAAAGAGCCCGGGCTGTGGCTCCTTATAGAAGATGCACATTATTCCCCGGCATGTGTGACAATGCCTCCACCACACCTGCGTTCCTCTTCTTCCTCATCGCCCTCCATTCCCATCCTGCCTACCTCGCTCCACATGCACTTATCTGGATTTTGTTCTAGAAACGTGCCAGGCTCCTTCCTATCTTTAGTGTTTTTCTTTTTTTCCTGCTTGGAATGCCCCTCCCTTGGATCTTTGCATGACTGCCTCCCCATCATCTGAAGCTTAACTTAAATGTCACCTCCTCAAAGAGGCCTTCCTGGACTACTCTCTGTCCTGCAGGGGCAAGAACAGTGGCGAAGAAGACTACTTTCCCCACTAACGCTAGTGCTGGGGGTCTCCATCACTGGCAGATTCCCTCTTCCCCACCCCACATAGCATTCATGCCGTGTACACAGAACACACAGTCCCCTCACACATACTGCATACAAATAACACAGAACGCATGCACACACACTGCATACAATATAGGGTGCATGCACACTGTATTCACAGCATGCAAAATCTGAACCCCACTTTCGTACACACAACCTCTATGTGCACACATACTGCATAGCTGCATTGTGTAGACACCCACAATAAAAACACACGGGACAGAACACTTACACAACACTCACACTCGCTCTCATTGACAGCCTGTATTCAACCCTGGCGCACACGCGTGCACAGGCACGCGCACACAGAGTCTATCCCCTCTCTGTTCAGCAGCTGCCCACCCTCCCTGCAACCCGTGAGAAAGGAATGTGCAGTGACCGGCGGCGGCTGCAGGGCTGGGGCGGGGGCGGCGGCCCCAGCACCTGGCACAATGCTGCGGATTATTAGTTCCTGGTAATTTAGTGCCCTTGTACAGAGTCGATTTGTGCCTTTCATTCCTAATTGATCTAGTGGCTGTTTAAATGGCAGCAGGCATCTGTTGAGAGTAGGAAGGTTCATAAGGCGCAATAATTCATAACACCGTCTGGAATTTGCCTTTCATGTCCCTCAGCTAAACCACTGCAGGGCTCTGCTTAAATTACAGCCACTGAGGCTTTCTTTGGTATTCCACTCAGGGCCAGGAGAATCTTGCATTAAACTGGGATCAGGTTAGATTAGACTATAATATGCTGCGGTATTAGTGGCTGCAAATGAAGACTTACACTGGAGTTTAACCCCTTCACCTGGTTTTTTCTTTGTCTTCAACTGGATAGGTAAGCGAACCCATTGTTGTCCCTACCGGCTTCCTGCGGGAGCTGAATAGATCTTCTAGCAACTGGGGACTACGGATGCACCATCCTTAGATATTGACCCTTTTTCCTCTCCAGACTGTAATGTAGGCTGCACTCTGGGGGTCCAGCTGTTTATGCATCCGCTCCCGAAACAAGCGTCAGGTGAGAGTGTCCAGGGACAGGCGGCCATGCCAGGCGTCTCGTAGGAAGCAGGAATTTCTCTCTCCTCATCCCCTCACTGCCCCTGAGCCTGAGTAGAATGACTAGGTTGTAGGCATGAGTGTGGATGGAACTAAGCCCTTTCTGTCTTTTTGCCCAGAATTATTAGAATCCCAATACAGGCTGTGAGGGGGTTCCCCCATCTACTTACAAACACTGTGTAGACTAGATATGCAGTCTTTCTCTTGCTGTGTTCGTAGTGTAGTGGAAGGAAAAAAGCATGATCTGTTTTCCTTTTCAGGACTTACTGTGTTCTCCAATAGGGTAGCCACATCTAGCTAGTTACATTAAAATCCACTGAAATTAAATAAATTTAAAATGCAGAGCTGCAGGCACCACAGTCGTGTTTTAAGTGTCTGTTGGCTGCAGACTACCATATTGGACAGAAGAGGTTGTAGACCATTTCCATCATTGCAGAAAGTCAGGCCATGCTGACTAGAATATCCCTGTTGGCAGAGGCCTAGGAGCCAAGCCCGACATACATACTTCCTCCTCTCCCAGCAAGCAGGGCTTAACCCAGAAGGAAAGCGCTGAACTGTGTGGTCCCAAGGGACTGAGGAGAAGCCCAGAGTGGGACGGGCAGATGCTTTTTTTGGAATCACAGTGAAAGGGAATGAGGCTGCAGGGTCCAAGGTCAGCAACCTGTGCAAACACCTACTAAGATCTAATTGTTCACACATGCTGCAGGGAAATAAGAATGATACACACTTATAAGTGCAAATAGGTACACACACATACAATATGCAACAAGCTTGTATTGGGATCCACATACCTCTTCTAGACTCGAGACGCCCAGTGAAGAATAAGGTGGGCTTGGTTCTTGCCCTCATGTAGCTCACAGTCTGGTGAGGAAGGCAGATAATAAAGCAAACAGCTCAGAGAGCCATCAGCATAGGGCAGGGGCAGGGGCAGCGAAGGGAGCGTCCCTTAGAGCCAGTCAGGTAGGTGCTTCAGCTTACATAATACATCACAGACCGGTGCCCGCGCACCCCACACATGCTCACACTCACACCGTCTTCATCTGGCCATTCGTCACCAGTCACCAAATATCTAGTAAGTGCCTGCTATGAGCATGTGGGGCAAGGTCCTAAGGGAACCGTGATCATTAAGACAGGGACAATCTTGGAAGAAAACAATGATGCAGATAGTCATCGAATCACGGTTGTGCTGAGTGTACGATGATAGAAAGGTGCAGGGAGATGTTACACATGTAACGGGGGTGTCTGATCTAAACTGAGTCAGCTGGCAGACTCTGGACAGATGGAGACACCTGCCCACTGCATGTGGAGGAATATTCCAGCTCACGCATGTCCCCCCGCATACACTTGCAGAAACACAGGTGTGCACATCTGTTGCCCTCGGCTGGCTCCAGACAGCCACAAATGGGTCTGTGACCAGGCACTGTCGCTCATGCCCCGGACTTTTCTGGATGCTTCCTACGTTTCCTTCCCGGGTTGACCCTGAGCCAGAAATGGACACTTATTTCTTTGAAAGAAACTATACCCATCATCTCTCACCAAATGTCCATGCAGCTTATCTGAGCAAAGAGAAGCGTCAGGCTCTCAGTGGGGAGGAACGGAGCCTTCTGATGCCCCAGGAACGAGGAGACTGGGTCCTCCATGCCAGGGTATGAAGTGCTGTCATCCAGCTGGCGCAGGGACTCAGGATGTTCTTGAGAAGTAGGACCTTGGGAGAAGGAGTGACGGGAATGTGGGAAGGGGCCCCGGTGGCTTCCAAGCCCAGCCAGCAGCAGGTCTCTGCGTGTGCGCATGTGTGAGTTCTCGATGTCCCCGCAGGCACCCTCTTTTCCCGCTCCTGACGCTGCTGTTTGAGAAATGTGAACAGGCCACCCAGGGCTCTGAGTGCATCACCTCCGCCAGCTTTGATGTGGACATCGAGAACTTTGTCCACCAGCAGGAACAGGAACACAAAGCCTTCTTCAGCGATGACCCAGAACTGGACAATCTGGTAAAGACCCTCCGACCCCCACCCTGGCTAAGGTCTTCCTACCCTCTGATCCCTCTAAATGCCCTAGAAATGATCCTTTTATTCATACATCCATTTGACAGAAAATGTGGGGTGCCCACAATGGGGCAGGCACTAGATGCACCCATTTGGCGGCTGAGAACAATTTCTGACTCCTTGTGCCAAGAGTTGCATGCCCTGGTCTTGCTCCAAAGGCCTTTTTTTTCTCTGCTCTCTGCGGCACCAACATCCCACTGCCCAGCACCCCTTGCAGTACAGGTGGGAGGGAAGGAGAAGCGTAGGAGCCAGAAGGTCTGGAGTCGCTGCTCGGAGGACTGGAGTCCCAGCAAGTTAGTAAATCTGCCTCAGGCTGCCTCACAGACGAGGTGATGGCTCATGTGCTACAGCATAGAGGGTGAAGGCCACGGGCATATTCAAACACATCAACGGAGAAAAAGAGCTGGAGACACAGTCATGTCGAGAAGGCCAGCAGATGTCCTTTCCATCTGGGGGACACAGACATGGCTCGTAAACCCCGTTTACCATCCAGATCATCCCAACAGGGTTTTTTTTAAGTACATACCACTGGAACCCACCACCTGGGTGTGATTCAGGAACTTTGGTAGGGGTCTGTGCATATATATTTTGAAGCCTCCTGGGCAACTGCAATCGACAGTAAAAGTTGATAACCACTACCATAGGGGACTTCTGAAATTCTCTTCTCCCCTGGCAATACTGCAGAGAGAGAGAGAGAGAGAGAGAGAGCAGTAGAGAAACTGCTCTGTCCAGTCATCACAATATACAGTCACCCCGGAATTATTAATTATTAACCACAATTCTTGATTTTCTCTGGGTGGATTACCCAGATCATGCACGGTGAATTTGGAAACTACAGAACTGTCCTCCGTAAATCGGTTGCTTATAGCGCTCACCTCTTGGATCCAGCATTTAGCTGATACCTGGTCCCCAACACATACACACACACACACACACACACACACACACACACACACACACTCAGAGCACCTGTGGAACAGATCTAAGTGACTTACATATCATTCTATTCTATGAATTATCCACCCCACTGCTTCTCTCAAGACTTGAACGTGATATTTTATAGAGTCCAGAAGAGCTGCCGAGAGAGAGATCCCCCCCGGCCTGGGAATCTGTGAAGTGTTAGAGCGGGACTGGTGTTTAGAGAGAGAGAGCACGTGCCAGAGAGTAAGCGCTGGCCTGGTGTCAGAAGTGCTGGTGTTAGGTACCTGAGGGCCCTGGGTCCACTCTGCTCATCCCTGGCCCTCCCTCTTTCCTGGCCAAGACTGAGCAGCTGTATTTCCTGGGAGCCCAGCCCACTGTCTGTCCGGTCCCTTCCAGGCTGGACTGGTCCTACCCTGCCCTTCAGCTGATCACCACCTCAGAACTGCAGCTGTGAAGCAGGTCCTTGGGATTTAGACCCACAGCAGCCAGGCAGCTGGGAGAGGAGGCGGCTCTTTCTGGGGGAGCCAGAATGTGCCTGGGGGGCCAAGACTCCCTCCTGGCACAGGACACAGAAAGAAGCTGAGGCCTAAGTTGGTAGGAAACAACTAAAATCAAGCCGAGTAATATGAAAGAAAGGAAACCTTTTTAAGAAGCAGAAGTCGGGGCGCCTGGGTAGCTCAGTCGGTTAAGCATTTGACTTCAGCTCATGTCATGGTCTCGCGGTTTGTGGGTTCGAGCCCCGCATCAGGCTCTGTGCTGACAATGCAGAGCCTGCTTTGGATTCTCTCTCCCCCTCCCCCTCTCGCAGACATGTGCTCTCTCAAAAATAAATTTATTAATTAAAAAGAAGAATCAGGGGTCGTGGGGTAACAAACCTCACATACCTTGCCCACCACTGCCTGCCAGGTGAGCTACCAAAGATACGCTGTTCCAGGATAACCTGGAAAATACCGGAAAGGGGCCAGCTCTAGGCCCTCCCCTTGCTAACACTGCCTGGGTCTCTCTGGGTTTTGTTCACTCAAAGAATCCAATTTCTTGGTTCAACCCAACAAAACTTGGTTAAGTGTCTGCTACACGCACGCCCGACCTAGGGATATAGATGTAGCAGCAGCTGCCCGGTGGCCCCAGAGCTCCAGTGTTGCCTGGTCTTCTGTCCCGGTGACTGGGCTGGGAGTGGGGCAATTGGGGGAACAGTCCTCAGACATCACACCCACCCACATGGGCCTGATGTGCCCAGATGTGCTGGCCATGGTCAACAGCTGGCTGACCCATCAGTCATTTAAGTAGACTGATGCTGGGTGGCTCCGTGGGTTAAGCATCTGACTTTGGCTCAGGTCATGATCTCATGGGTCATGAGTCTGAGCCCTGCTTCGGGCTCTGTGCTGACAGTGCAGAGCGTGCGTGGGATTCTCTCTCTCCCTTTCTCTGCCCCTCGCTCACTCACACCCTCCCTCTCTCTCTCTCTCTCAAAAATAAATAAATAATAAAAATAGACCAAGTAATTAAACAATAAAATAAAAACAAAATAATAATAACATAAACGAACAAATAAGTAGAGAGGGTTAAAGGAGCACTTAGAGACAGAGGGCCTGAGCCTGGCTCCACTGCTTATGCTCTGTGTGACTTTAATGACGTAACTCCCTTGAAGCTCGGTTTCTCCGTCTATAGATCTAACACACCCGTCTCATGTGACTGGTAACCAAAAAAAAAAAAAAAAATTAACGAGATGGCATGTGGAACCAAATGTCCTTTAAAAATGCATGGCATCCAGAAGGTTAATCTCAAATGCAGTGTCACTTAGGTGAGGCGATCCACCTTCCCAAACTCTCCTCCTGGCCATCAAAGGGACTGTGTGGCTGGGCCCCTAGAACTTTATTTGGGGAGCCAAGCAGCGCCCTTTGCCACCCCATTTGTAGTTCTGTCGGGAGGGGGCGGCTGAAGAGGCCAACCACAGGAGCCATCATTAGAAGAAGAATCATGTAGCCAGCACAGCCGAGATGCACATAATTAGAAATTAGAAAAAGGTCAGATCGCGTCATTATCAGCTCAATCAGCTGCTGAGTGCCACAGCCAGTTAATTTGGCATCTGTATTTTTTACAACCCCGTACACGTAGCCCAACGGACTGTAACTCTTTATCCGGACAGATATACTGCGCAGCGGAGCAGGGACATAAAATGAGAGACCCCAAGCAAATGAGCTGAGATAATTGAGAGATTTATTTTTTATATATATGTGTGTCAGGGCGGCTTTCCTTTGCCCTTGAATATTGACTTTCACAAATGGGATTGTCAGGAGGACGTGGGTTCCCCAAAACTTTGTCCCCCACCCTGAACCCTCGAGCCACACTCTGATCCCGCTTTCTCCCAAGCCCAGAGAGCCCGTCGGCCCCTGTCCTGCCAGACCCGCCATTTGGACATAAATCCCCCCCACACCCCCACACCCCCGCCACCAGCTGCCCATTCGCCATTCCTCCAAGCAAATCCCCATGCTGGCTGGTCCCTTCCCCTGATCCCAGTATTCTCCCAGACAAGTTCCCATGGGAATGGCTCACTGAGCTCTCCCAGAGCTGCCCAAAGATCAGAGAGGTTCCCAGATCGCAGGCTTCACAGGGAACTTCTTCCCTCCCCTGATGAGACAGCTGCTTCCACAGCACACTGCTGCTGGAAGAGACACTCAAATCACAAACCACTAGGGAGAAAATGACCACGGAGAGAAGCCAGTTCAGCCCATCCCACTACCCATTTTACAGATGGGGACACTGACGTCCAGAGAAGGGAAATAACTCATTAGGACCAGATCCCAGGTCTGCTGGCTCCCAATACCCTGCTCCTTCCAGGGTCACCCCACCTCTCTTCTTTCTGGGGGCAGTAACACCCTCATTTATAAATGCCACCAGCGTCTCCAGGCCCCACCTGCTCACCCCCCACCTATCCCCTGGCGCCCCACTCACTGACCCTCTCTACCTCCCTATTTCAGTGCCATGGGTGGCTAAGCTGGCATTCCCCCTGCCCCACCATGAGCTCCTTCCCTCAAGATCTCTCCACCCCAGTCCACATACCCACCCAGAGCTCACCAGGCCCATTTCTCAGCTGGCCCACTGATCCCTTGCTTGGACCCAGCAGCCTCTGACTGGCAGTTGGTAAAGTTTGTAAAATTTGCAAGTTCCCCAAACCCCTTTGAAAGGTAAAAGCTTTTTGTTTTATAAAATCTGATTTACGGGCCCCCAGTGCAGTACCGAGGGTTTATATATTATGCAAGATTTCAAACCGAGGCTGTAAAACGTACGGTTTCAGTTTCATGCATGGAATTTTTTTATGTGTAAATTTTTTAACATTTATGGGGCACGTTTTAATGAGACTCTGGTGTGGCTCAAGGGACAGATTATGGCTGCCTGACCGCAAAGCCAGCTCCAAAACGGGGCCCCCCCAGACTCCTGGGCCCACTCTAAAGAGGTAGGGCCAGAGGCCGGAGGCTGTGAATACGGAGGCGCAGGAAGGAGCCCGGCCAGAAGTCTGGGCCCACAGAGACCTCAGGCAGCCCCATTCAGAGTCATTCACTTCAGGCTTCAGTCCCACTGTCCCTACATGGGAACAGAAAATCTTACCAACACCAGGAAAGGGAAAGCAAATAAGCATAACCAAAGATAGTCATGATTAACATTTATAAAGCACCTACTAGGTGCCAGGTGCCATTCTAAACACCTTACAGATATTCTCTTATTTAATCCTTTTTTCAAACCCATGAGGTAGGTACAAGTATTATTATTATCCCCATTTGAAGATGAGGAGATTGAGACACAAGGTGGAATCACTTAGTTCAAGATCACACAGCCAGTCCAAGGCAGAGGGACGAATCAGGTACTGCACAGGTCTCGAACTCTGGCGCCCACACTCTCAACCATCATGTTGACTTCTAGCTCCTCCTTGGGTGCACCTGCTCTTGTTTTTAATTCCTTCTAGCTGCGTCTCATTTAATCCTCAGTACAACTCTGAGGGAGTCACTATTATTATTCCATTCTTCAGGAAAAATGAGAAAAGCAAAGTATGGAGATTAAGTAAATTGTCCAGAATTTCTCAGTGGGTGAAAGACCCCCAAGACTCAGCCTCCAAAGCCCATTGTTCTCAAGCACCCTTCTCTATTCAATTCTCAAGATAGCCCCAGGAGGTTAATTGTCGACATCCTCAAATCAAGGAGAAAATCAAGGAGTAAGAGGCCGACAGCGGAGCTGAGATTTGCACCAAGTAGGCCTAACTCCCAAAGCCCAGCTCTTTCCTCTGAGCCTCTTGCTTCTCCAGATTCTGAGGACATCAGAGGGGAAGTGCCGCATTATTGACTAAAATGTGATTTAGCTGGTCGTGCACGAAGGCTTCCCTAGCTGTTGGTTTTATGCCCCAATCGTCTGGCAGTCGATTGCGCCTCCTCCAGTCTTCCTTCCACATCCCGTTCCTTGTTCCAGTGACCCTGGACTTCCAACTGCTCAGATCTAGCTGGTCTGGTCGGGAACAATTCCTGATTAGAATTTAGCTTTGGCTGCCCTAACGACCCGCAGGAAATATCTGAGCCCTTTAAGGAATGCAAGTTTATAAACTCTTTTGTCTGTAAGTGAGGGAGAGTAGTTCCAGCTTCCTGACTCGCAGAAGGAAGAGAGGGTGAAAAGAACCTGTCCCCCAGGGAATGGGTACCACCTCCCTAACTGCCGCGTGGAATTCCAGCTCCCTGAGCGTATTGCCTATGTATCCCCACGGTGAGAAGACTCCCGTGAGATGATGATGAGAAGAGCATTTTGCAAATCATAAAGTGGTATGTATATAAATGTTTTTGGAAGGCAAGGATTTATGACTATCGAGTGAAGGCGCCACGTTCTTACAAGAGAGGCCACTTTTCAGAAAGGAGCTTGGTGGTAGTCGAGTGGGGGAGGGGTTGGCATAAGGAATGGATATTTATCAAATAGCCATTATGCACCCACAGCATTTACATACACCTTTTATTCGATTTTCCCACCCACTCAACAGTGTAGGGGCTCTCATCCTAAATTTTACGGATAAAGTTGTCCAAAATATGCAGGCAGGAAATAGTAGACTTGGGCCACCACACCGTGCGTCGTCAGAGCCAGCAAGCAGCCCTAGGTCCTTGTTCTCTCCCGGGACTGGTAGGGCTCGTGTGCACTGGTGTGACACTAAAATGCAACAGGGCATCTGGTTTTGCTTTTTTTTTTTTTTTTTGAAGGGTACTTCTCAGAAGAAAAGGGCTGTTTCTTTATTTTGAAAGAGCAAAGAAAGAAAGAGAAGCTGGAGGCGAAGCAACACTTGGGGGTAAAAGACTGAGACCACATTCATCACATTTGATGATGATATTAAATTAAATGGAATTGTTATTGCTCTTGAAGATTTGAAATAACTTTTTATACTACATTGATCACTTAGAAAAATAGTTTCATAAATCAGAGTTTTATTCTGATTTCGAAGCCAAAACCCAACATTTCAAACACGTAGGCTAGAGAATGATTTACTAAACATAAGTACAGAAGGAAAAACACTGGGAATGATTCTGTTTCCTCTAGCTGAATATGGAATGGCAATAGAAAAAGCCAACTGGATATTAGAAATCATTAAAGGAGGTTAAAAATTTATATGCATTTGGTTCCCCATGGTTTATAAGATATTTTCACATCATTATCTCCTTTATCCCTCAGCAGATCTTATGAGCTAGAGATGGTCATTATCCCCATTTTACAAATGAGGACGTTGAGGCCCACAGAAGTCATGGAACTGGCCCAGTAACATCCAGTTTGTAAACAGTAGGCCTGGATTCAGGCTGTCTATCAACAGCCCCCACATGCTTTCTGCTCTGCCAGTCTCCCCCACAAATGGTATGGCCGATCTTTTTCTCTAATATTGAATAGGTCCTACATATTCATTGCCTCAGAATACCATTATGATTTACTCTACCTTCTTAAATCTTTAAACCAAGCCCATTATCCTATGAAAAAGTAATCCTACAACTGTCCTTTGTCAGACCAAAAGATAGGTCCACTTTGGGCCACTGGGTGCCAGATCTGGTATAAGCTCGCTGTGTGTGTATTTCATTTGAACAAAACCACCTGCATAGATTTTGCTTTATATTTTGTCTTCTTGTACTTTCTGATTCTGTTTTAGTAGTATTTATTGGCTATGTTTTTTAAATAAGTGAATAAGTACAGGTACCTTACTGTGAGGTGAATGTGTATATGTATATCTAAAAGTAAATAAGTAAGTGAAATCTTGATGTAAAATGAAGAATAGTCCAGTAAAGGAAAGCTCAGAGACAGAAGGAAAGATGAAATGGAAGGAGAGGAGAAGAAGGAAGGAAGGAAAGGACGGAGGGAAGGAGGAAGGGAGAGAGGGAGGAAGGAAGGGAGGAAGGGAGGAAGGGAGGAAGGAAGGTTGGGAAAAAAGAAGAAAGGTTTAAAGAATTAGGATGATTTTTTCTGAAGAAGACAAAGCTAGATGGGCAAGTTATTCAAGCCAGATGCTTGTCCTTTGTATGGCACACAGTGAGACTCAATATTTGTATTGAATGGATAACATTAAATTAAGGGAGGTTGTATTGATGGAGGCACTAGGTATTCTTAGTGCTTGCAAAAGGCTGAGTAAGCTCTCTACATTCGGGCAGGAGAGATGTTGGTAAATGTAAGGGAGAACTTCTCAATCGGTAGACTGAGTGAAAATAGAGACCGTCTGAAGCAAAGGTTCTGGCTGGGAAAGCCTCAGAGGGGAGGATGCAACCATGTAACCCAGAGACTTTAGACCATCCACTCGCCTAGACACGGGCCCAGATCATCTCCTGGGCCCTTCCCAGCCCCATCAGTGAAGTGAGGGCACAAGTCCTGGTCATGTTCAGGGAATCAGAAAATGGAAAGCACCTGACAGCCCAACCCTCTGTATTTACAGAGGAAGAGGCAGACACCTACATCGGTGAGGTATTCTGACTCCTGTGTGCTAAGTCACAAGTAAGAGATGAGAAGCCAGAGCAGCTGAATGAGGGAACGTGACCAGGGAGGGTTCTGGAAATCCTAGACTTTAATGTCCCCAAAGCTATTTGGTCTTCGTGGAACCTCATACTTCCCATCACTGAGCCACTTCCCCCCTCAAAAAATCATGCACCCTTCAAACTGCTTTTCTGCATCTCCACAAATCCCAAGAGCCCGTCTTGAGAGTGAAGCAACAGAGGTGACCCAGCTTCATATCCTAGTGTTATCACTTACCAGCCGTGTGACTTTAAACCAGTAAAAATACCTCTGGGCTTCATTTTCCTCAACTGTAAAATGTGGGCAATCATGGTGCCTACTTGCAGAGGTGGTTCTGTGGCATAAATAAGATAAGACCTGTGATAGGTTTAACACAGTGCCTGAAACACAGTAAGAATAAGAAATGTCTGGGTATTGTTATCAATCAATAATGAGTCAATGAGCATTTATTCAATGCTTTATGTGGTGCTAATTACTCTGAAAGACATAAACCAAGGTATCCATGGCCAAAGTCAAGTAGAAAATTTAGAGCAGTTGTTCACTTGGTACCAAATAAGCCATTCTAAAGTCACGATTCTCTTCTTTGCCTGGGAGAGTACAGTCTCTTTTGGTCTCAGCCCCACAGAAGGAGCACTCCTTTAGGGCAGGACCTTAGGATTCAGCCCTGCGTGAAGACACAAAACCGTTGGCTTCTGTTTTTGAGTGACAATTAGTCTAATTCAGTGCTCTGAGAGCCCTTAATAGTTGAACACACTTCCTGTCCATCAGGCCATCCAAAAGCCAACCCAGAGACTACTCAGTAGCTCTCTCCACTAGAAATGCCCATGAAGCTCAGACAGGAGTGTGGCACTGGTGTCCAGCCACACAGCTCTACTCACACCTCACTATCAAAATTCTCTGGGAGAGATTCCCTGCCTTGTTTCCTGAGCATCAAGATGTTAGCCAATAGCTGGAAGGGTAGGATTAAACAAGGATTCCCTGTACGTTGCCTATGTCCACATCAATGGGTCTCAAAAGGCAGCAAGACCCTGCCCCTTTTTTCATTTTTCATTTTGTTGTCATTGTCGATCCACACGCAGTTCTAAGAACTAAGACAAAGTTCTGATTCCCTCCTTGCGTAACTGTAGTACCGCTTCACAACCAGGAAATTGACTATGATACGATCCACCAACCTTATTCAGATTACACCATTTTACATGCACTGACATGTGTGGTGTTTAGTTTTTTGCCGTTTTATCACATATATAGATTCATGTAAACACTGATAGTCGAAGTACAGAACAGTTCCTCCCTCCTCCCTCCCACCCCCTTCCGCTCCCCCTGGCCACCACCCATCCATTCTCCATCTCCACAATTCTGTCATTTCAAGAATGTTGGATACATGGCATCTTACACTATGCAACCTTTGGAGATTGGCTTTTCTCTCTTAGCATAATTCCTTTGAAACCCATCAAGTTGTTGAGTGTCTCAATAGATTGTTCTTTTTTTTGCTGACTAGTATTCTATGACATGTGTCTTTATCCATTCACCTATTGAAGTATATTTTGGTTGTTTCCTGGTTGGGGCTGTTAGAAACAAGGCTGCTTTGACTGGTTTTTGTGCCAACATATATTTTATTTCTCTGGGATAAATGCCCAAGAGTGCAATTGCTGGGTATATGGTAAGCATATATGTAGTGTTATAAAAACAAACAAAAACCTGTTATACTGTTTTCCAGAGTAGCTGAGCCATTTTTCATGTCCCCCGGTAATGTATGAGTGATCTAGTGCCCAGTTCTTTGCCAGCATTTGGTGTTGTCACCATTTTTTTATTTTAACCATTCTGATAGGTGTGCAAGCGATATCTCCTTGTGGTTTTAATTTGCATTTCCCTGATGGCTAATGACTACAGTGCCTATTTGCCATCTGTATATCCTCTTCAGTGAAATGTCTCATGTTGTCTTTTGCCCCTGTTCTAATTGGGTTGCTTCCTATGTTACTGTTTACTGCTGAGAGCTCTTTATATATTCTAGAAATAAGTCTTTTGTCAGATACATTTCTTCCAATCTATAGTTTGCCTTTTCATCTTCTTCACAGGGTCTTCTGAAGGACAAACCCTTTTAATTTGGGTGGGTTCTTATTTATCAATTTTTCTTTTTCTGGGTCAAGCTGATGTTGTCAACTGTAAGACCTCTTTGCCCACTCTTAGTCCCGATGATTTTCTCCCACATTCTTGTTATACAAGTTTATAGTTTTATGTCTTACATTTAGGTCTTTGATCCATTTGAGTTAACTTTTATACAAGATGTTAGATTTATATCAAGGTTCACTTTTTTGCTTGTGGATATCCAATTGCTCCAACATCAGTTGAGCAATGCTTTTTGGAAAAGCAATTTGGCAGTAGTTATCCTGAGCCCAAAAAATGCCCATAGCTTTTTTTCCTGTCACTTCTGGGAACTCACCCTAAGGAAATAATGCAGACACATGAATAAAAGCTGTAGGTTGGAAAACAGTCACTGGAACATTTTTTGCGAAACTGAAAAATTGGAAGTAACCTGAATGCCCAACAATCAGAAATTGCTTAAGGGTGGCACAGACGTGAAAAAAATATGCAATAATTAAAAATATATTTACTCAATCCTCTTTACCTGTTCAACAAATATTTATTCAGTTTCCATAGTGCTGGTGCCAAGGATAACGTGGGGAGCAAATTAGACACCATCTCTCCCTTCTAGAAGCTCACAGTCTGGAAGGGACAATAGAGAAAATAGTTCTGTAGCTGATAAAAATACATTTTTCTGGGTGGCTCAGTCAGTTCAGCATCCGACTTCGGCTCAACTCATGATCTCACAGTTTGTGAGACACAGTTTGCGCTGACAGCTCAGAGCCTGCTTGGGCTCTCTCTTCTCCATCTCTCTGTCCCTTCCCCACCTGCACACATGTGCTTTCTCTCTCTCTCAAACATAAATAAATGCTTTTTTAAAAAATGAAAAATACATTTGGTAAACTAAGGGGGAAAAACAGGAAACCAAACTGCATGCACAAGGTGAAAGATAAAAAAAAATAATAATCCTTGTTTTAGAGTGATCAAGAACAGTTATTGTCATCTTTTCCAACCCTCCTGCGGCACTTTTCTTTGTATAATAGTAACAGTGGTAAAGAGAAAAGCTCCAATTGAGAAATAGCTTCTTGCCACAAAAGGTTAGGAGTGTCCATTTGAAGAGGCGACAGGCACACATACAACAATCCAAAGGGCACGAGAGAAACCACCCCGGACAGCGAGGTGTTCCAGAGCCCAGCTAAGTCATGCTGGATTATTCAATCAGTCAACAAGTACCAGTGGGGGCATCTGCAAGGTGACCTGTATCACATGAGGCCCTCAGAGTACATGTTTAAGAATAGACAGTCCCTGACTTCTTCAGGCCCTCATGAGAAATTCTGATCTCAATCTTCTTCGTGCCTGTTCAGCACTTCACTTTCCCACTTGTGAATCTTTTCAACCGACCTAGACAGTTGTGAGGGAGGGCGTAACTATCCGCATTTTTCAGACCACAATGTTCAGAGCAATTGCCTGAGGTCGCACTGATGATAAGCGGCAGGGCCGGGGCTAAAGACCTGGCTTTTATCTCTGAGGTCTCATAACACCATTACTCAAAAACAGTTGTGTTCACCGTGGGCTCAAAGGATGCAAACAATCAGCGGACAGCCATAACTAGAATTTAAACCGGGTGGATGAGAAAGCATATCCCTACGGCAGGGGACGGGCCTCTCTCCCCTCATGTGCTCAGGGCTCAGGAGGTCAAGGCAGCAAGAGGAATGTGATCTGAACACCTGGGCTCACACATCCCCTCTCTCCCCAGATGGTGAAGGCAATCCAGGTCCTGAGAATTCACCTGCTGGAACTGGAGAAAGTCAATGAACTCTGCAAGGACTTTTGTAACCGGTACATCACCTGCCTCAAAACCAAGATGCACAGCGATAACCTGCTCAGGAATGACCTCGGGGGACCCTACTCCCCCAACCAGCCCTCCATAAACCTTCACTCACAGGTAACACACAGGGCTGGGCCCCATCTCCTAAGCCAGGTGTAGAAATGGCTGAAGGTTTCTGGTGACATAGGAAAGTGGACTAGGCACACTGGACCCTGTCAGCATAAGGGCCCTCTTCTGATCCACCCCTGCACATCAGCAGTACCAGAAAGCACCGTGCCAAGGCATTAATATCCCTTAGAAGATGACCACAGTGATTCCTGGCTTCCTGGCCCAAGATATCCTGGGACGTGTTGAGGTCCCAGTGTTGAGATGGAAAGCTTTCCTGGAGGATGAGGCAGGGGCAGAGCCGGGGATGGACTCCAACCTCCTAGCCTCGTGCACTTCTCAAGAGGGCTTGCTGAGCCCTCCATGTTCTGGAGAAGGACAGTTTGGGGAAGGTGGACCTTCCCTAAATCCTGCCCACTTAATAAACGAAGACCGCTTCCCATGCAACTGCTTCTCCCAGGTGGTTTCTAGTTGCTCACCCTACCCTGACTCATCTGTCTTCCTAAGGTTCAGGGCCACTGTCAATGTCACCTCAAGTTACCCCCCTCCCAAGAGTCACCCGCCACCTTCATCCTGGGGACCCGGGGATGTGGAATGGCAGCTATGTGTTCTAGGCGAGAATGGACTTTTCCCTCCAGGGCAGAATCTTTTTCCCAAACCTACGAGCTAAGAAAGCTGCCTGGTGATACCTTTCCATAAGACTCACCGACCTCTTTGTAAGCCCTAGCTCCCCATTTTCTTCCTTTCCCAGTGAGCTCTCGAGTCCAGGACAGACACATGGAGGCCCCCGGAGGCTTAGAGTAGCCTCTTCTCATGAGACAGTCAGGCTTGGGGAAAAGGATAAGCTTTCTAAGACTGATTGGTGCTGGAAGGAGCGCCTAAGAAAGGGGGTGCCATTCTTATCTCCAAGCTTTAAGAACCAACACCATCCGTTCAGGTGGGTAGAGGCAGGGGAAGGGTCGGGAGGGAGGGGGGGGGCTCAAGAAGGCCAGCCATGCCTTGCGCATATTGACTACAAGCGTTGCACCAAACGCACCCTAAAGGCTTCTCTGTGGGACCTGACAGTGAGTATTGCGTGGGACATGAGGGAAGAAGTTTATTTCCTCTTCCCATTGCTTGAAATCACCAAATCACTTTATTACAGATCTAAAAACAGCCGCCCAGGCTTCTGCTTGCTAATATTCTCTTGAAATAGACTCATTCCTTCAGAGTCTTATTGTACTTTCCCTTATGATCAAAATTAGCAAGAAACTTGCATAAAAGAGGACAATAATTGCTCAACGAGCATCTCGTTTGTAATTTATTAGTTTCTATTATTGTGGGTTACCATGGCGACGCCGTGCAGCCCCGGTGACGGGAGAGATGCAAGATAGGAGCTGAGGAGGCTGTGAGGCCTCACCAAATGGAGATGCACATTTTTATCAGTAATTTTCATGAAAATAATAAGTGAGGAGTTAATGAGATGGAAAGCCATCCTGTGGCTATTGTGAATTTTTTTTAAGTGTTGATCTAATTAGAATGCATCGGTCAGGAAAAGTAATGAGGATTTAGTGCCTCACAGAGATGTGAGGATCATATCAGAAAATTAGCACAAGTCTTTGGAAATAATCAGGTCCTTGGAGAGGCTCTGGATTTCCCCTCCTGGGCTCTCCAAGTCTACCTCGAGCGCTGACATTGGGAGTGTATCAGGGCAGTGGGGGGAAGGAAGGAGGGCCAGAGGGCTTAGCAACCACAGCGGCCCCCTCCAGGTTGGGGTCCCAGGGCAAGTTGGTCTGCAGCAAGCAGAGCCACTGGGGACGCAGGGTTGGCAGAGAAGGATGACACGGGCTCTGGGTGAGCCGCTGCCTGCGAAAGTCAGTCCTCCTGGGAAACCCCAGCATCCGGTGCCTCTGAGCTTTGAGGAGGGAGGGGAGAGAACTCTGATTCCCGTCATTGTAAATATCAGATCTCTGGCCGACAGCGAAGCTGGCCCTGGGGTGGCCACTGCAGAAAGTCTTCTGATCTGCTGCTTAGAAAGAGGAACTCAGACAATCGGGCAAAAACAAAGAGCGAGAAAGAGAAGAAAAGACACTTAGCAAGGACTCCTATTTGCAATTTCTCAAACTTGTCCCTTCATTGCCTGTGACTGCCACCACCTATGTAGTTCAGACTTCAGTGGGTAAATAAGATAATTACACACAGGCTGCTCTCAGAGATTCCTACTGGCTCCCCCTGTCCTCTCCGGCTAGCCCTCAGCCCTACACACACACACACACACACACACACACACACACACACCTACATACACATGCCTCTTAAGCTTCTGCTGCTCGATTTGCTGTCCTAAAGCTCTGTTCTTATCATTCTCCTGATCGAAAGCTCGGACTGTCCTCAGAGTTTTCGCATCCTATCACCCGATAGTCAAGGCTCCCTCCAGGTCCCCATTCTCCCAAGCCTGTCTGTTCGGGTGATGCTTCCACACCTCTGCAGGACCAAACCTAGCCTCCTCTGCAAGGAAAATAACAAGGCTACTTTCCCCTGGAGGCTTCTCTGGGTGCCCCATCCAGAAAGCACTTTTCTTTCTCTCAACTAATGGCTGGAGCACCGTGGGCCACTTGTATGTAAATATCACATGTGACTTTATCATGGAGTCCCTGGTGTAAGTGTTATTCTCTCCTCCTAGAAAACAGACATGTTTGGGGTACAGACAGTATTTTCTATACAATTATGACCCATGCCTGGCAGCGGCTAACCCACGGTCTTATGCACGGACGGCCAGTAAATATCTGTTGAAAGAAGTAAGACAAGGAGAAAGATGGAGACAGATCAAGAGAGGCCAGAGGAACCCAAAGGAGGGAAGGAGAAATCAGAAGAAGGATAAAGGGAAAGGAAGACAACTCTGTAGAGTCACATTCAAGCGGGGAGGTATAGGAAGGATGAACATCTGGGGGCGGGGGCAGCAAAGGGAAGGAGACACAGATGGGGGAAAAGGGAAGTGAGGCCCCAGAAAGACAGAGGCAGAGGCGGAAACGAGAGGGAAAGCCTGGCAGCCACGTTGGGATGAAAGGACAGTCCAGGCAGGCGTGGAGTCCGTGCAAAGCTGGGTGCGCAGAGGAGGGAAGCTGAGGAAGTGCGCCGTGTGCTGTCCACCTTCCCAGATCGGGCTCCTGCTGCTGTCCCCTGAGCTGCTGGGGGTGGGGGGAGGGGGGCGGGGCGGGTGGGGCCTTCCCGAGAAGGAGAGTCTCTGTTGCCAAGAGATTTTTCAGGGGAAGAGACAGAGTCAGGGCATGGGACCAAGTATGGGAGAGAAGAAAGAAAAGGAGTGCCTGGTGCGGGTGCGTATTCGTGTGTGTGTGTGTGTGTACGATGGTTCACATTTGTCATGGTCCGACCTTAATCCCCCCCAGCCTGAAATAGCCCCACCGAGCGCCAGCCTGGCCCAGGGAGGGGTGCCTCCCCTCTGGAACATGATCCCCAGGACCAACATTCCAGCCGCCTGCCAGCTTTGTTGCAAACTGCTGGCTCATGGTTTTCCCTGCTTGCTAATCATTCGGCCTGTGTGGCAAAGTAGGAGACATTTTTCCCTTCAAATTGGTCCCCCCCCCCCACACCAGATGCCGTACCGTGTCCCCATTCAGCTCTACGGCAGCTGGGCACACCCACAGCTTGGCCTCCCGTTCCTGAATGTGAACATTCTCTTGGGGCTGGAATCCGGGTAGGGAGTGGGGGAGACTGCTTCCACCAAGCGAGAGGGCTGAACCAGAGCTCCTGAGGAGCTGAGCCACAGCTCGGTTTTCCCGCATGCCCAGGAAGCTGTCCTGGACTGCCCGCACCCGAATGCCATCCAAGCTTCCTCATAGCTCGGAGCCCAGCTTCCCTCCGGGGCAGCCTCTTTGGTAAGGAGGCTCATTCTAGACTCCGACATGGGCTTCTCCTACCTTTCCCTAGAGGGCATGAACGAAACCATCACACTAGAGAGAACCTAACTCCCGCCTCGCTCAAGTATTAAGTTGACTTGAAATTCACCCTCCTTTCTCTGTAGGGATTTAAGCTGCAGCCCTATTGGGAGCAAATTGGACTGCCCCGCAGTTCTCAGCCACCAAGCATTTGGGGGTCACTTACTGTACGCACTGTGCTAGGTCCCATGAGAGCACAAGTGAATTGTCCAGAAGGAGCTCCCAATCTCAGTGTGAGGGAGCTGTGAGTCACTCCTGCGGGTCTGGATCAGTTATGTGAGCCGTAGAGTCTCCAGGTCAAGTGAACCCTGAGGAAGGCAGGAAAGGAGCAGCCGGAGACAGAGCCATAGGAAGAGGTCTGGATTGAACAAGCCACGCGTGTGGCTTCAGGTTGCCCCAGTCACCACTCGGCCTCCTTCCTCCTGTCCTGGGCAAGGCCCAGGCCCAGCCTGCACACCCTCAGGGCCAGGGTCTGTTCCTGCCCAGAAGCAGGAAACCTCAGCAAACCTTAGCATGGATTGGATGGGCCAGCAGGAAGATTTTGCCCTTTGTCATTGGAGAAGTTGCAGCTTCCCTGGCCTCGGGAGGACTTCCTGGAGGAGGGAGGTAAGGGTGGTATGCTATCTGGGAGCTCCAAAAGTGAGCGTTCCCTGGGTAGAAAGAAGTCTGGGAGATGGTAAGGAATGGAGACAGCGTTTCAGAATCCCTGGGGAGAAGCAGGTAGAGGAGGAGGGGCCGTTCACTGTCGCATCATGCATGTGTTCAAGCACCGCTGAGCCTGCTGAGTTCCAAGGATATCAAAGTGGATATAAGATGATCTCTGGCCTCCAAATGTAATAATGGAGTATCTTGCAGCCAAGTTGTAGGGGGTTATGCTTTGAGGCTGATAATGATGGCCAACCGCCAAAGATGTGAGAGGTAGCGGAGAATGTAGGCGACGGGGTAAGGATTGAAAACATGTTGGGGGCAAATTAATTGAGTAGCCACCTCTTGTGCTGCTCTAAGAAGAACTGGCAGACAAAGGGGAGAATGTCAACATTTATTGAGCCTCCCCCACATCTCAGGCACTGTAGGTATGAGGTGCTTTACATATATTATCTTGTTTACGCCTCACAGCAAGGCCGAAAGGAGCACATTATCTTCTCCATTTTCTTCCCCAAGGAAAGAGAAGCTCAGAGAAGTGAAGGTACTCACTCAAGGTCACACAACTAATAAGCAGCAGAGGCTGGGATGGGTGACTCCCAAATCTACGTTCTACTTGTTATAATAAGTCCCCTTGCCTTTTTTTGTGACACCTAGGAAGACCCAGGGGTCCGGGGCCCTGGAGAGGGAAAGGTGACCCCACTTAACTGGAGAGCAGGGATTTGAAGACTGGAGAGGAAGAAACTAATTGCTGGGAAGCAAGGCCTTAGATTTGCTCATAGATTGAAAGTAGGGACAAGAGAGGTGCAGAGTTACCCCAGTTCTGAGTTTCTGGGCTCGGCAGCAGGTAGAACTCTCCAGCCATGCTAAGTGTCTAAAAAAAAAGGAAGGGACTGCGTACATCCCTCCCTCGGGAAGGTGGACCCCCCCCCCCCGACCTATAGGGAGTTTGCATTTGCGAGATTAGCAGGAGGTCAAGGAGGTGGGGGTGTCACCTCAGTCAAGCCCCAAGTTCTGCCCAGTGGCCAAGCATCCCGAGGATTTGACCAGGGAGTTTTAAGGCCGGTGAAAATAAAGGGAGACAATCTCCCCTACAAGATCACCTCTGGCATGGAAAGGGGACACCCCCAGACCACAGTGACGGGCAGTGGAGTTCTAGGCGCTCCTCTGCCTCACTCTTGCCCCGGCCATTAGAGCTGCACCTTCTGCCAGTTCCTAGCCCCCAGCCCTCCAGCTCAGGGGGCCCGGAGACCATGAGGGCCGCCCTCCCCACCAGGCTAGCGAAACCTGAGCAGTTCTCCTGCCCCCTCTTCCAAGAAAGAATGTTCCTTAAGAGCAGCAGCTGCCACTTGTCCCCACAGGCCAGAAGTGCCTTTCCCTTGAGACTAAAGCCCCCAACAGGAGTGGGGCAGGAACAGGATTAGGTGGCTTGTTTACATGTGTTCGGCCTCCCTGAGTTTGGGAGCCCAGCTTTTCCCCAGCCCGGGACAGGACTCTGGGCCTGCCAGAGTGAGGGAAGGCTGCCAGGGACGGGGTGTCTGGGGACAGGGGCAGCCTCCCCACCCTCCTCCCCACCCTCTTTATACACACACACACACACACACACACACTCACACACACCATCCCAGGCCAAAGTCCCGTCAGGCCACGTGTTTATTGGGCATCTGTCATGCACCCAACACTGTGCAGGGCAGTTTGGGGGGATTCAAAGAAAGGCCCCTCCTTCCCTCGAAAGATCTACAACCAAAGCCAGGGAAGGAGGACACAGAAGGAGAACCATTGTGCTGCATGTCCAGGATATCAGGCCAACAGGAAGCGCTGAAGGAGTCAAGAGAGTGAGCCATGGGCATGCCCAGGGTGAGTCAAGACAAGCTCTCCTATGGAAATGCAGCACCCAGAACCAAGTCCCCACCCCCAGCCCAGGACACTTAGCCCACAAACCCGCCCTCCTGGGAGGCTTGGGAGGCTTGAGGGGGTGTGATCTGAGCCAGTGGATTAGCAGAGACCCCTAGTGGCCAGGGAGGTGCATGGCAGACAGCTGGGGAGGGGCAGGGTGGGGGGCAGTGCCTCCCCAGCCCCACCCCATCTGCTTGCCGCCACCCACCCACCCACACAGTAGATTTCTCTGGTTTCTCTAAAATCCTCATCTGGAAAGACCTTTGCAGTGTCATCTAGTCCATGTCCCCTGTTTTACAGGGGATCCTAGTAAGATAAACATTCTGGCTATTTCAAAATAACTTAAAAGAAAGTTTTTCTATCGTTTTTTTCCTTCACTCCTTCCTTTCTTCCTTCCAACACAGTTTATTCCAGGAATTTCTTTCTTCCTTCAATGGAAATTAACCTTCCCAGGGCAACATAAGCCCTTTCCCTATTAACAGGGGAGACCCCTGTGGCTCCAGGGACCGACCCCGCCCCTTCTGGGCTGTGGGTAGACACTGACGTCAGAGTTCACAGCCATTGCCCATTCATTGGTGCCACACACGGCCCACCCTCCCACCCTCTACTTGCAAGAGTAATCCCAGAGACTTGCACTTTTTCTTCAGCAAGGTCTTCCTTTTGAATAAATCATCTTTTTTGGCCTCAAATGAGATTTGGAGTAAAACTCACCAGTGGCCACTGTGGCACAGAAGGAGTGACCGATGGCCACAGGCAGCAAGGCTTTGCTGCTGGCCCCCGGGCGGGGATAGGAGGCGCGAGCCATCAGCCCATCTACAGCTGCTCCCCTAACCTTGCTGGGCCTGGTCCTGAGAGACTCTGTGCCTCTCTGTGTCTCAGGGATACAGCACACGAAGATTGGCAGTGGGGCAGCTTCTGGGGAGGCCTGTGGAGACCAGCTTGTGATTTTCCATCCAAGTCCTGGGTCACCAGCTCCAGGCCCTGCGACGTCCTTACAGGGAAATTCTATGGAAGTTTCCAGCTTTGGGGCCTATTTCATACTTTGAAAGCATATTAAAAAGTAGGAAACTGCACACCCCCCAGTTGGGTGGGATGGCTCACTAGAGAAGCAGGCTTCTAGCAGCACTCAGAGGCTGGAGGACACCACAGACATGTTCCTGGTGGGACAAGGCTGAGCTCTTGAACTAGATAACCAGCTCTGAGCCCCTGGCTCCCAGGCAATTTGGGCAGGGATGCGGGACTCTGGATTCAGAGGAATATCATGAAACCTGTGATATCACATGTGCTCCCCACCTCTTTTCTGGGTGCTAAGAACAGACAGCTCTGTTTGGGTACAGACAGAGCACCCACCTGGTTTGGAGTCTGATAAGCCCCAAGAGGAAGCTGTCAAGAAGATAAAAATACTGTGTGCTTAGCCAACATCTTCTCCCCAAGGGACTTCCTCTGCTCACATGGTAGCTGCCCCCTCAGAAAAGACCATAGACCTTTCTCAGAGCTTCAGAGCCTCATTGTCTCCATAGACAAAGGCTCCAGACAGGAGACCTTGGGCTTGACCTGAAATGGCTGCAGTCAGGTCACAGAGCTCATCCAAAACAGGGACACACTCCCGCTCCTGGGGCTTGGCCCGGGCCCGGGAACAACTTAGGCAAGAACAACCTGTGTGGCAAGGACCGGCCACCACAGCTAGGTCGGCAGTCCCAGATGAATCGCCGCCACTGCTAAGTAAAGAACCCAAACGGCTCTGGGGACCTTCTAGGACAGGTTTTAGATCCTGGCTGTGTCGAGCCCAGCTCCCCGGGTGAGTGGCGTTAGCCAAAGGAAGCAGAAAGTGATTTATTGGGTGCCAGATGTGCCAGCACCCTGCTTCCGTCGAGCCTGAATGTCTGATTCCAAAGCACATCTCTCTCTCTCTCTCTCTCTCTCTCTCTCTCTCTCTCTCTGAGTATTAGCGCAAGAGCCAAAGAACCCACGTGCAAGGCTCCAGGAAATCACTTTGGTTGTCCAGACCTCAGTTCCTCTCCAGACAAATAGAATAATCTCTCTCCCAATGACGCTATCATAGTGGGGAGATTAAAATGAAGTAGCATGGTGAAAGCATGCTAACATTTGATACGTTCGATGAAGAGGTAGTCTCAGACCCACTGATCTCTGGGACCAGCTGAGGGAGGTTTTTTAAAAATACAGATTGCTGAGGGTCTGATTCAATGACGCTGAGAATCTGTGTCTTTAAAAACTCTCCAGGACTCAGGCAGTGAAACAGCTCATATTGACAAATATAAGGGATGAATCTTATTCCCCCACACCTCAGGGATGCCAAGATTTTGCTCCCTCCTTTTTCTGCCCAGCTAAGATGTGGCCAGCCCTGGCCCTGCCCATGATCTCTGTCCCTGAAGCTCTACATTCCATTCCTTTGCTGATATCACTTGGCTGCCTCTCGGCATGTCCCAGCCAACGACCCCAGACTAGGAGGAGAGGTTAGGAAAGAGAAGAGTCTGATCTAATGCATAAGGCAAATTGCCTTTAGTTACCCAAACCAGGAACCTGGCATGGAGGCTAGCAAAACCACAGGGCGGAGAACCAGCCAGAGCTTGAATAGCTCACCCTTCTGCCTCTGGCAAGCAAAAATGTGTGCTGGTTGAATCCCAAGTCACACATCTTGTATTTATTTTACTGGTTTTGCTTGTGTTTTCCTAACCTTGCTGGATACTTTTTCGGGGAAAAGAAAATCTGGGACAGCTTTTTATGTTTGAAACTCCCAAATACCTTTCCCTGTGAGGAGCACCATCGCATGAATGATTCCCGACGAGAGATTGCTAAAAAGTCATTTCCATTAGTTTTAGGGTGAGAGGCATGAAGAGACCCCCTCTTCTATTAAATGTACGTTACAACTTTACTTCAGCTTCAAATAACATCAGCATGGGTTTACATCCTATGAGACTCGTTGGCTGGGGTGTTGGGAACGAGGGCAGAATCAACCTCAGGCAGACACATAGCTGCAAACAGGCTTGGAGGGCTCCTGGATGTCAGCACGGGGCCAGAGACATTTTATAACTGAGACTGATGCTCATAGAAGGACCATCATTTGCTGATTCCCAAGCCCATCGTCTTTCCTCTGGGGCCTCTGCTGCCTTTGTACTTCCGGGTTTGGTTGTCTTACCTGTTCACCTCACCTCCAGTAACTATGTACTAAACCCCTGTGATTCCAGGAGCACCTCGTAGCCCAGTTCTTGGCACAAGGTGGGTGTTCAGTATTTGTGGATGAAGGAGGGCTGTGTTCTAGTCCCATTGCTGCGAACCAGCTGGGGGTCTTGGGTGAGTCACTTGGGCTTCTAAGCCTCAGTTCCTTATTTGTGCTCAGGGAGTTGGAATATGTGGCTTTAAAGGGCTCTTCCAATTTGTAGGCTCCAAAGGTCCGACTCAGTGTTAGACTTGACTCGCTTGAGTGGGGAGGCCAAGAGTTTGGCTCAAGGAACCTGTAGACCTTCCCTGGAGGCTGAAGGTCCAAGCTTCTCCCAGTCCTAAAAACAAAAGCTAGGAAGCTAGGGGCCTTCTTTCTCCCCTGATTTAGTCTATTTTCTTGACTGTTTACCTGTGTAAATTCTTACAGCTCATGCCTGTGACTCCAGGCTTTGAGCATGAGAGTGTCAGCCCTAGATGGCCCTCAGACAGGTTACCTGGTTCAAGCCCTGTAGTCAGATGAGGAACTGTGGTCAGAGGAGCTTGGAGAGCTAGACAGGTCTCCTCCAGCATCCTTCGCTGCACCTCATTGACCACCTTTCTTGCTTTCTCCAAATAAAGCCTAGACACCCCAGCCTCTCACACACCCAAATCCTCCCTCACAAATTCTCTCTACGTCATGCCCAGCAAACAAGCACCCGGCCGCCAAGCAGGGAGGTCTTTATGCTGCTACTTGGAGGCTGCAGCCAGGCTCCCTCCCCTCGTGCATGGCAGGCGGAGTCCCTCAACATCAGGTCCAAGGCCTTCCTTGCCCAGCGCAGCTGTTACATGGCAATGACGAGGTGACTGGAGTGCCGGGGAGGGGCGGGGGGGCGGGAATGGTCTTCTTATCTGCTTTGGCTACTGCAAAAACAAACTGCAAGGATTGTTTACTGGGGGAAATGGGGACTGGCGGGTTGACAACATGGGGCAAAGGGAGACTGTTTGCAATGGGATTCTGTGTTGGCAGCCAGAGGGAGAGAAAGGAATCGATGAGATGTGCAGACGGGTGGCTGAGGTCGAGGCTCCTGTGAGATGCCCTTTGGAGGCAGGTTATAAAGAGGCTGGGGTGGCCGTCTTTTCTGATGATTTAACAAGTATCTTAGTAGCCACTGCATGCCAGACACCTGAGCTAGGTGCTCCGGTTACAAAGATAAAACATTGGAGGCCACTTGTGTGTGGAGCTTGGTATAATAAAAAATGTCATGATAGGTAGGTGAGGAAGCGAGGTTCTGGGGGAAGAGGGTGTTAGGGGAGGCATCTGGAGACAATAGAGTGTAAAAGGTGAAGAGGTGCTAGGCAGACAAAGCCTGGTTCTCAGCCCTTGCCACATGTTAGAACCACTTAGGGAATATTTAAGACGCCAAAGGCCCAGCCCCACCCCTGATCAATTAAATTATCTGGAGTTGGAAATCGGGCATCAGTATTGGAAATTCCAAAGTGAAGACCACTTTGGACCACTGGTGTGCGAGATAATTTATGTCTCGAGTTTCAAAAGAATGGAATGACTAAGTGGGTAAATATTGTTGGTTGGCTGGTTGGCTGGTTGGTTGGTTGGTTGGCTGGTTGGTTGGTTTTTAACATGAGCCTTCTTATTCACCCCTCGTAGGAGGCCATGAGAATTGCCTGTCAGATTTGGGTCCTAGGAGGAGCAGGAGGAAGGGAAGAGGGAAGGCAGGAAGGGAGAAAAGGGGAGGAGGGACTTGCGGCTGTAGCATCTAAGCATTTAGTGACATTGTCACAAACCACGCCTCCCTTACTGCCAGGACCTCCTGCAGAATTCCCCCAATTCCATGTCTGGAGTCTCCAATAACCCCCAGGGGATTGTGGTCCCAGCCTCAGCGCTCCAGCAGGGCAACATCGCCATGACAACCGTCAACTCCCAAGTGGTGTCAGGTTGGTGCAGGGGATTGTGGGGAGCACTCCTGGGGGGAGAAGAGGTCGCCCCAGCAGTTCCAGGGGCTGGGGAGGCAGGGCACTGTAGGAATTATCTCAGGAAATGGGAGGGGGTGCCCCCTGTCGAGGAAGGGCTTCCAGCTGAATTCCTTGACTAACATGCCCTGTAAGTTTCTAGACAGTTAGCACCAAGACCTGATTGTGATGGTTCGGAGCAAACTTGGGTCAAAGTCTCATGAGCCCCTCAAAAACCAAATAAAGCGATTGTCCCTTCCCCCCAAACAGTTCCCACCAGAGGCTCTGCTCTCAGGACCCTGTCCCCCTCCCACCCACCCCTGAAATAGGGGCTGAATGCTCCCGGAATAGAGGGTGTTTGCCTAGGAGAGCCAAGTGATCTGGAAGTCCTGCTTGCCCTCACTCCTACCCACCCCCACGCAGGGGACCCAAAAACTGGTTGTCTCCTCAGGTGGAGCCTTATACCAGCCGGTTACCATGGTAACCTCCCAAGGTCAGGTGGTCACCCAAGCAATCCCCCAGGGAGCCATCCAGATCCAGAACACACAGGTGAGTGTGTGCACGCCTAGGTGTGTGCACTTGTGCATGGATATGGGGGAGGGCAGCCGTAATTGTTTACTATGTGCTGGGCGCTTTACACAAGTAGCTCATCTCATCCTTATTATTCTTCCGAGAGGGATCAGTTACCCTCAGGTCCCAGATCAGAAGCCAGGTGTTTGAAAGGCTTTATCAACTCCTGGGATTTCACTACCTCTCAGGGTTACCTCAAAGGATGCTGCACCCCTATTCCTAGTCTCCACCCTCAGCCACTCTGTAGCTCAGTGGGATAGAGCGCACACACAAGTGGGGGGGAGTAAGAGGATCTGAAGTCAGGCCTGAGATGTGACATTAGCTCTGTCATCTTGGATGAGTCACCTGACCTCTCTGAGCCTCGGAGGGGGATTCACAGCTGCTGCACACAGCCCTACCAACCTGCAAGGCTGCTGTGAGTGCTAACAATGGTAATGGGTAGGAAGGTGCTTTGCAAACTGTAAAGTACCTAGAAATGCCAAGAATTAGTAGATGGTTTCTGGAAAATTTGTCTCTCCTGTACTCTCCGCACGTCCCTGCTTCCTCTGTGTCCTCTCTCATCTCCTTCCCCCCCATGCTTCTTCCTCCTTCTTCTCCTTCTTCCTGTCTCCCATTCTCTGGTGCAGGGTGACAAGAAAGGTGACCTCCCCAGGGCCCTAAGAATGAGTTGGGAAAGGGGGTTGGCAGCGAGAGCCTGCCGTCACTATGGCAACAGGTCCCTAGCTGCTGGCCCGCCAGCCTGCTGATGCTGATTTTTTCTCCACGTGCCCTGAAGGTTAACCTTGACCTCACCTCCCTCCTGGACAATGAGGATAAGAAGTCCAAGAACAAACGAGGAGTCTTGCCCAAGCATGCCACCAATATAATGCGTTCTTGGCTCTTCCAACATCTCATGGTGAGTGTGTGTATATTGGGGGTGTGGAGTTGCAACGTGGGGAATGAATAACCACACCCCTCCCTGGGTTCCAGACTCTGCTGTCATCCCCAGATCTGCAGAGGGTGTGGCCCCAGAGAGAGGCTCTCTGATAGAGATCTCATCTTCTAGAGAACTGGTCAGATGGGAGGATTTAGTCGGGCCTAAAGCGGGGATTCTCTCTCTCCTGCTTGCTACTGCCATGAAAAAGTGTGGCATCAAATGAGGGAATGGGGATAGACATGTTCTAAAGAGAACCAAGGACCAGGCAAGTGTCTCATGAAGGGCATGATTCCATGGGGCCGGGGCTGTGGCTGCTGCAGTCAGCCCCGCACGCCCCTGCCCTTCTCCCAGGGAAGAAAATGGTTGAGTCTCAGCCAGGGCTTTTCTGTTTCCTGGAGTCCTCACTGCTGGGGCGGCAGTGGATGTGTGTCCCTTTTTCTGGTCCCTCTGATCAGAGCAGTGAGGCACAGCACTGTGGAGCAGTGGCTGTGACCTTCGAATCTGGAGGGAGCAGCCAGGGGGAAATCTCCTTCCTTATGTAACAACTGCCTTCATCAGCCTCTATGGCTACTTCCATAAAATGGCAACAAAGCCTGGGTTTCAATGTCATGTGTATGGAGACCCTGCTGTGTATAGAGAGCTTGCTGTATGCACTAAAGTAATGGCGGGTGTGTGCCGTGTGCAGTGTTCATTGCAGCAGAAAGGACTTCAGTTGTATGTCAGGAGTGAATTCGAAACTATAGTCCCCTAACATCCTTCAAGAGTTGTAGCAATAGATGAAGGCCAATGGCCATGCCTGGGCTGCCTGTGTAGGATGCGCTGTATGCATGTGTGTGTGTGTGTGTGTGTGTGTGCGTGTGTGCGTGTGTGCGTGTGTGCACCAGGGTGGGGAGGTAGATTCTGGAAGCACTAGTAGACTTCCAGGAGTCTGTGAGGTCTTGGCCTGGCTGTACAAAGATAGACAGAGGCAAACAAATACCAAAGACTGTCTTGGCCTGTGAAGTGTGGGAAAGTCTTTCTTCAGAGAGGAGAGGAATCAAAGGGATCATGGGAATTAGTCAGTCGATCAATCAGCAACCCTTTATTTGAAATGGGAGTGCCTTTGAGCACCTGGGTGGCTCAATTGGTTAATGGCTCAGGTCACATCTCATGGTTTGTGCGTTCAAGTTCCTTGTCAGGCTCTGTGCTGACAGCTCAGAGCCTGGAGCCTGCTTTGGATTCTGTATCTCCCTCCCTCTCTCTCTCTCTCTCTCTCTCTGCCCTTCCCCCACTCATGCTCTGTCTCTCAAAAACTGAATAAACATTTAAAAAAATTTTTTTGAAAAAAAATTTTTTGAAATGAGCTCCAGAAGCCATGAAGCCCGAGCCTGAGCCATCATTCCCAGGTATGGGCACCTTAGGGACCCTGCCCCGGAAGTGCTGGGCCCACAGGCCTACTGACCAGGAAGAATTGCTTGATGGTGACAGATGTGGGGCTGGATCTATGCCTCTCCCCACACATGGCCACCTCCCGGCTCTAGGGTCTTGAGACCACCCCAGTGCTTTGCTGAGGAAGCAAAATTTGAAAGCACCACCTAGGGAACAACCAGGAACCCCATTTGGAGAGAGGGGACTGGAAAGATGCGGGTCAAGATGAGGGGAGGAGGCTGGAGAGACTCCGGGAGCTTTCGTGATGAGGTCAGGGAGCCAGGGCCAGGTTTGGAGGCCCCCCCGGGGTCTCCCGGGAGCAGCTCTGACTCAGGAGCCAAGGACGGTGGTGGGGACACCCAGGCCTCCTGCCCGTCCTGGTTTTCCATACCCTCAGAGACCCGCCGTGGCCCTGCTACAACTCCCAGCCCCACCCGTGGGAAGAGGGGCTCCCTGGGGAAGGATCCGTTTCTGTGCCCTGGCCCTCTCCCGTCCCCAGCCCGCCCCGGGTGTGGAGCTGGCCCCACGCACTGCGGCCCAGTGATGTGTAACTATAGACTATGGGTGTGGTTGAGGCTCGTGGGCATTTGAGGGAGCTAAACCTGAGCTCAGATCTAGACGCTACCTCTTCCTCTGTAACCTAGACACACTCACCTTTTGTGAAGATGACGACGAAGCAAGGGAGGAATTGCCAGGATCCTGGCACGCTGAGGGGCCTCGTACACATTAGTTCCCTCTCCTTCCTTCCCTGCCTCCGCCACCCCATGCGTTTTTGAAGACTGATGTGAGCACACCAACAAAATCATCACTGAGGGGGAGAAAAGGCAAGCGTGGAGGGGGGGGCAGCAGGACCAATTCCCCTGCCCATGAACCCGAGCGCGCAGGCCGGCGCCTGCCCTGACCCCCACGGGCTCCTGCCTCAGCTACCTGCCACTCCCCATTTGCAACTCACCCCTGACTTAAGTCTTGAGACTACAGCGTCACCCTATCAGTCGCTCCTGGCTGTGTCTCCCCTCTGACCTTGGGCTTCAGTTCGCATCCTGCCCTCTTCCCCCTTTGCTGAATCCCTCTCTATAGCTTAGAGTCGTTTCTTTCCTTTCCATGGCCACTTCCAGCCAGACTAGGGATAGCAGGGGAAGGTAGAGGTGAAGAGAGGGGGGTAGTCACTGAGCACAAAGCAGAGGGGGAGGCAAGACCCTGACCGGCTCTACAAAAGGGACTGGGAACCATTGAGAGGGCTTGCTGAAAAGCATGAGTAAGACTTTCTGCCCCACACCCTCCCTCCCTGGACCCTCTCCAGCTCCAAGTGCACTCAGTGAGGATACTATTAATAAAGCACTTAACATTGGCATAGTCCTCCCTCGGTTCATGCCTTCCTCACAGCGGCCATCAGGAAAGGACAAGGGAGTAACCTCTAGGCCTTTAAAAAAGTCACAGCTTAGAACCTCTGGACCAGAGAAGGAAGGGATGGGGAGAAGTCCAGGCTCAAGGGACATGGCACGGCACAGCTGTCCCCTGCAGGCCCAGGCTGGGCCATGGGTCAGCCTGGCTACCCAGACACAGGTGGGCGCCCACGTCCCCAAATCCCGGCTCAGGAGAGCCTATAAAGACTGGGTGGGAGAGGGGGCGGGGCATGGTGGAAAGAAGACAAGCTTTGAAGACAGACACACAGGGGCATGAATTGAGGCCCCTCCCCCAAGCTGTGCAATCTCTCGGAGTCTGTTTCTTTGAAAAAAGAGAATACCCATTTCTCATGCTTATAAAAATTAAATGAGATAATATGTATAAAAAGCCAAGCCTGGTACATAGTCACATTTAAGAAATGTGAGTCCTCTTTGAACTTTCCAGAACAATGAACTAAGAGCACATTTTTGAGACTCAGGCCCACAATTTGTACACATTAGAGGTGGGCAGCTGATCTGTTGGTCTGAACTTTAACACCTACCTATTTTACCATCTTTTGACCCTACAAATATACTGAAGAATACTGTCATTTGCCTGTTCTGTGTATATATGTGTATGTGTCAGATCTGCATGTCTCCTATCTCTGACTCAATGGTAAATTACTCCAAAATGAAATTATATGTCATATCTCTCCTGATTCCTAAAGTGTGTATGTTTATAGGATGTTATAGGTATTGCTACCAAGACAGGGTAAATAAGTTGGGGAAAATCTGGGTTAAACAAAGTTTAGCTCAGTTCTTGATTCTTAGTGAATGTGCAAGAGGGGGCATGATTGGGAGATTTCCCCAAACATATTTGATCACTCCAAGGTCCCCTTTGTTTTCATTGTCACTTTGAGGAACAACTCTGAGACTTTAGCTCTTGGGAAATATGACTCTGTGCTAATGCCCTATGGGCATAGAGTGGCTGTTCAGTTTTAGGATAGAAAGGGTAGAAAAAAGTATGAAAAAAGACAGACCTCAATATATAGTAGATGTTCTCCTATCCAGTACAGTGAGGACAACGCATTTGTTGATGGGTTAATCGGAAAAGTTGGCCAAAGAAAGGAATGCCATTAAAAGGATACATTTCAGGGGCTCCTGGGTGGTTCAGTCAGTTGAGCATCCAACTTCGGCTCAGGGCATGATCTCGCCATTCGTAAGTTCAAGCCCCACATTGGACTGTCTGCTGTCAGTGCAGAGCCCACTTGGGATCCTCTGTCCCTCTCTCTCTCTGCCCTTCCCCCGCTCACACTGTCTCCGTCAAAAATACAAATAAAAAATATTAAAAAAACAAATAAGAACTAAAAGATAGATTTTATTTTAATTTAGAAGATAAGCACATATATTGTTTTGCAAATGTCCTGATAGAAGGGTAAGAGCTTTTTCTGATTAAAGGCTGTCCTTTTACCTGGCCAGACTTCTCCTATGAGAGAACATCTAGAAATTCCATCCTTATTTTTTTTTATATTTTATTTATTTCTGAGACAGAGAGACAGAGCGCGAGAGCGCGAGAGCACGAGAGCGCGAGCGTGAGCAAGCAGAGGAGGGTCAGAGAGAGAGGGAGACACAGAATCTGAAACAGGCTCCAGGCTCTGAGCTGTCAGCACAGAGCCCGATACGGGGCTCGAGCCCACAAACTGTGAGATCATGACCTGAGCCGAAGTCAGATGCTTAACTGACTGAGTCACCCAGGCACCCCCCATCCTTATTTAACATGGAATAAGAACTTTGATGTCTGGGAAGTAATCTGGCTGCGGGATCTTTCTAGGTATTGTAGCTTCTTGCATTTGTCTCACCGATTGTAACTATGCAACATTTTTAAGGAAATTGGAGTCTCGAGTCATTCTGAAGCATTCCACTTAGTTTTCTTAGCAAGAATAACCTTCTTTTTGCACGTCTATGCTATTGCTTTACAGAACAGTTAGTCAAATCGTGTAATTTCACCAGCATGTATAGCCGGAGTAAACCAGTCTGGATACAAACACTGCCTGACTTCCTGAGAAATAGATACTAGTGTCTAATGAACATTCTACACATTAGCCTGTCCATCTGGAGCATCCAGGACAGGGTGGACATTAGTTCTGATGAGTTGCAGAAGAGATGGAGACATGATAAATCCACAGTCTCGATTAGTAGAGATCATTTATTAAAACTTCTGTCGTAAATACTAGTTTCTCCTTTCCCCTTCTTTTTTTCTTAATGTTTCATTATTTATTTTTGGGAGAGAGAGAGACAGACAGAGTGTGAGCAGGGAAGGGGCAGACAGAGGGAGACACAGAATTGGAAGCAGGCTCCAGGCTCTGAGCTGTCAGCACAGAGCCCGACGTGGGGCTTGAACTCCCAAACCATGAGATCATGGCCTGAGCTGAAGCCGGATGCTTAACCGGCACCCCTCTCCTGTCACCTTCTTTCCCTCAGGGAGAAGTTCATATTCTTTGGTTCCTTTTGTCCTGTGTATGTCATTGCCACTGTTTGTGTGGCATTAGCAGCTACAGAAATAGATTCAGATGACAGAATGCTCCTGAGATGGGCCTTCACCCCAGAGCCTTTTTGCCATCAGGCTGCAGTGAGATTGGGAAGGTTTCATCCATTAGCTGCTTGCCACTGGGCTCCCTGAAGAATCCCGTGATGTTTTCTTGCTATTGCATTTGGCTGAAACAAGCCATCACTCCGTAGCAAACCCAGGCTGGGGGAGAAACCCCAGCAGAGGGTCCTCTCCACGGAAGAAGGAGAGAGAGGCTCAGCTCTTCTTGCCCAGCTTTTGCCTGCACCCCCTCTGCTCAGAACCCTAGCACCCCGGGCCCTGACAGGTCATTCTCATTTCCACCCGAAGTATGACTGTTGTCTGTACTGCTGCCACCGAAGCACTTTATAGAATATTCCCTGCATGTGGGGAGATCGCTGAAAGGAAACCAAGCCCCAGGAAGGAGCCATTCCTTCATTAGCCACTGCAGGGGAGGGGGAGGGGCAGATCCACCCACAGCATCTTCAGGGATCATCTCATTTAATCCACCCAACCATCTTAGGAGCCAGGGACACTCCTAGTACCGTCATTTTACCAGTAACAAAACTGGACTCAAAGAGGGGAATCCATTATCCACTATGTCGCAGGATTTGAACCCGGGTCTGTGGTGCATCGCAGCTCTAATACCCCACCCACCAGGCTACACTGCCTCTGCGTTGGCCCAAGAAACCACAGCATGCCTGGGCTCCCATGCAAAGTCTAGGTGAGGCCACGGAAGCCATGAGCAGAGGCTGTCAGTGGGGACACCGAGCTCTGTCGTGGGCAGAGGTGGTGGGGGGAGCACGCAGGAGTTGTATATGCCAGCCCTAGTTCCCAGGCACAGCGAGGCCACCTCACCCCTCCCTTCGTTTCCTCTCCCTTCTTCATCCATCACACTCGCAGCGCCGGTGTGACGACCGGCCAGGGTCACAGTTGTGCGCTGCTTGCTGCCGCCCCACGCGACCCTGTGTCCCAGGTGGCTGCCTTTCCACCCGGCCACGCGCAGCTGGAGGGCCTCACTCCAGGGCCCTGTCTGAACGCTGCCAATGTCACAAAAGCTGAGAGCATGAAACACACCCGCAGACTTCTCTTTGTGTGTGTGTTTTTTTTATTGAACCGTAATTCACGTACCATACCATTCACCCTTTTTAACTAAATTCAGAGATTCTTTGGATATCTAGACTGGTGCAATCATCACCACTACCAAACTCCAGAACATTTTCATCACTGAAACAAACTCTGTACCCATCGGCTGCTGCACCCCGGTCCCTAAAAACCATTAATCCATTTTCAGTGTCTGAGGGTTGGCCTGTTTCAGATATTTCACATGAATGGAGTCATAAAACGTGTGGTCTTCTGGGACTGGCCTCTCTCACTCAGCAGAATGTTTCCAAGTTTCATCCGTGTTGTAATACGCATCAATGCCTCCTTCTGTTTTACAGCAGAGACAGAACGATATCCCATTGTATGAATAGACCACATTGTGTTTATCCACTCATCAGTTGGTAGGCATTTGGGTTGTTTCCACTTTCGGGCTTCCAAATAGCGCTGCTATGAACACTCCTGTCCTCTCCATGATCCAAGCTCGTTATCTTAGCGAGTCTTTGTCAGATTCCCAGCTATTCTCACCCGCAGCACCGGAAGCTCCCGTGCGGGGCTCGTCCCCACTGGGCGAGACAGGTTGCTGCATCCACGGGTACACCGTGTGCCCTGCACATGGGCTCCTGGCCAAGGAGGGCGTGTGGACGTGAAGCCCAGCTGGTAGCCTCCGTGCATGCGTGTTATCTTCAGTTACTCAACAAACATTCTAGTGCGCCCTGCCACCCTCCCTGTGCCTACCACTGTATTAAGCCCCAAGGAGTCATACATCTATCCCTGTCAGAGACCGGCTCACAGGATCTGTCTACAGCTGACTTAGACAAACGATGACGTCTCTTACAGACAGGAAGAGTATATGGTCTATGGGACAGGCATGGTTCTGGATGTGAATGTCACACCCCTTCTGCCTAACCAGGGGTACATGGGGCAAGTCACTTGACCCCATCAGGCCTCAGTCTCCTCTGCTCTAAAATGGGAATGACAATATCCAGCTCACAGTATCATACGGAGGGTAGAATAAGATGATAGATATGAAAGTACTTTGTCCTGATACAGACCCAGCTACTGTTGCAAAGGCCTCCCATCTCACTCTGGGAGTCCCCATAATCTGCCCTGTCTCAGAAAAAGCTAAGAGAAATCTTCACACTTCTAGGGAATCTGTGGGGAAAAGGAAGAAAACTTGAAAAGCAAAAAAAAAAAAAAAAAAAGCTGAGAGAGATTTGACCATTTTTGTTCCAGAAAATCTTGTTTGCTACTTTTTTCCTTTAACTGTGGCACCCTATCTGAAATTCCACTCATTGAGAGATCCACTTAAAGGTATCCAATCCCTGTCAAAAACAGATGCCTGTGTAGAGACTGGGATGCCATCATCCCTTCACAGCTTAGTATGAATTAGTTCCAAAGCGTACTGTTTTACTCCCACTCAGCTAAGATCAGTTTCATGGGAGGAGTACCTATGCTTGTTAGTGGTAGCAAAGGAAGATTAGGATTTTTTTTTTAACACAGCATTTAGAGGAGGCAAACCAGGCTGGGGTGCTGGGAGAAAGGTTTCTAGCAATTGTTCTTAACAATTGTTCTTTGAGGTCCCTGACCTTTCGAGAATCTGATGAAAGTTTTATCTACATCATCATGAATCTAGTTTCAGTAGATTTGACCCCAAAATCCCAGTGGCCAGAGGCTTCAGATTTGGAAGGCTGACCACAGGGTCACGTGAGGGTCCTGAGGCTGGTGAGAAGAGGTGCTCAGAAGTGCCAGCAGGGAAAGGAAGGAGGTCCAAGTCTGTGCTTACCCATTTCAGAATTTACTCCACTCTGGTCTGCCTCCTGAAACTAGAGAGAGATCTCTTGTTTGTCCCTGAATTCTGTGGGCTCCTGCAAGGAGCCCACAGATCTTTAACTAAATCGGCCTTGGGGTTAGCCTGGAAAGCTAGCTGTTAAAACAAAATATCTTCGTTCTATGGGGAAATGTAATCGAAGTTCTAAGGATCGTATCTATCCACTAACACCCAAGTTTCCAGTATGAGACATGATTTCAGCACTCAAGGGACTGATAATTTAACTGGGGGAATAAAGTACACCCACAAACCATGAGTGGTCAGCCCATGATATAATCATGTGGGAGCACACACACACACACACACACACACACACTCCAGGGGTCCGAGAATGGAGGGCTCGGTTTGACCATCTGTGTTGGTCAGACTCATCCAGGTTAGTGTGTCCAGTACTGAGGGTCACATTTCAAAATATACTTTGTCAGGTTCTATCCAGAGAAGAGGAGCCAGGATGCGGAAATGTCTGTTCAAATGACTCTTAACGGGAAACATGTCATATGATGATTGGTTAAGGGGACTGGGGATGTTTGGTCTGTAGAAAAGATTTGTTCCTTCAGGGCCAGCATTGTATAGTATAAGGAACAAGGGTTTTGGAGGGACACAGACCTGAGATTGATCTCAGCTCCATTTTGTGCTTACCGTATGACCTTGAACAGGTCAACTCGCATCTCTGATGTTAATTTCCTCTTCATAAAGTGGAGACAATAATACGTGCCTATGGTGAAGATGATCAATAATATTTTAAAAAGCACAGTGCCTGACAGATGGTCTAGCCCAGAGGTGGAGTGGACGTGGTTAAAGATACAGGAGGTGTGAGTCTCGGCTCTGCCACTCATTGCTTGTATAACCTGGAGCCAGTTTTTTAACCCCTCTGGACTCAGTTTTCTCATGCATAAAAAGTGAATAATGATGCTTGTTTTATAGGTGCCTTGAAAATTCAATGAGAATACATGTCAGGTACTTTGACAGAGTACTATGAGTACCGTAAGTGTTCGAAGTTAACCGAAGACTATAGGCATCCATGAAGTGAGAGGCAGTGCTATAGGCTTCTGTGTGACTTCAGAGGACAGTCTAGGCTCTCTGGATAAGTAGGGAGAAGTCTTGAGTTCAACAGAAAGACCTTCCCAACCATCAGAGCAAAGGGCTGCCACACTATGTCCATTGGCATCACAGATCCATGTTTCCCCACCTTTTCCAAGATGGCGCACACAGAAAATGATAGTAAAGCAACTACACTGCTTGGAGCTGGAGACCCGCCAGGGGATTCTCACTGACCTAGACCCCACTGAGCCAGCCAGCACTATCTCTGCACACCTGTAAGTTGTTGGGGTGCATCATTGAAACCACTGGTGTCAAGGGCTCCTGCCCAGTGGGAGAGCTGGTCTCAGAAACTTCTAAGGCTCTGTGCAATATGGAGGTGTTGGGTTTTTTTTTTTTTTAATGTTTTTTTGTTTTTGTTTTTTTTTCTGAGAGAGAGAGACAGCATGAGCAGGGGAGGGTCAGAGACAGAGGGAGATACAGAATCTGAAACAGACTCGAGACTGTGAGCTGGCAGTCAGCACAGAGCCCGACACAGGGCTCTAACCCACAAACCATGAGATCATGACCTGAGCCGAAGTTTGATATTTAACTGACTGAGCCACCCAGGCGCCCCTGGAGGTGTTGGTTTTTAACAAGCCCAGCAGGTGATGCTGATGAACAAAGTTCAAGTTCAGTGGAGGAGCTGGGAGTTGGCAGGGCCTGGAAGGGTGGCCAGGATTCAGGACTGAGTAGAAAGAGGAGTTGTTTGGGTGAGAATTCTCTCCCCATTGACCATCGGTGCCTCCTTTCTGGCCTGTGATTCTTGCTGACCAAAGAGAGTGACCCCTTCCTTCTAGAGTTATGAGCGTGAAATCCTCCTTTCCCCTTAGTCACCCCCCTGGAAGCTGGGGAACTATGTGGCTCCTTATGGTGCCACGACTCGTCTGTCCCCCACTGCTCAGACACCTGGACCTGTAGAGCTTCAGTGGAAGGTACACCAGGAGCTAGAAGAAGTCAGGCCAGCCTTGTCTTGGCTGCGTTCATCTCTCTGTGCCAGAGAAACATTAGGTCTTGGATTCCTGCTGGTGACATGACACTGTTTTCTCCCACTCACCCTTCACCGTGGGATGGAGGGAGCACAGAACCCTGGAAGCTGCCCTTCAACTCCCCCAGTACAGATGCAGAGTGTTGGGGATGTACCCTAGGGCAGCCATTGTCCCAGGGCTGCTTCAGCAGCAGCGAGTCCTAGGGAAGGAGGTGAGATTGGTGGTCTCCATTAAAGACAGGGCCTTGTTGACAATAGATTGGGCAGCCACAGGGTTGGATGGAGCCCACCCGAGAAGGCTGGGGGCAGGGGGGTGTAGGAGGCCACAGGCATGCACTGCTTCCCAGGACCCTCCATGGGAGCCAGCAGCTCTCAAAGATTCATCCTGAAAAATGGCCAGGGCAGATGTACAGCCTCACAGCAATCCCCCAAGAAGCCTGAGACCCAGATTAGCAGGAAATACCCCATCATGTGTGCACAGGGGCTGGTGCAGCCCCAGAATCCAGGAGATAAAACCATTTCAAAAAAGGAGCACATGCACGGAAGGGGCTGCTAGGGGGAGGAGGGGGAGGGTGTCTTGCCATCTGTCAAGGAGAACAACCTGTGGCATTTGCAGAGATGGAGCCACGTGTACCAAGCAGCGGATTGATTTTATTCGTGATTTATTTATTTATTTAACACTCATCGAGTGCCTGACTGCCAGGCACTGTTCTGAGCACCTTTCCAACAGTCAGTCATTTCATCCTTATGACCAGCTCGGGGCAGGTGGAATTCTCTTCCCCACTTTGCAGAAGAGGAGCCTGAGTCACAAGCCCAAGGTCTGGCGAGAGACCAGGATTCCAAACCAGACAGCCCAGCTCTGGAGTTCACGTTCTCACCTACTTCCCACCGTGCTGCCCTCAACACTGCTCTAGAAATCCAGCCAGTGTGCCTCCATAGACCCCAAGTACCCCTTCCCCACAAATATGTGTGGAGCAGTCACTTACAGGAAAGGCCCTTTTTGTAAGTAAGGGCAGCAGATTCTAGGTAGAATTCCTGGGAAGTCTGAACCCCTGATGCTCCCCACCCTCTCTCGCTCGTCTTCACTCCCAAGGACACACAGGGAAGGGGGGTAACCACCACTTACCCACTTAGGTTCCTGTGATCATCCAGGCCACAAATACATACTGAACACTTACTGCGTGCCAGGCATTTTCCTTAGCACAGATGAGGTGGGAGTGGAAGGGATGGTGTGGGCCCCTCAAAAGCAGACAGTGTGTCTAGTTGGGGCAACAGACAACTACACCAATCATCCGTGTAGTGCATGGAACCCTGGGAAGGCTAAGTGCTCACGTTCACGGGAGAGGTGTCCGAGCAAGCACGGGGGACTGGGGTCAGGTTAAGAAGGATCAGTCTTGCTGCAGCATGAAGGAAGGACTGAAATGGACACCAGAGGGAGGTAGAGCGGTTCTGAGATTGCGGGAAGGTGAAGAACAGGGAGGCAGCAGATTTTTACAAGAGAATACTATACAGCAATGAAAATGAATAGCTACAGTTACATAGAACTACCGTAGATGAATCTCACAACTCTACCACAGAGTGAAATATTGCATGCTGTCTGATTCCATCTCTATAGGGTCCAGAAACCAGGCGAAAGTAGACCATAATGTTTAAGGTTGTGACATAGATAGCAAAACCATAAAGAAAAGAAAGAAAACCATAAAAATCAAGTTATCTTTGGGGAGAATACCTTTCAGGGGTAGTGATTGGGAAGAAGCATGAGGGGGGCTGATATCCTACTTTTTCACCTGGGTGGTGGTCACATGGGTGTTTGTGATATTGTATAAAGCTATACACTTTAGTGTGTATACAATTATAAGGGGGAAGGGAGTAAAAAGGAGAGAAAGAAGAAAGGAAGGTCTACACAATATCAATTACAGTAAGAAAGAGAAACTCCTCTCCATTCTAAAAGGCTCATTCTCCACCCCCCCCATTAGCCTCTCTGAAATCAGGGTGCACCCCGCCATCGATGGCATCGCAGATGTGATGAAATAGGGTTGTTTCAGGGACCCCACCACCACCATCCTGACTGCCTCTGTTCAGTTGGCATCTGACCATCCTAGAGCAAGGCCATGTCCACAGAGCTGGGGCTGCCATGGGGCATGTGTTGAAGGTTGGTCAGGAGAGAGAAAGGAAGAAGGCTGTGGTCAACACCAGTGCCATGCTGGTCATGGCGGGAAAGTGGGGAAGGAAAACTGGCTCCATGCCCTGCTTCACCGACAGCACAAACCCATTGACACTGGAGTCTGACACTTCCTGTGTGATGTTCCTCGGTGACTGGCTAGCCTCATGCTTAGGTGTCCTGGCTAGGAGATGGAAGGACAGTCTCAGGGTGCAAGAAGTGGCCAGGGACCTATGAACCAGCCCTGGCCACACTGCTTTCCAACCCAGAACCCCAGGAGGAACTCACTCTTCCAACTGAAAGTTGCCTTTGGCTTCAATTTAGGCCAGATGAGACCTAAGGCACTAAAGCAAGGTATCAGAGAGAGGCGGGAAAGAGTGTAGGTCAGCTTTCAGAGGAACTTCCTGATGGCGGCTGTGGCGCCATGAAGCACCTCCTCTGCGTAAATGCTGTGGTTCCCTTCTCTGGAGATAGAACAGGTGACTCTGTGGTGTCTGGGAGGGTTTCACTACAAGGCAAAGAGTGAGTCCCTTAAGCGCACACGCTCTACCTCCATTATCTCAGTAGATCAGCACCCAAGTCCAAGAAGGACACACTCTTTTGTTATTTCCATGTTAAGCCAAGGAAGCTAATGATGGCAGTCCTGCAACAACAAGTTGCCAAGCTCATGTAGCTGGTAAGTGGTGGGTGCAGACTTGACCTCTCCAAAGGCCATGGTCCTTTCCACCAGGCAGCTCTGCCTAGTCGTGCGAGGCTCCGTGCCGGCCCTGAGAAGGATCTGTCGTTTTCTGGTCCATTTGTGTCTCTTTTTCGAGGAAGAATTATCTACACCCAGAAAGCAGCTGCCCGCTTCCCTCCACAGCTCCAGAGGAATTCTTCCAAATAATGATCAGAAAGCAGCTACTATGGGGGCGCCTGGGTGGCTTAGTCGGTTAAGCGTCAGACTTTCACTTAGGTCATGATCTCTTGGTTCGTGGGTTCGAGCCTCGTGTCGGGCTCTTTGCTGACTGCCAGCTCTGAGCCTGGAGCCTGTTTCAGAGTCTGTAACTCCCTCTCTCTCTGACCCTCCCCTGCTCACGCTGTCTCTCTCTCTCTCTCCTAGAAATAAATAAAACATTAAAAAAAAGAAAAAAGAAAAAGAAAGCAGCTACTATGGCTTCATGGCTTACCACAATCTCATTTGATTCCTCGTCCCGTCCTTGGCCCTGAGCCTTTCCAATTGTGCTAAAAGTAGCACTGACCAAATCGAGGTCTGTCCAGGGCCCAGGACTATTTTGACTCTGTCCTCAGGAATCATCTGGTATGAGGCGTGTCCAAGCTGGACTGCTCCCATGAGAACTCAGATGCTGTGCCAGGAATGTTCTGGCCGACACACCTGTCCCCAGAGCTGGGCCAGAGCTGCTGTTCACCCCATGGCCTCCACCACGTGCCTCCTGAGATACTGGTTCCAGGAGGGTTGCGTGGTGGCATTTGCACTGTGGGAAGATGAGAGGCTTGTATCTTTATCTGTAAGAGAACAACCAGCCAGTTTCAGTGACACTGCCTCTTACCTTCTCCGTTACATGGGAGCATGTTAATCTATGGATTTACAAAATCCACTTAGAACGGAGGCCTGCACCAGGAGCCTCCTTAGAAACAGCAAACATTATCGTTCCATGAGAGGCTGAAGGATCTCCTGCCCTGGAGGTCTTTAATAGTGGAAGACATTTGCATCTGACTGGCTTAACTGTGAGTCCTGGGGCAAGTCTCCCCCCTAGAAGGCCAATCCCCTCCTTTGCTAGAATGGCTTGGCTATCCTTCAAAGTCCAACTGAAGTCTCACCTCCCTCAGGATGTCCTCCCTGACCAGTCCAGCCCACCCATCTCTTACTACCCAATGGAAACCAACACACTGCTTTTTAATAGAGGTATTTTTCTTCCTGTGTCTGTAGCCTTTCCCTCTACACTGTGAGCTCTTACAGCCAGGTACCTTTCACTGCCAGTACCCAAGATGCTGGAGTTCCCCACCACTTGTGGGCTGATGAAGCAGCCCAGCTAGCGAGAACCGCCTTGCTCTGCTCCGGAAACAAGTCAGCCATCTCCTTCTTGTGTTGGTTCACTCCTGTGTTCCATACAGATACCAAACATCTGCTCTGCCTGTTGCTGGGCTGGACACTGGAGATACATTGTCTGATAAGACTGGGTTCCTGCCTGCGAACAACTCTCAGTATCTTAGGGAGACATAGGGCCCCAGAGCGGGCTATTCCATCTCGATGGAATACGTCCGCTATATGGTACTTTGTTGTTCAATTCACTAATATAGTTATTCAAACAGCGGTGACTAACTCCGCCCCAGGAAGGTGGCAAATGCCTCACAGAGAATTTGATGTGACAGGTCTTCCCAGAAGCTCAGAAACACACACAAGGGAGAAGTGGGGGAAAGAGCTTTGCAGTGGAGGGAACAGCACGTGCAAGGGCAAGAAGGCACGAAAGGGCTTGGTGCAGCTTGGGAAGGCCAGAACGATGCTGTTTACTGTGTTCTCAGACCACCTGGCCATGGACAGCAAGGCTACTTGGCTCCTTATCATGCGTAGGGAAATTGAAACTCCACGTGCAGGGATGTAAGGCTTAGGCCCTGCCCTTTCCTCAAAAGGTGTCAGAAGCATTGAGCCCCTGCTCCCCTACCCCGGAGCCTGCAATCTCTCCTCCCAGCCCCACTCTGTTCCTTCCCAGTTAGGATGAAATTGGCTCCTGTGACACTGATGTGTTTTCCTGCTTGTTAGAATCTTAATATTGTATGAATCACAAGGCACAGCTGCCCTGGCATGGCCATCAGGGTCAGAGGTGTAAATTACAACAACACATGACCCTGACTGCTTCAGTCAGGGGGTGCTGAGGCCAAGTGCTTTCCTCTGTCGCTGATAATGAGAGCACTTCCAAGGCTGTTGCTCTCACACTCATTCCTTAGCTTTAAACACCTTGCCAACACCATCCCATAATACCGGTATGAAGAGCAACCTCCTGTTGAGCACTTCACGAATATAATTTCATTTAATCGTTAGATGCCTCTATGATGGAGGGTTAAGGGACACGCCTAAGAACTCACAGCAGGTCGTGACAGAGCCAGCCTCTGAGTCCCAGTCTCTGGGACTTCAGAAAGCCCAGTGCCACTTTCTAAAGCCACCTCAATCATGAGGAATGGTCCTGCCTTGCAGGGGCTGGACAGCTTGTCCCTCTGCCCAAGGAGCCCCCAAGATCTCCCTTCACTTCAAGACAGGGCTCTGACCCCCGCCCCCCAGACACTTATTTATGGTATGCCTACTGGGTGCAAGCTGTGGCGTGGGGACCTGGGGAAGACACAAAGGTGCATAGACACAGTTACCATGTGGCTCACCATCCAGAAGGACCCAAAAGGACCCCTATTCCACTACCACCCCATACTTTCCCATTCTTAATGTGACCTGTGCAGTTTTCCCAACGCTTCTTTGAACCTTATACTGCCCAGTATCCAAACCATCACACCTATTGCTTTGTCTCTGCTTTCTTTCCCTCAGCAGTCATTTGCATGTCATTTGCACATGGAAGGCACTGGGGCTACATTACTAAGACGAATTAATAAGACATGGTCTCTGCCCTCATGAAGCACAACCTAAGAGAGGGAAAGCAACACGTAATCAGCACAGGGACTGACGTGCGCTGGGATGTCACTTACTCACTCACTCCCACAAAGACACAGGCCCTGTCTTACAAAATGGCAGCATGAAGTGAGGGCAGGAAGACTGGACCAAAATTAAAAGAACTGAGTTCCAAGCTGGTGCCACCACTGGGGGACTATAGGAGAAGTCACTCAGTTTCTTTGTCTATCAAGTGGGAATAACAATACTTGACCTGCTACCTGATAAAGTTATAGTGATATGCTCCATTAAATGAAATTCGGTGCACGAAAACATTTTACAAGTATTATACAACTAGAGTTATCATTATATTTATCTTCTGTCTCCTGGGATGCCGGCATAAATCTGGGCACACAGTAGGTATTCAATAAATACCAGTTAGTTTAAAGTGAATTGGTGGGGCGCCTGGGTGGCTCAGTTGGTTAAGCATCCGACTTCAGCTCAGGTCATAATCTCACGGTTCAAGAGTTCAAGATCTGTGTCGGGCCCTGGAGCTGACAGTTCAGAGCCTGGAGCCTGCTTCAGATTCTGTGTCTCCCCTTTTCTCTGCCCCTCCCCCATGTGTGTTTGTTTGTGTGTGTGTGTGTGTGTGCACGCGCGCTCTGTCAAAAATAAACATTAAAAAATAATAAATTACAAAATAAATAAATAAAAATAAATTGAATTGGTTCATATAACCATTTACCAGTCTCAGATAGTCCTATAGGCTTTTGAGGCCATTGTTAATCCAATTACTAATAATGTTGACCTGCCCGTCGGGGGTTGGCTATGAGAACCAAGTCAGGATATGAAAATGCCTTGGAAGCTATCAATATTGAACTGTACTGACTCTTGGGAAACCAATTGGTGCCCCATCTTGGTGGGGGGCGAGCTGGACTGAGGCCAGGTGGCCCTAAATGTGGAGCCACAGGCACGGGGCAGCCTCTCCCAAGCCCTAGTCCCATTGCTTTTGGGAAACAAACATTGCACTTGTCCCAGTTTGGGCTTCTAAGCCACTGGGCTGCCTGGACCAGGATAGTGCCTGTGATGTAGGCACGGTCTCTAGGGGGCCCTGGGCCTCCCCCTGAAATTACTCCTTAACCTCTCATTTCAGCACCCCTACCCCACGGAGGATGAGAAGAGGCAGATCGCAGCCCAGACAAACCTCACGCTCCTGCAAGTAAATAACTGGTGAGTTATTACCCGCCCAAAGGCTCTCAGATCCAGGGGGCCGCTTGCTTAACAGGGGAATGCACAGCACGGAAAAGAGAGAGCTCAACCCAGCCCAGTTACCACAGCAGTCCTCCCAATTGGCCTAAAAGCAGAAAGCTAGGGTCAACCCAACCGCCTAGAGCTTCATCTGCGGCTTATCAGCGCCCTCTGCTGGGAGATTGTGTCAGGAAGGTCGCTGGATGCTTCTCGCTGAAAAGAAAACCCTGCCCCGCCTGTACTACAGAGACACACAGGAATGCAGGCATGCAAGGTCTGGAGGAGCTGCCAGTGGTCATCTGGTCTACCCACCAACTATGTGAACTGAAAATCTACAACATCCTACAAAACTGGGAGGGGGAAGGAGGAGGGACAGTTGAGTGTTTAGATCTCACAGGGATCTGTTTTCCCCTTCTCTGTGTCTGGCTGGGCTGCCATAGAAACCTCAGAGAGTAAGGTCTGGCTGGATGGGAGTAGACCCAAGAGTTGGGCCCCCTGATCTGAGCCCTGAGCCCTCTGGAGAGAAGTCAGAGTTTAGTGCTTCCAAGGGGCCTCTTACTTCCCCTGTTCAATTCTGACCAGTCTTGAGTCGAGACTTCTGACCCTCCTCATGCATTCCTCCCAAGCTGCTTTGTGGTTTCCAGCCTCCAGGTGATTCTATGAGCTTGGCAGTGCCCAGAGCTCTTCTCCCAGCTGGGCTTTCACATCCTAGATCAGACCCCACTCTGTTCCATACAGTGGATCGGCAGCTGAGAGTCTGGGTGCAGCTCTGCGCTCCCTGCACATGTACACGCATGCACACGTGAGCGCGCGCGCACACACAGACACACACACACACCACAATACGGGGGCAACTAACCAGGTCTTTACCTTTACCCCTGGGCAGGTTCATCAATGCCCGGAGGCGCATACTGCAGCCCATGCTTGATGCCAGCAACCCAGACCCTGCCCCCAAAGCCAAGAAGATCAAATCGCAGCACCGGCCCACCCAAAGATTCTGGCCCAACTCCATTGCTGCAGGGGTGTTGCAGCAGCAGGGCGGCGCCCCAGGGACAAACCCTGATGGTGAGACCGGGAGATGAGCGTGCCCTAGACTGGGGCTGGTGGGCAGACCCCCCCGGACACGCAAGGGGTGAACATCTACTTGCCTGAGCGGCACTGGGGGCTCTGTCACATAGTGAGCCCCGCACAATCTCCATCAAAGAATGTGTGTAAGCCTGAGAGAAGGGGATGTTTTTGCATCTATTTTAGCAAGCCAGAAGCAACCTCACAAAGATGAGTGGGAGGCTGTGGTCATCAGAGTCCATGACGGCTCGGCAGAGCCCCCTCCTCCCTCCCACACCCTCCCGAAAGTTCCTTAGCGCCGATGAGCGTCTGCACGGCTCTCCAAGAGCGAGGGCCATCTATAAATACTGAAGCAGGCAGCTGGCTCATGAACGGAGGCCAGGAAGAGCTTTGTTTTCCCAGCTTCTCCATCACACCCTCCATATACACTTTTCTAATTGCCGGTCGCCTGGTGCACAATGAATAATTCAATAAGCCAGACATTTTATAGCTTGGCACGTGAAGATAGCTCTGTGTGGGAAGTGAAGTGGAGGTTTGCGTGTGCACGCACATACCTTCATGTGCATCTGTATGGTTGTGTTCAAGGTCCCGTGCGATGGGCAATTGCCACGTGAGGCATCGAGGAAATAAACAGACTTTGAGCCAGACTGACCAAGGAGAGAATCCCAACTCCTGACTGACTGGCACTTTGAGCTCATGACTTAACCGTCTGAGACTCAGTTTCCTCCTCTTTAGAACGGAGGGAATAATACCTACCGAGCAGAACTGTTAGAAAGTCAAGGTATTTAACGTACTTACATAGAAGATGCTCAGTAAATGGTAACTAGGAGCACCTAAGGATGAGGCCGAGAGTGGCCAACAAATGCACGGTGGGGGGCATCGTGCCTGGGAATTGTCCACCACCCCATGAGCCAGTCTGCACACCTCTACCCAACACCGAGATTCCTGGGCCTGACCCTTGCCTTCTTCTCTCACGTAGGTTCCATCAACTTGGACAACCTGCAGTCCCTGTCTTCAGACAATGCCACCATGGCCATGCAGCAGGCTATGATGGCCGCACACGAGGACTCATTGGATGGCACAGAAGAAGAGGATGAGGATGAGATGGAAGAGGAAGAGGAAGAGGAGCTGGAGGAGGAGGCCGACGAGCTTCAGACGACAAATGTCAGCGACCTGGGCTTGGAACACAGTGACTCCCTGGAGTAGTTGGCAGCCCAGCTGGCATGGGTCACCGAGCGGGAGAGGAGTGTCGTCAGGAGGGCTTCAGGGTGGGGGGGAGGGGGGCACGGGCAGGCAGCACCGAGGAAGTTAGGCCCTAGCTTCCCCAAATCAGTAGCCTGAAGAAATTGCAGAGCAGACGCCTGCTCCTTCCCAACCACCGAGCTTCAGTGAGTACCCCAGCCCCACTTCCCTGGAACTGCAGAGGACTCCGTTTGCGGGGCCGGTCAAGCAGCCCATCCGGAGAGGCAGGAGCGGGAGCTGGACTCACCCAATCCCTGAGGACAGATGGCACCCGTGGCCCCCCTACTGAAGGACTTGAGTTGTTTACAAGCCCTGCGCTGTGAGGCGGATCAGCACTGTTCGCAGAGTGAGCCTTGCCAGGGTCACAGCTAGAAGGAAAGGGAGAGTCAAGGGCATCTGGGTTCCACCCCCAGAAGGTTCTCAGCTCCTCAGAGAGACACTCAAGAGCAGGAGACCAGATGCATCACCTGTGGCTAGCGGAGTGGGCGGCCCTGAGGCCTGCAGATCACAGCCCCCTAGGGCTCCCGCTCATTCCTCCAAGGACCTGTCTCGGGCACAGGCAATCATGGACTTGGGAGAGAGGGTAGGAGCCACCGCAGCCACCTGCTCTCTCTCTCCCGGAAATGAATGGTCAGCTAGCAGTCTCCGACTGTAGGGGGGTAAGAGGATTCCCTTCCCCTGGGTTGGCTCAAGGACCCAAGGAGATGGTCCCGGGAGCCGTATCAAGGTGACTTTGGGGACCACAGCCAAGCCTAGGTGGTCGCAGAGCTCAGCTCCTGTAGCAGCAGGACAACGGTGTCTTCTCCCAGACGTCCCAGCCCTCAGCCCCCCATGGCTATTCCCTGCTCCCAGGCTGGCCTCACCAGCCCCATGCTCTCTTCTTCATTCTTCAGAGAAGGCAGAAGAAACATTGGAAAGAAGCATCCAGTCCAACGGGAAGCCAGGGGTTGGAGAAGGTGCTACATCCCTCTTCCCATCAATATCCAAAGTGTGGGCAAGGGCCCAGAGAAATGGCCCCCTGGAGCCAAGTGGTGCCCCACCCCACACATCCCGCTGATCTCCCGCTGATCCACCCACCACCACAACACACGGCACTGGAGGAACTGGGGCTCCCTCGCGGAGGAGGCTTTCTACCACCTGCCCTAACTCCCACCCTCCCACCCAACTTCCAGGACCCCATGATTGGCACCCCCTCCTCCCCTCCTGCCCCACCCCTTGGCTGTGAATGACAGGACTGATCACACGTGTGTTTTCCATTGGATTTAATTTAATGGACTTGCAGTTTCATTTGTAAATTGTGCATTGGCCATCTCCTTCAGTGGCAGGATGCGAGCGGCTACCTGGCTCAACTTGAGGGGACGCTCAGGGCCCTCTGGGGCTTCCCCTCCCCCACCTGGTTGGGGTGGAGCAAAAAGGATGGTCGCTTTCCTGAGGTCTCCCTGAAATGAATGTATTTCTCCCCCAAAAGAGCTGATATTTAATGTTTTAATAGGGATTTTTGAGAAACAAATAACCTTATTTATAATCTGGGTGATCCAATCATTTTTTACTCCCTTTTGATGCCATAGGTAGAGGAAAGTCTAGCTTTTTTGGCGTGAGACTTTTGCAATGTGCAGTGGGATAAAATACATTTCCTTTTCTGGTTCATTTCTCTCTCTCTCTCTCTCTCTCTCTCTCTCTCACACACACACACACACACACACACACCCTTTCACCTACCACTTTGGACAGCGACCTGCCCCGCACAGGCACACCCGCACACATGTGCCCACACATCCTCCTCCAGCCCCTCCACCTGCCTAATGTTATGCAACCTCCTTCTGATGTATCCACCAAACCAGTACTGAATGTGGCCGAGAAGTTTTCAGTAAATCTTATTACCTACCATAATTCTGGTGCGCAATTCTTTTTCTGTGGTTCGTGGTTACTGGGACCCTGGACCGAAGAAAATTTGGAGGCCTCAGCCTACCTCTTGTTGAACACTCTACCCATGGAAGGAAACAAGGTAGAAGGCCCTCTGGGTGGCCTCGGTTTACCTGTCTGGGCAGGAAGACAACACACGTTTGGCACTCTCACTGCATGCGAGTCTGGCTGAAAGACAAAGAGATTAGGGAGAGATGGGAGGAGGCTCTACACTGCCCTCTCCTGGCAGCCCTCCCCCATAGCAGCGGAGCGCTAAGAATGTGGTCTCTTCCACCAGCCTCTACCTCCCTCCAAGGCCTCTGCTTTTCCCAGCTGCATCCTAGGCTCTGAGGGTTATCACCCTTGAAGCTATTGGCACCACTGCCCCTCCCCCAGCCATCACATGCCCATCCAGGTCCCAGGAATTGGGACGGAGAGGAAGTCTTGACTACCCCCATTTAATCCTAGAGGCTGCGTCTTGAGGGGAGCTTGCCCTCTGAACCTCTGAACTGTGTCCCCTGGGGCAAGTGGAACTCTAGGGACAGCTTCGCCCTGTAAGCAAGCAGGCTTTCTTGTTATTTTCAGTCCAGAGGTTTCCTCATCTGGGCACTGTTGCTGAGATCGATGTTCAGGGCATCGGTGTAGAAGCGGGAGGGAGGCCTTCCTTGCTCACACTCACAAAGGCTGGCAGGGTGGGGGGTGCCCGACACCCTCCCAGCCAGGCTGAAGGCGCAGAAGGGAGTGCTTACACGGGCAAAATGGGTCTGCACCCACCACAGCTCTGAAGACAGCTCCCTGGCTCACCGCTCGCACGGAGCCCAGCCCTCCAGTGAGACAGGGAGAGTCTGCAGAGACCAGGCCTCTAGGCAGTGATAAAGTCTCAAGAGCCCCCAAGAAGATGCTACTTAGAGCCTCGCCTCCCAGAGCCAGGAAGCCAGCAGACTTTCAAAGAAGTGGTTTCCAAGGAAGACACTGTTAAAAGATACGCTATCAAATAAAAAAATCCAGGGCCAGATCAATCTAGGATGAAATGAATAATCTATTTTGCGGGTGGAGCTCTGTAGTGCACGTTATGAATAAAGGCTCTGCAGAGTCCTGCAGGAAAGAAGCCTGTTTATCTTGTTCCCCAGATTTCTTTGCCTTTTTTTTTTTCAAGTAATAGTTATTCCAGGTATGCTAGTACTCCACAAAACATGCTTCAGGGAACACTATTCTAAGAAATTACAGAGTAGCCCGTCCTGGCCTCTCACGCCCCTTCCTAAGTGTTTCTATCAAGTTCTGCCAGCTTTTCCACAATGCAGCCAATGAAAAGGAGGTTTCCTAAATCATTTTGAGATATGGCTGTGGTGGAGGTGGGGTTATGAGGAGGCAGCAAACTCTCTCTCCGTGTATGACCCAGATCCTCTCCTTCCCAGGGCCGAGATGTGTCACAGCCCGTGTGGAAGGAAGAAAAATGGGAAAATGCAGACGGGACTGGCATGCTGGTGTCAGGGCCCTGGGGGCTGTTCAAACAGATTTCTGGCCCCTATCCCAGCAGGGCAGACCTTTTGGGTTGGAAGATTCCTGCTCATGGCAGCTGATGGCCAGGGCTACACTGCCTTGACCAAGAGGCCCCCCTGCTGCCTCCACCTGGGCCAGATGAAAGCATTGACTCTGTCACACCGCAGCCTGCCCAGACTCACCCATTCATCCGATGTGTATTATTGAGCACCAACTCTATCTCAGGCGGTTTCAGATACGGAGGGTACAGCTGTGATCAACAAAGACAAAGCTCTTGCCTTCAGGGAGTTTCCAGTCTAGCAGGAACTTGAGACTGAATGTGTGCTGGTGACGACCCTGTCATGGTTAACATATGACCTCATCCTAGGACGGTGACCTCAAACCATCCTCAACTCTAAACTTGTCATTCAGAGTTGCAAACAAGACTGTCAGGTCAAACGTGGCATTCAGGTCAAATTCAGCTCCCAGGCATGTTTTGTTCAGACATATTATTTTTAAACATTTTTGTGCCAATATTTGAAAGATAGAGAATCACAGCTCAGGACCTATATTCCTACGAGGAACTTACGATTACACCTACAAAGTGTAATTGAATCATTGCTACCCCTTATGATGTGCTCTCCAGGTTATCACGACACTGGCCATGCATGTGGTCTCCCCAGCACTGGCACTAAGTGCCACTTGCCACTTATTATCCAGCTGTTGCTATTTGGTTGGCTCATGGCCAGTTAGGCTTCCCCTACCCTCTCTTTTAGTTGTGTTTTGTTTTGTTTTTTTACTTTCCTTCCAATATTTGAGTGCATGTTTTTAAGTAGGGAACTATTTCGGGGCACCTGGGTGGCTCAGTTGGTTAAGCGTCGGGCCCTTGGTTTCCACTCAGGTGATGATCTCACAGTTCATGGGATCACAGTTGGTTGGCTCTGTGCTGACGGAGCGAAGCCCTCTCTGCGTCTCTCCCCTGCTTACTCTCTCTCTCTCTCCAAAAGAAAATATATAGACTTAAAAAAAAAAACTTTTAAAAAAAAGAAGGGAACTATTTCTCTATACCCACTGCTCCACTGAGCATGAGAAAACAAGACAATCCAAGAGGCTTTGCCTTTGAAGAAAAAAAAAATCAGAGAGAACATATCTGCAGAAGTGAAGATATCCCTACCTTTAATTGCAAAGTGTGCCCGTGTCCTACATCCAGACATCTTCATTCATACTACCCGCCTACCTGACCTCTACAGGCAAACATTAACCTCCAGGCATAAAACCCACCAGGGTTGCTCATTATGTATGCAGATTCTGTCCCAGGACCAACCTTTTTCCAGATTCCAAGGCAAGAAGTCTGAGGATGTTGAGGAACGTTCTCTCAGAAAACAGTTTTCAAGTGCCTTCTAGAAGTTACTTGTTTATCGCTGCTCCCTTTGACTTCCTCTTGCTATTTAGACTACAAGCTCCGAGCCCATTACTCAGCCAGTAAGATTCACAGGTACTTACTTACTCTGTCCTCAGGCAGGGGACAGAAGATAATTCAACTTTGCACAGCATCGCGGGGCAAGGGATCACCAACGACTGGCAGACAGAACGTCGATTGTGTCATACTCCATGCATTGCCACTTTGGCATCTTATTTCCATCCCACAGATGAGGCAGATTTTATGATACTACTTTCATGTGTACATATCTTCTAGTTTTATATTTCCCAGCCTCTCTCTGGGCCAATCTCATTTAGCCCCCTTGCAAATTAAATGCATCTCATTCAAGCGAACCCATTTAGGACAATGCCCTTCAGGTGTGTGCATCTTGGTACATCGTTCATTTTAAGACAAGTGTTTGATTTATTTTTCATCTCATTACACTCTTTAGAATTATGTGCATCTCATTACACTCGGCGCGGTGAGACGACTTATTTCAGGTGTAGACATTACACCCGGTATTATCAGGCAAGAATATTTTTTCTTCATTTCATTACAAGCCTTACAATTTATGTACATCTCATTACAATCAGCCATTTAAGACAATTCCCTTCAGTTGTGTATACCTCATTATACCTTTTCATTTTCATATTTTTTTTCATCTTATTACACCCAAGCACTATTCAGAGAACTCATGTCAGGTGTCTACATCTCACATCCACCTGTTATTTCATTAATTTCTCGGTGGTTGTTTCCTCCCCTCGTAGTGCAAAATTCTCATTAGACGAAATGCGTTTAAGGCTGGCTCCTCCCACCAGTGGGCCTCCCATGCTCCTTTGCGAGGAGAGGACTTGCACAGGATTCTCCTGGATTTGGTCAATACTCTGCTAACAATTCCCACTCGCACACCGGGACGCTCTCAGTTAACTTCCTCATCTGCACACTGAGGGGTTAGAAGAGATGGTTGCTAACTTCTCAGTTGATGCTCCATGAAACTAGTCCTGCGGATGATGACGTGGGTCCCAAGCTTCTCCCCGGGAGGGGGACTGCTCGGCTCTCTGGACAGCGCCCATCTCTGCTGGGGAAGCTGAGATTGACATCACTACCCAGGCTTCCAACTGCCAGCTGCCTTCCCTCTTCTTGCTGCCCTTCTGATGGGGTCACATTTTGGAAGGGGATGAAATAACTTGTCTCTCATGTTGGAATTTCCCCGAGCACGTCGGGGCCAACAGCATCTTCGCCTCTTCTGCAGCCCCAGCCAGGAGCGGTGGGCTCGGGGCACCTAGAATTGCTGAGCAGCAGTTAGTTGCTGAGCCAAAGTGGGGGAGGGGGTGTGCTGCTGCTACAGGAGCCCAAGCTCTGTTCTGTGTCTGCTAAATCAGTCTCCCAGGATGGAGCCAAGGTAAGTGCCTTTTTGACAGCACCCCGGCGACTGTGAACCACCACCGTCTCACCCAGACTCGATTTCAGACAAGGATCTGTGGTGCAGCTGCCCTGGGGGGGGGGGGGGGGCTGGGGGTGTGGAACGCCTGATGCTCTTGAGTGTGGCCCCTCCCAGGCAGGTTTGCCCACAGCAGGGATCCAAGCCTCGAATGAAAAAATCTTTTCTCAGCCCCAGAAAGGGTCAGGAAACCCAACCTGCTTGCCCCCTACAGGAATCTCATCCACAGCGCATCATAAATTGTCATCTGCCTTCACCATCCACCTCTGGCCTTTGGGAGCAAGGTCTCCCAGGCAGAAAGGCTACATGGCTGCAGAGCCACACGATCCCTCCAACTCCCCCGGTGATCCAAGAGCATGATGGGAGACAGCCCAAAGAAGCAGAAACGCTCCAGACTGTTTAAATGTGGTCTTCAGGGCTCAGTCGGTGTGTGGGAGCAGTACTTAAGGAGACTGGCAATGCCTTTCCGGAAACTCTTGGACCACTCCTCACATTCCCACCTGGCTGGCCTAATCATAAGGTAGATGTGAGGCATCTCTGAGTGTCTCTGGGGTGGACTGTGGGTTTCCTCTGCTGTCGCTCTACCTGTCACCTTGGCAGTGGAAACAGAATCTTTTCGCTACATGAAAAAATAAATTGGACTTTTCACCCTCCCTCCTGCACCATCCTCCTTGGATGAGCCTGCTGAAGAATCAGAACACGCCCCAACTCCTGCCTCTTTCCTTTGCCTCCTTGTCTGGCGTACTCGGAGACACCAGCTCCGGAGTGAGCAGGTACTGACAGTCATGGGCCACCACTAAGCAGGATTTAGAGAGGATGGAAGGGAGGGGTAAGGCTGATTTTAGGGGGAATAGCCCACACCTTGTCTTGTTTCGTTTTGTTTCATTTTCAGGTCCTCTGTGCCTGCTGCACTGAAAACGTGATCAGGTCCCTAACAACAAAGAGGCCACAATGTCCAGCCCTTTCTCTATGTTCCTCGAGCTTTACTAGTAAAAAGTCACAATTTATTGAGCACCTAGCATGTATGTGAGAGACTGTATTCAGAATAACCCTGGGAGAATGACTGATAGTAGTATTAGTATTCCCACTTTTAAAATGAGCCTCAGAGGGCCACCTGGGTGGCTCAGTCGGTTGAGCATCCGACTTCAGCTCGGGTCGTGATCTCGTGGTTCATGGGTTCAAGCCCCATGTCCAGCTCTGTGCTGACAGCTCGGAGCCTGGAGCCTGCTTCATGGATTCTGTCTCCCTCACTCTCCACCCCTCCCCCACTCGTGCTCTATCTCTCTCTCAAAACTAAATTAAAAAAATTTTTAAATGAGCCTCAGAGAAATTATTTTCTCAAAAATTATTTAGCTAGTATGTAGTAGAGCTGGGATTCGACCCCAAGGCCAAAACCCATATTCCTCCTATGAGATAATTTATCTCCCTAAGTCTCAGCTTGTCTAGGGCTGGCCTTCAGGGTCAAAGGCAGAGCCCCCTCTTCCCTGAAATCTCAGAGGTACCTGCATCCCTGCACCTGCCTTGGTTTTTCTCTTCTAAAGGCCCCACAGGCAACGGCATTCAAAGATACGAGATCCAAACCATAGCCTGCTTCCTCCATAGCAGAGCACCTACCCAGTAGCCCCCCCAGCTCCTAACTTGAACCTGCTACATTTGGGGGATGTGGGGGGGGGGAGGGGCCAGATCTCTGCATTCTTCTCTTGAAGCTGTGCTATAGAAGGGGGCTGGGGAGCTCCTCTTAGAGAAGAGGCTGCTGTTGACCATCAGAAAACTGGGATAAAGAAGCAGGCAACAGCAAGGCTATTGTCCGGTCGTTGACGGCCGCTGGCCGCTCGGCTGTGTTGTAGAGAAGGCCAGGTGAGGTCAGGAACCAGGGAGGTCCGGTAATCTGTCGGTGATGACAGCTGACATCCAAGCCTCCTCTCCTTCTGCCTTCGAGGTGACGCCTTCCCTCCCATTCAGAGGGCAAGGCCAGGGTCTTAGATTTTTAGGCTTGACTGGTGAAGAGTGAGCAAACAGGTTGGAAGGGGAGGAACTAGGACCAAGGAAAGGGGCTCATCTCTGGGGAAGATGGCAGAGAATGTGTCCCCAGACAGAGTGGACGGGCCAGGAGCCCAGGGGCATTGTCAGACCGGGCAGCACTTCACGGGGCAAATACCAAAGTGACTCTGTGGGAGGAGGCCGGGACGAGAGAGGATGAAGTGGAAACAAACCAGACCTGAGCACCGCCGACCCCATCGGCTCCTGGCTCCTCCGGGCTAACTTGCTCCTGTGGTTCTGTGATGCACTTTCCGCTCTCCGGCAGGTTGGGAGTGCAAGAGAGAATGAGGAGGGGGACACAGGGTAGGGAAAGAGACAGAGAGAGGGAGAGAGAGAAAGGAACTAGATGTGCAAGTGTCTCTGGGGTTTTTCAGACAAAGCTATTATCAAAATGCCAACCAGCTCCTGCCTGGCCAATTTGCATATTCCATGCTGTGCTCTTTGAAGCGGGATGAATATGCATGAGGGCCTGGGCGGGGTGTGGAGCTGCTGGGCTGTGGGCTAAGGTGGCTCATTGTTCTTTTAAAGGAGAGGCATTGATATGAAGCCAAGGCACCTTTCTGGTCAGCAGAGTGGCCTCCATTCCCCTCCGTAGTGGAGGGAGGAGGAGAGCAAAGCTGAGGCCCAGACAGAAAGCCCAGCGACTATCCCCTCATCCTCTCAAGGAAATAAATAATCAGGCGCCATCAGCGAGTCTCTTCTCCAAGAGCAGCATTTAATTACCCTGCCCTCCACGCATGCTAATCACGGAGGCTGGCTGGGTGAAGGGAGTCACCTCCCCTGGCTTCTGGGGAAACGAGGCCACCTCTCCCCATTTTGTGCTCCTGCTGCAAGTCAGTGTGGGTGTCCCGGGGTGCTCCCTGCTCTTGGCCTTTGGTGGGAACCCCCCCAATGCTGCCGTGGCTAGGTGGGGTGGGAGGCAGGACTCTGTGGGTACTCAGAGCACACACCACACGGACCGGGTGACCACCAGATGCCCGTCAGAAGCTGGGTTATTGGCCCTCCTAAAGCACCTGCAGGACGCACCTTCTCACCTGCCATCCGCGTCTCTTCTCCTCCCTCCCCTCCCCCCCCCAGAGTCACCCTCCAGACCTTCCAGCGGGCATGAAAAAGGTCTCTTTAATTTTTAAAAGCCAATTTATCCCACAAATGTTAGGGCCACAACACTCTTAGCTTTTCCTGCTGAGTTACCACATCTGTCTCCCTCTTGAAAGAGAGGGACAAGGATAGGGAATATTTGGGAGATGGCTTGTCCCCATGTGATTGTTTCAACCCCATACAAACGAAGACTGGTGTCTGGCTCCACAGGTGGAGTTTCCCTACCAACATTTGATCCCATTATACTTGGCCAGACCCACACAGGGGCCTTTAACTGCAGGGAACCCACCTCAGTTAAAGCCCACCTGCTACTTTCTGAGAAGGGTGCCCCACAGGCTTGGGCTCCCCAGTTCTCCCCACTGAGCACACACAGCTGAGACTAGACTTGAATGTGGCCATCAGGGCTGAATGGCGTCTGAAGTGTCCGTCCTTGGGGCACCTCCTCCGAGTTCCTACCTCCCGGAGGAAGAGAAGAGGGGACGCTGGGGGAGGAAAATTGCGTTCACCTGTTAACCCCACTGCGCTTTCCCCTGGTTCAGCCTCCATGAGGAGAAACTTCTCCAAACCTTGAGGCAAATACCAGTTGCCTGGAGAGCTTGTTCAAATGCAGATTCTGGGCGCCCCTGGGTGGCTCAGTTGGTTAAGCATCTGACTCTTGATTTTTGGCTTGGAACATGTCAGGGTTGTGAGATCAAGCCCTGTGTCTGCAGAGCCTGCTTAAGATTCTCTCTCTCCCTCTCTCCTTGGCTCTCTTTACACACACACACACACACACACACACACAGAGCGCAGATTCCTTTTTTTTATTCTTTTTTTAATAATTTTTTTAAATTTATTATTTCTAGGAGAGAGAGAGAGAGAGAGACAGCGTGAGCAGGGGAGGGTCAGAGAGAGAGGGAGTCACAGACTGAAACAGGCTCCAGCCTCTGAGCTGGCAGTCAGCACAGAGCCCGACACGGGGCTCGAACCCACGAACCGCGAGATCATGACCTAAGTGAAAGTTGGACGCTTAACCAACTAAGCTACCCAGGCGCCCTGCGCAGATTCGGATCCCTGAGGTCTGGGCCGTTTCTAACAGGCACCTCGAGGTTGTCGGTGCTGCTGGCCCAGGCACCACGTGTTGAGTAGCAGGGAGAGAATTTGACTGAGTAGTCCCTCTAAGACTGCTAACGTGGATGAAAGCAGAGATAAGAGGAATCACCATCCCCACCTCCCTTCCCCTGCTCACCTCCTCTAGCTCCAGTGTGTCCCTGATCCTGGAGATTTATTTTTAACTGCCAGCAGCTTTGATTAGCTTGTCTCTGCTGCCTCAGACACCTGCTGGCAGGATACATGGCAGGGGGGTGGGGGGGGTGGGGGCTGACCCAGATCTGACAAATCCAAGGCAGAAAGCAAAGCTCTGGGGATTCACTGCTTCCCCTTTGCTGAGGCAGGTGAAAAACCCTGGCAAATGACCTCACGCCACCAGTGACCATAACCATAGCGCCAGTGAACACAGAACTGAGGTCATCCTTTTTTGTCAAAGCACTGATACTTACGTCATATGACCCCTAAGGATTTGCATGGCTCTACCTATATGGACATTCTGCTCTAGGTAGAGTCCTGAGTTGAGCCTACAGCTTCCCTAGAGGGGTAGGTTCCTCCTCACCCCAAGGTAAGACGGCCACGGCTTGGACACACTGCCAGAAAAGCAGAGCCCGAAGAAGTAAGAGGCAAGACACCAAGGATGCCTTCTACTGTCACCCATGTGGACCCACAGGCTTCTGAGGAGTTGCCAGTGTGATAAAACATGGCTTTCTGTTTGATATGTCCCTTTAGAGCAAACACTATACTGAGAACGAAATGGAAGGTGGCAGTCTGACTCTACCACTTCTGAACATCTCTGCTTGCTGGCCTCCTCGTCCATAAAACCTGGGCGATGCCACTGCCTACTGACCAGGGAGGGGTGCTATGATGTGAGCAAAGTTATGGGGTGATTAGGTTAGTGGCAGGCACGTGGCACGTGCTTTTTGTGTTAAGGAGGGGCCGTGGGAATTCACAAGGCTAATATCATTCAAGCCAGAAGACGGAAGCCAAGAGGTTCTGGCTACAGTGAAATCAAGCCAGCATCCAGGTCTGAGGACAGCACTCACCTGCTGGTCAACCAAGGTTGGCAGCTGCCTGCCAGCAACAGCAGAGAGGGCACATAGGGGTCAGAGCTGCTGGACCCCTAGGGCTGCCGGGAGGGTCAGAGAGGGCATGCATGGCCATAGGACACCGTTCCCAGAGGTCACTGGGTGTGTTCAGGGAGCAGCTGAAATCCCCCAAGCTGGGGTTGCTCAGCACAGCTGACTCCCTCCAACCCCCGAGCCTCAAGGTCCCCGTGGAAGGGCTGGCAAGTGGCCAATGTGGCCATCCCAGTGGGTGGGGTGCCTCCTGGAGGCTCACTTCCTATCTGCTAACTTCACCATCACCCGCTAGTCTGACACCCTCTAGCCACTGGCTCCTAGAACACAGTGCACAGCTCCCTTGAAAGCGGCCAGGCAGCAAGGCCTTGGGGTTCTGTGGGTGGCCTCCCCCTTCTGACTACAGGGCAGCCCACAGCAGGGCACCCTCCGGTCCCTCAGCACCCGGGGGTCCGCCATAGGCCACAGGCCATCACGCGAACGCAGCCACACAGCCTTTCTCTCCAGGTTTGAAATACCACACTCCAAAGCACATGAAGAATATTAATTAAATGAACGTTTATTTCAAAATTAGTCTTAGAATGTAAGCTGTTTTTGAGGGCTGGAGCCAGACTACGTAAATGAGCAGTGAGAGCGCCCGCCTTCCTCCAGCGTGGGTGGACGGAGAGGCGCCTCAGCGGCCCTGCCCCTCGGTCATGCATCCAATGGTCACTAGGACTAGAAACCAACAGCAAAGGACCCCGCGCACTTGCTCATGTTTAATCCGGGTTAAGCTATACACGTTTAAATACACGTCGGAGGTTACGTGGTGTCATGCAGTCCCTGTGATGGAATGACTCTTGCTCAGTGACCTCCGCAGCAAGGCTGCCCCCAAGGGCAAGGTTAGGTGGGACAGAGCACTGAAAAGAGAAGGGGAGAGGAGAGAGAGAAGTCAAAGCACAGCGTGGGTCAGGACCTCCCAGCACAGGGTGGTCCTAGCCGAAAGGCACTCATGTCCTGAGCATTGAACTACCCCCTAGAAACTCGGGAATAACTGTGATCACGTGTCTTCCTTCCAGAAGAGACCATGGTAGGTGGTCGTTTGGTGTAATGATTTAAGTCTCCAGTGCTTGTCTGCCTGGGTTCAAACCCTGCATCCGGCCTCTGCTAATTCTCCAACCTCTGGGAAATCACTTCACCTACCTGTGCTTGCTTCCTCATGTGTACGGCAGGCTGTGCCTCTGCCTACCCCACAGGGTTGTTCAGAAGCAAACAGAAAGTGCTCAGTAAATGTTAACTAGTTTTATGAATTCACTGACATTTCTGTAGATCGCGGTGGGGAAAGGGGTCTAGCCCTCAGGCTCCCAGACTTACAGGAACCCATTTCCACAAACCTCCTTTGAGAAATTTGCTTTTAAAGCCTTTAAGAGTCAGAAGTTCTTCCCAAGGTTTAGCCTGAAGTCCTTCTGCAGAAATTTAAGACTAATCTTTCTGATCCTTCTGGAGACAATAGAACTCAGGTTCCTAGCTGAGATCCACAAGCTTACAGGAACTGGACCTGACCTGTGTATGTGTGTGGAGCAAAGCCTGATGAAGTCAAGAACCTGGACAACAGATGACCATCAGTGGACACTGTTATGGCTTGAATGTTTGGGTTTCCCCAAATTCACATGTCGAAGCTCTAACCCCCAGTGCTTGTATTTGGAGACGGAGCGTCTAAGGAAGTGAAATGAGTCATAGGAATGGGGCTCTGATCAGACAGAATGAGTGTCCTTATAAGAGATACCAGAGACCTCTAGCACGCTCTCTCCTCATATGCATAAAAGAGAGGCCACATGAGGACATGGCGAGAAGGTGGCTGTTGACAAGCCAAGGAGAGAGCCCTTGCTGGCAACTGGATTTGCTGGCACCTTGACTGTGGACTTCTAGCCTCCAAAACTGAGAGAAAATACATTTCTGTGGTTTAAGCTAGGTATTTTGTTTTAGCAGTCTGAGTAGACTAATACAGGTATTAACATCATGAACAGAAAGACGACCAGAGAATATGAGTCTCTTAACAGAAGTTTATAACCACCAATAATGTAATGCTCATCTAAAAATATAAGGGGCACCTGGGCTAAGCATTCAACTCTTGTTTTTTGGCTCAGGTCATGATCTCATGGTCATGAGATCGAGCCCCGCATCAAGCTCTGCCATGACAGCATGGAGCCTGCTTGGGATTCTCAGTCCCTCTCTCTGCCCCTCCCCTGCTCGCTCAAGAGCGTACAAGAATATTCTCTCTCTCTCTCTCTCTCTCTCAAAATAAATAAATAAACTTAAAAAATTTTTGAGACTGAGCCTGAATAAGTCTTTAGCTCTGTCTGTTGAACAAGAAATATAAAACATGAAATAAATAATTATTAAAATATTTTAAAATTATTAAATACAAAAACTAATTTATTAAACTAAACCATGGGGACACAACTAACTAGCAGAAGCCAAAATGATGATATTTTATGGGGCAAATAACGTGGTTTCTCTAAGAAATAAATTTCAAGGAGAGGAAAGAAAGGAAAATCTATATATATTAAAAGAGACTTAAGACACATATTATCCAGTTGCAATGTATGGACTCTCATTGGATGCTGATTCAAATAGACCGAAAAGAATATCTGAACACTGACTGGATAGTCAATGATTTGAAAACGTATTTTTCTAGTTGTGTTAACAATATTGTTGTGGGTTTTTTTTTTTTAAGTTTATTTTACCTTGAGAGAGAGAAAGAGAGGGGAAGGGAGAGAGAGAATCCCAAGCAGTCTCCACACATCAGTTTAGAGCCCAATGCAGGGCTCGATCCCACAAACCATGAGATCATGACCTGAGCTGAAATCAAGAGTCAGATGCTCAACCAGCTAAATCACCCAGGCACCCCTGCAGTTACGTTTTTTAAAAGAGTTATGTTTTTTAAAAGTTATGGGGGCGCCTGGGTGGCTTAGCTAGTTAAGTGTCTGACTAGCTCAGGTCATGATCTCACAGTTTGTGGGTTCGAGCACCACGTCGGGCTCTGTGCTGACAGCCAGCTCAGAGCCTGGAGCCTGTTTCCAAGTCTGTGTCTCCCTCTCTCTCTGACCCTCCCCTGCTCACACTGTCTCTCTCTCAGAAATAAATAAAACAGTAGAAAAAAATTTAAACAAAAAAAAAGAGCCCTTATGTTTTAGGGGCGCCTTGGTGGCTCAGTTGGTTGAACATCCAACTTCGGCTCAGGTCATGATCTCACCATTCGTGAATTTGAGCCCCGCATCAGGCTCTGTGCTGACAGCTTATAGCCTGGAACCTGCTTCTGATTCTGTGTCTCCCTCTCTCTCTGTGCCCCTCCCCCGCTCACACTCTGTCTCTCTCTCTCTCTCATAAACATTAAAAAAAGAGCTATGGAGTCCTTATGTTTTAGAAATGTACACCAAAATATTTATAGATTTAAAAAGATGATGATTAGGATTTGCTTCAAAATAATATGGAGAGGAGAAGCTGGGTAGGGGTTTACGTGAAAAAAGATTGGCCATGAGTCAATAATTACTGAAACAGGATGTTCAGAACATGAGAGTTCATTATACCTATCATTCAACTCATATATGTTAAAAGTTTCCTTAATTAAAGATAAAGCAAAAGTTAGGGAAGGATGTAGCTAATCATGACTTCATGCAGCTGAAACCTAGTAAAGGTACCCCAGCTGTGTTTTTCCCAACGAAACAGCCCAAAATCCACAGAACCTTCACAATATTGTGCTGGCTTGGCCGCCCTAATGTGCAGTCGCTCTGGTGACTCCGGGGTGAAGGAATCTCTTTCTCCAGCCTCCTGGCAACGTCCATTGACAAAACCCGCTCCCGGCCAGGGCCTCACAGTTGTCCCAGGGTGGCCCCTGGCCCTGCGCCCTCTGGGCAGGCAGGGTGCTCGCTTGGGGATCTGGGAAGGCCCTGCTCTGGGAGGCCTGGGGGCTGCTCTTACCTTTTAAAATGTAGTCCGTTAGCAAAGTGGGCACCTTCTCGTTATCCTCCTTCATGGCAAAGAGAACTGGGGAAGGAGAGAGAGACAGAGATGAGCTGAGGTTCTGTGGCCAGAGAGCCCACCAACCCAAAGTGAGGAATGATTCAAGGAAACCAGACATTATGGAGTATTGAGCAAAAGCCTAGAAGCTTCTGTCAAGAATCAGCACTCAACGTACTGATGGAGGAGAGAATACATTCAAAGAGTCAGAGTGGCCTATCAGTGATTTTATTTCCTTTTATCTTATATGTGGGGGGGCGATATTTTTGCTCACCTGTAATCTCCACATTACTTCCTAAGTGTATATCTTTAATAAGCATGAACATAAATAAAACAATTTGGAAAAGAACCCGCTTCAGATGCGACCTAAGTGTCAGGAATAACAGTCATCCCATTACTGAATCACCAAGAAAACTCTTTAAAGACATTCTATCCTATGTTCTTGGGTTCAGGAGGAAAGAAGAGCCATTCACAAATCCATATGAGGATTTGCAAAAAAAAAAAAAAAAGTAGATCTTTTATAACCTGCAGTGGAATTCGCATTCAGGAAAGATGGCAGTTTTTTTCTTTTAAAAGGAGTAAAATATTGGAATGTGGTAGACCCACATGATGGGAGAGAGAGCCATAAAAAGAATGTTAACCAAATGTTAACTGATAGAATTAAAATCATGATACAAAATTTTATAGCCAGTATCATCCCAACTATATGGAGAAGACATAAAATATTATGGCTGAAAACACCAAAATAGTACCCACAGTGGAGGGGACAATGAATTATTTATTTTCTTTTGTTCACTTTCCCGGGTTTCCAAACTGTTCTAAATGATGGATATGCTCCAATTAAAATTTTTCAAACGAACTTGAAACATGTAAATAAAACCCACTGTTTCTTAATTAAAATGAAAAAATTTCACACTGAATTCCTGAATGGGTATCTGTAATAAATTTATAGTTCTTCCTTTAAAAAAAAAAATGATAGAGTACTTTACATATATCAACCTGCGTAATTTGTCCAAATTATTTTCCAAGTGTCTACTGCTTGTGAAAACACAAACAACCTATAAATGTCAGTTCATTTCTGTCAGCTTCCTTAAAAAAAAAAACTTAGTGCATATTTATGCAAATAAAGGAGTTTAAAATGAGTGAAGAGGAAGCCAATGTACTTTGAATTTAAAATTCCAGATTCTCAAGGACACCCAGATCCATGGATGTAGGCAGGGTTTCCATTTCCCAGAATCACCTGCTTTGGTTCTCCCAATTGATAACAATGAAAATGTTTGGTCACCTTTTGTAGTGTCCAGGGCCCCAGCAGGTATCTGTCTTCCTCATCAGAACAGGAAACTCCTCATCCCCTTCCCTGGGGTATCAAATAGCCTTGCGCTGGCCTAGCCCCGTGATGCTGGGCCATTGCCTCTGAGGCAGGGCGACATTGGGCCGGGCCTTCTGGCTAGCATGTCACTCAGGGCCGCGCACGGTTGCCAGGGAGATGGACATTCTTGGGATTCACCGTGCCTGCCTGCCGCCCAGTCTCAGCTTTTCCTCTTCCTAAAAGCATCAGGCTGACACTGATGGCTAACACCTCGTGCCCCCAAGCCCTTGGGGGGGAGGGGGGGTTATAGCGTTTGATGTGTGTAAGGAGATTTTGCCTACAGAAGGCTCTTTATCACACACTGGTTTCTCCCGCAGCTCAGAACATTTATTAATATTTGACAATAGAGTCAAAGCAAAGGGGAGGAGGCAGTCATTTCCTGGAAGGAAAAACTGTTCTTTCAAGTCAGGCTCACCCACCCCGCCACCCAAGAAACCGTGCTTCTCCTTAAAAATGCAGCCAGTCCTGAGGCACCTGAGCGGCTCAGTCGGTTGAGCTTCCAACTTTGGCTCAGGTCATGATCTTGAGGTTCATGAGTTCCAACCCCATGTCGGCTCTGTGCTGACAGCTCAGAGCCTGAAACCTGCTTCAGATTCTGTGTCTCCCTCTCTCTGCCCCTCCCCTGATCTCTCTCTTGCTCTCTCTCTCTTTCAAAAATAAATAAACATGAAAAAAAAGTTTTACTAATAATAATTTTTAAAAAGCAGCCAGTCCCATAGACCAAGCTCTCCGCTTCCGGGCCGCAGGGTAGGACAAAGTAACCTCAAGTAGTTCACATGAGAGCAGGGAAGGCAGAGAATGCAAGGCCAGCCCCCAGCCTCCTTCACCAGCTCATTCTTTCCTGGCAAGTCTCTGCCCTTTACAAGGAAGCAGGGGAAAAGCAAGAGAGCTCCAGGGCGCCTGGGTGGCTCAGTTGGTTAAGCGTCCGACTTTGGCTCAGGTCATGATCTCGAGTGCGGTTCAGGTCATGATCTCACGACTCGTGAGTCGGGCTCTGTGCTGACAGCTCGGAGCCTGGAGCCTGCTTCGGATTCTGTGTCCGTCCCCCTCTCATGCTCTGTCTCTCTCTCTCAAAAATAAATAAACATTTTTAAAAAGTTAAACAAAGAAGACAGTTCTGGGTACCACTGCAGCGTACTTTAGTTTTGCGGCTGTGTAGGGGGAAGTGAGTGACACAGTGATAACGGAGCACATTCTGACCCATCTAAGGCTGCTGTTCTGGGGGAAACCACAGGTCTGAAGCACCAGGGCTGATGCTCACAGGGAGGGAGGGAGGACGAGAGGAACTCACTGTTTGTCAGCATCTGGAGATCTTCCACTGACGGAGGCAAGGCTTTCTTCTCGTAAGGGATGACGGTGTTCAGATACTACAAGACAACATGGCATGCAGTGCTTGAGACTCACGAAAGATCCCTCTGCTGGTAAGATGAGGTGACAATTCGCACGGGGCTTGCGCTTTTCTCTAACAAACACACTCCATCGAATTGGACACTCTTGGCAACACCCAGGACACTGTGCGCACCCCAGCTTCAGGACCCTGTCCCCCTCATTGGGGATGGTCTCTGAAAGTAAGACCTTACCATATTAGCCTTCTATTCCATCTAATACATTCTTCTGACACCAGAAACTTCGGGTTATTTAGGAATCCTGGTGAGCAGAGGCTGAGAGCGGTGAATGTTTTCAAGGGGGATTCTATTTTCTCATCCTTTGCAGAGGGATTTAAAAATGAACAGTCTCTCTTTTGTCAAAGTGACAGGGGAGAGAACCTCGACCCCACCCTTGGTCTTGGATGTTGGGTTTGCTCCCTCTGCTGGATACCAGGTGCTTCTACAACAAGATCATCTCGGCCCGGTGGGATGTTGGAGAACGCAGCGCCAGAGAGACCTTGAAGATTGCAGGAGAGCCTGGGTACTGAGTGAGAAGAGCTCTAGACCAAAAGCCAAAAGACTTGTATTTTGGTCTTAGCTCTGCCCCTCGCCGTATGGCCTCGGGAGAATACCTACCCTCTCTGAGCCTTAGCTCTCACGGCTGCAAAATGAGGCGCCTGAGGGGCACCTGGGTGGCTCAGTCAGTTAAGCATCTGACTTCGACTCAGGTCATGACTCACAGTCCGTGGGTTCGAGCCCCGCGTCAGGCTCTGGGCTGACAGCTCGGAGCCTGGACCTGCTTCAGAGTCTGTGTCTCCCTCTCTCTCTGTCCCTCCCCTGCTCGCTCTCTGTCTCTCAAAAATAAATAAAAACATTAAAAAAATTTTTTTTACTGAGATGCCTGAGTTAGATATTCCTAAAATCTCTGCCCATGCTACAATGCTAACATTCTAACCCTGAGGATTTGGCTACAACTATGTCTAACACACACACACGCAACGATGTGTCCTTATTCCACCATCTCAGCCTCACCCGTGTACGCACTCGCCCTTGCGATCAGACCACGCACCTCGCAAGGGCAGGAAGCAGGACTTGCCCATCTTTGTATCTGAGGGCTTGGCTCAAAAGCGGTTCGCCTTTTAAAAAACACTGGCTGTCTCTCCTTAACAGCAGAAGAAAAGTTGAAGACCCCCCCCCCACCTTGCCTGAGTCCCAGGATAATCCCAGGGAATCACCAAATTGCAGGGGTCCGGGAGGAGAGCTGGGAGCAAGGACATTGCTTGTACCTGCTTGTCTGTTCCTGAGGAGCCAAAGGTCTGGCGGATGCCGCTCTGCAGGATGTTGGAGATGCCTTCCATGCTGAAGCGCTGTGAAGAAGAGGAGGCTCAAGGGCAAATGCTTCCTGCTCCATAGTCATTGCCCCCGGGGGACCTCGGTGTCCTCCCTGAACTACCCAGACCCATCAACTACCACCATGTCCCAGATAACATCAGGGCTAAGAGACGGGCCAAAATGGAAGCCTGAGCTTTGCAAGAACCTACAGTAGAGTCTCAGAGACTCTCATCTTTGTCCCTCAGGGCAACAGGCCGCCCTGCTCTCCCTTCTCTTCCTCACTCCCACCCCCCGTGTAAAGAGAAGAATGAAGCAGGATGGTACACCTGGGGGCAGATGATGGCACGAGCATCTTAGGGAGGACAACGAAATGTCCAGCCGCGGGGAAGGGCAGATGTAAGTAAAGCTGCTGTCCTTCACTTGGAAGCTTTCTCCAAAATGCATGAGCCCATGGGGCGCCTGGGTGGCTTAGTCGGTTAAGCGTCAGACTTTCACTTAGGTCATGATCTCGCGGTTCGTGGGTTCGAGCCCCGCGTCGGGCTCTGTGCTGACAGCCAGCTCAGAGCCTGGAGCCTATTTCAGAGTCTGTGTCTCCCTCTCTCTGACCCTCCCCTGCTCACGCTGTCTCTCTCTCTCTCCTAGAAATAAATAAAAATATTTTTTTAAAAATTGCACAAGCCCAGGACAAATTCAGTGGGTCTGGGCTAGAGCTTGGGCCAAGGTATCTTGAAAGATCCCCTTGGATGATTCTCCCGAGCTTCCTTGATCAAGAACCACAGGTCTGAAGAATCCTGTCACAATGACAGGAAGTAGGGCATCATAATTTTCAAGCCTGAAACACCCTACTGACATCCTAAAGAGGTAAGTGAGGATGAGTAGCAGGGATTCTGACCCTGAGTCCCGGGGCACAACGCCCCTCAATATTAAACACCTTCACCCCTCTCTCTAAGGTCTTGCCTAAGGGAGCACGTGCCGTGTGCAAGTATTTTCCGATGTCCGCGTCTGCCTCCGCCAGCTGGACCGGGCTTCCTCGGGGGGAGTAAAGGAGACAGGGATGTCTTCTCCCTCTTTACAGCCCCACTGTCTGCCAGGGGTCCTGCTCGCAGACGCTGCTCCGTCCCGGTCTGCTTACGCGTCCTCTGCAGGGTCGGGACGGGACCCGGGACCCGACAGGGCGAGGATCCAGGGCTGGGCGCACCCAGTCCTCCCGCTGGGTGGCTCACGTACCTTGAGCGGCATCTGGTTTCCCTTCTCTATCCGGCTGCTCTGCAGACTCAGGCCTTTCTCTTTCCGCCTCTTCTTCATCAGCTCGCGCTGCTCCTTCTGCTTGTTCTGAACCTCAATCAGCACCGTGATGAAGGAGTTCTTCACTTCCTTCTCAAACTCCAGCTCGTCCCGGCGCGCCAGCTGCTGCACCAGCTCCTCCGAGAAGTCCCGGATGGCGCCCTCCACCTGGTCCAGCAGCTCGGTCAGCTCGGACCCAGACATGTGCCTCAGGCCTGCAGGGAGAGACCATCCCGCAGGTGACAGCGCGTCCGAGCCAGGGCCCGTCCGGGAGGCTCCCGGGGCGCTGCCGCCAGTGGTGACCCTGCCTCTCCAGGGGGGACCCCTTCCAACCCCTTATAGGACCGGGAATTGAGAGCCACGCCAGAAAGGGAGGGACCTGTATACCGACCGCCAAAGCGAACGCTGTTCTCAAGGACACAGAAGAGGAAGAAGAAACAGCCCCCCAGGAAGCCTGTAAACTGTTTGCAAAAATGTGCATGGACAAACATGTGGCTTTTTGATCCCGTGTTCCTCTTCCTACTTCTTCTCTGTTTCTACAATATTCCAAGTGCGAAATGGGTCAAGAATCAGGGGCAGAGAGGCCCCTCGGGTGGCTCAGTCAGTTAAGTGCCCGACTCTTGGTTTTGGCTCAGGTCATGATCTCACAGTTTCATGAGTTCAAGCCCTGCATGGGGCTCTGTGCTGGCAGCACGGAGCCTGCTTGGGATTCTCAATCTCTCCCTCTCTCCCTGCCCCTCCCCTGCAAGCACGCGCACTTTCTCTCTTTCTCTCAAAATAAAAGACAGAGCTGGACGGAGACCCAATGCCCTCTTCACCCCTCCCGTGCTGTGCCGCAGGGCAGATATATCAGAATCACGGGAAGCATCAACACACTGAAAAATGAACCCTGGCTGGTTGGGACAGAGTTTGCTGTCAGGAGAAAGGAAAGGGAGCCTGAAAGAAAGGGATACAGATAACTTTATCTTAAATTCTTGTCCCCTAAGATTTCTTCTTTTAAAATCGATTCCAGTGGAGGGGAGGAGGGCAGCGGCGTTTCAAATCTGTCCCTTTCTGAGATCTTCGGTTTCTGCCCCAGAATCCATTTTACTTCTCCGTTTCTGCTCTGGCCTCTGTACTTGCTGCCTTGGTTGGCCTTCCCCGTTTCTTCTGCTCTCGGGAGCTGCCTCCTCCTTCCACATTTGCCATTTCGCTCTGCACTTCAGCTGTTTCTGGGAGTCTTGAGCTGAATGCCACTGTGTTTGGGGCCTTTGTGTGGCTGAGCACAACCCGGAGGCAGCTAAGTCTGCCACCTCACTCGGAACACATTCCTTCTGCACTGGCCACTGCCCGGCCTCTGCTCTTTAGGGCCGCTGAGTTTCATTTTCAAGACACAGCTCTTGAGATCAGGTCTCAGTTTTTGCCATGTTTGGGTCTTTACACCTGCCCAGCCCGCCTTCTCCCTCCTGTGTGTGCAAGTCCCACCAACCCATGTGCAAATGCTCTCACCGCCCGCCCCCCACCCCCTGCAGGACGGGCACCCTTACCCTTCCAGACTGACGACTTTTGACTTTTGTACCCAATGTTGCCTTTGCTGTGTACACCTTTCCACGTCACGCATCATCCACCACTTTTTTTGTGTGATCATACTTACTACGAACCTGTATCAGACAGCTAACATGATGCACAGATTAAAAGTATACACAGATTAAGAGTTCTGGCATCAACCTGCCTTCACATATAGACTCCAGCCCTCATGGCCTGTATGTGGTGAAAGGGCAGATACAAATAAAAAATAAGAGGTTTGACTCTCCCTGTTGAAAATAAAGGAAGAGACTTTCTCTCTCCTTCACCTGCCTTTTCTTTTTTTTTTTTTTAATATTTTTATTTATTTCTAGGAGAGAGAGAGAGAGACAGAGTGAGCAGGGGAGGGTCAGAGAGAGAGGGAGATACAAACTCTGACATAGGCTCCAGGCTCTGAGCTGGCAGTCAGCACAGAGCCCGACACGGGGCTCGAACCCACGAACCACGAGATCATGACCTAAGTGAAAGTCGGACGCTTAACCGACTAAGCCACCCAGGCGCCCCTTCACCTGCCTTTTCTTTGAGAATGGCGTCCTTGGTCCTTTGCAGATAGATGCCAATCATTTTAATGGTTAAATAAGCCTCTTGCCCAAAGTCTCAGGACTCAGGAATGTTTCCTCCACCACCTGGGAACGACGGCTTTGAAAAGTAATCTTCAAGGAAGATGACAGGAACCTAACTAGTCGCCTGACTCCAGACTGCAAAACCTGTTTAATGTAATGGGTTGTATCCACCTAGCTGTAGACGAGAGTAGGATTTCTTCCTGGTGTTGCAATCCCTTTAGCGAGTCACCTGTAATGTGCACTCCATTCTGGCTTAGCGCTCATTCAATAATAAAACTGTTTTCTTTCTCTTCTCTGTGGAAAGCTTTTCTGGATGGGGAGGAGACTTTGTTTTTAATTAGATTTCCCCAACAGTGGCATCGAACAAGTCACTTAACCTCTCAGGATACTCAATTACCCCGATCCTAATGGAGTCGGCGTGGGGAGGAAATGCAATTACGCACAGAAATTCTCAGAATGGGGTCTGGTACGTAGAGAGCTCTCCAAAAAATATCGGCTGTCATGATTATTACCTTTTCCATTGATTGTGTGGTAGCATCATTTTGGATAGTGTATTCACATTTCTTCTCCTTTTTCTGTCTTTGTCTTTTTCCTTGGTTACTTTTACCATCTTTGATTTTGTTTAACTGCCTTTCTCTCCATCCCCCCAAAAATGCTAACTTCTCTCCTGATGCCCAGGAAGAAAGGTGCCAGCAGCCCCCTTGATCTGAGGTTCTACTAGCTACATGTGAAGCATGTGCCCACGGCCTGGCCCAGAGTGGTCTTCAGCCTTGGCAAGCCCACCCACCAGGGTCCTCACCTTCATAGGACCAGTTGTTGTTGAAGGTTTGGGTCAAGGCTTGCATCTCCTGAAGGAGGACCGAGTCAGCCTGGGAAGAGGTTTCTCCCTCATCTTCCTCCTCCAGAACCTCCTCTTCTTCCTCAGGGTCTGGGGAATTCTGCATCATTTCTTCGATCTCCTCAATTACCTAAAGAAGGTACACAAGAGAGTGCTTACTCTGTTCTCTGCTGGAGGGACATGCTGGCTCGAATTTGGATCAGTTAAGGATGTTTCTAATGCGCTGCCTGTAAAATTCCCAAAGCGGCATCAGTATTTAATACATATTGAATAATAATAAAAATAGATCTGACCAAAGGCTTACATACACTCGTTCTTTAATGTAAAGCACTCTTTAATGTGAAACCTCTTCCAAGAACACCATTTAGATGAGTGCTTTATTGGAAATAAACTCCTCTTTCGGGAAACAAAGCAAAGCTGCCTGGAAGGGAACATTTACTTCAATCCGCTGGGCACTTTATTTCTAAGTGGGGAAATACTTTATCCAACCAACTTTAGCACAAAACCCAGTCCATTAGCTGTCACAGTGCTTATGTTGTTCCTACAACAGCTCAAAATGGGGAGGCTTTTTTGCGCCAAGAAAATTTCTCCAGAATTCACCTGGAGAGGAACGAGGGCTGCCCAGACCCAAGTACAAAACAGGGTGATAAAATAACAAAAGGAGAGGTAGGATCCGGAGAGCAGAAAAGAGATAGGAGAATCAGTTGTAATCTAGACTCTTTTTTAAAAAAATTTTAGGGGCAAAAAAATAAAATAAAATAAAATAAAATAAAAATAAAAATAAATAAAAAAATTTTAGGGGCGCCTAAATAAAAATAAAATAAAGACATAAATTTTTTTTTTAATTTTTAATGTTTATTTTTGAAAGAGAAAGAGACAGAGCACAAGCAGGGGAGGGGAGGGGCAGAGAGTGAGGGAGACACAGGATCCGAAGCAGGCTCCAGGCTCTGAGCTGTCAGCACAGAGCCCAATGCGGGGCTTGAACTCACAAACTATGAGGTCATGACCTGAGCCAAAGTCAGACACTTAACCAACTGAGCTACCCAGGCGCCCCTAATCTAGACTCTTACCAGGATCCAGCAGAGAGGGCTGAATGAGAGTAGTGCCAGAAGACTAACTGAGCTGATTTGTCCATTAATGGTTTACACATAAAGAAAATGGAAGAAGCAAAGAAGGTCTGAAAGGCATCTACAGATCGGTCAGGTCACAATAGAGCATTTATACATTTGTCTGTCCTCGATTCTGGAATGGATTGAGGCTCCAGGCCACTGGACTGTGTTCTGTGAAGCAGATTTCTTCATGTTAGCTGGACCAAGGACAAGGGGACTTAGGGTGCCCTCCTTGAGAATAATTTCTCTTTTATTCCCGTAACTTCTCGCCTCCACTCAGCCAATTTAGGGAATATTTAGTCTTTGCTGACCAAGAGCCACTTATAAAATGCAAGCAAATGACAAACCCGTGTTAGAATTTTATGGCTGGGTTTCTCGTTCTTTCAGACTACTTGTCCTTGACTTTGAATCACCGAATCGTACTTCTCTTACATTCACAAGAATAACTGTTAACCCCTATTCCCTTTTTATCTGGCTCCTTTCAATCTCTTGATCCTTATCTGTTTATAATCCCACCTCTTTGTCCCAGATATGAAAGAGTTCCTTGTACCAAAAAGGGCTGTCTAGCACCAAAGGCTCCTGGTGGAGCTTCTGCAGAACGACTTTGTGAAAAACTCATGTGGGACCTGCTCAAAAAAGTCATCCATAAATATTTATTGACTAAAAAGTTGAAAAAAGAATCCAAAGACCCAAGATTATTCCCTCTAAGTAATAAATGTCTAAAGCCAAAATATAACTATTTCAATCAAGTGTCAAACACTACTTTTTTTTTTTTAAACAAAGACACAACTGTACATTATGAGTCCTTTTGGGGGCTCGTGGGTAGCTCAGTCGGTTAAGCATCTGACTTCAGCTCAGGTTATGATCTCATGGTTCATGAGTTCAAAACCCCACACCAGGCTCTGTGCTAGCAGCACAAAGCCTACTTGGGATTCTCTCTCTCCCTCTCTCTCTGCCCCTCCCTTGCATTCCCTCCCTACCTCTCTCTCTCTCTTTCTCTCTCTTTCTCTCTCTCTCTCTCCCCCCTCTCTCTCAAAAATTATAAATAAATTTTTTAAAAGTTTAAATAAAACAAAATAAAAGGATGTGGCAAGTATATGTACTTAAAACTTTTTCTTGATCCAGAGAACCAAAGTCCTGGGAACTAAGAGAAATACTCATACCTGATCCGCTGTGAGTAGAGGCTCCTCATTGATACCAGAGTCGTGTTCGCTCTTCTCATTGAACTCTTCCTCTTCTTTCTCATGGATCTAAAGGGGGTGGGGGGTGGAATTCTAATGGATCAGCCACAGAACCAGGGCTCTCTTTACTCTCTGGTCTCTAGAATGGATATATGACTGATAGGCCCCTCCGGCCGGCCATCCGCTGTGTGAAGAGGGAATCTAAAGAGTGCCCAGAGTCTCATCCGATTCCAAACACACCCCTTCGGCACAACATGTATCCCTGAGTCCATCTCAGTCAGAAAACGACAGCAAGGGATGGATGTCTGGACTCAAAGGGAGGAGTGCTGTTCTTTAACCCACAGACAAGTTGTCCCTGTGTGACCAAGGAACCCTTCCCAAGGCGAGCAATACTGCAACCAATTCCTGCAGCAAAGGCACTCTTATTTATACAAGGAGCGTCAATCTGAGGTTTTGTTTCCAGAGTTTACTTAATTAGGCATTATAACGGCTGGACGTTCCATTCCAAACGGTCAAGCTTTTAGAACTTGATGTAATGCTGTCTGGAATTGGAATTGGAATTCTAGGCTTGGTGTCATAGCTGCTGAAAGATGTGATGAATCCACATGAGATATGCCACAGAATCACCTGACCACGTGAACTGCAGGACAGACTACACACCTAAAATATCGAAACATTTCCCCTATGTCTCCAAAACTCCACAAGGCCGAGTAAGATTCTGAAAGTTCACTGCCATTGCTATTCGAGATGTTGAAATCCAACGAGGCACTTACTGGCCTTACAGGCCATATCTGAAACAGCCACAGTCTGGCATTTATGTTCCAAGCCTACACAGAATAAACCACCAAATCACCCCACAGGCTGTCCACATCCGGAAGTCTGATTTGAAAGTCATGGAAGGACTGGTAAAGAGCTTCCGGGAAATCTTGCTGCAAAGACACCTCTCGTCCCAGAATCAGTTTTTACTTGCTCGTCCATAACTGACAGGCTGATCTGCCTCTTTCGTGGGGATCACACCTCTCCTGTTCCAACAGAAAACACCCAGTTCCATCCCAAGCAATCATGTCAGAGATCATCTATCCCCAGAAACTTCTCCCCGATTCTTTGAGCTCCACCTTGGCAGATGCCCCTCACTGAACACATCACCTTCTGTCTACGTTTGCTTAAAACCAGGACTGTATCATTAAAAAATTAATCAAATATATCTCAAATGCTGCTCTGCACTCAACCTGGATAAGAGGTAGGACAAGGAAGTAAAGGGATCATCTGAGGGGCCTGTGCGCCAGATGGTGATATCTATTTCTGCTGGAAAACCCATATGCCGCTCTCTCCGCCAAGTCTACCTACCACCTGCGGTGGCCGCCTGGCTTCCGCACTCCCCACTCTGCAGAACGCAGCTCCCAGAGCCACACTTTGCTCACGACTACACTCATGGCGAACTTGCTCAGGGCCAGAGAGTCCTGTGCTAGAAGTTAGGCTCGCCCTGGGGAACAGAGATGGTTGTTTTCTGCTTGGATTCTTTTTTGTAAACACGTGTCAGATAGGACCAGAATTTCCTTGACATTAAGTCTACTCTAAAAACGAAAGGTTTACATCTTCTGAGATATGGTCAGTTTTCACTGACTATTCTTAATGCCTCATTTAGCGGCATTGTCTCCTTTCCCAAGGTCTTCCCTCTGAGTTCCCGGCTGAAGGCAAGGAGGGAGCTTCTAGGGACAGACCCTTTTTATTGTCTAAATGTTAGCGACCCTGAGCAGCGGCATGGATGCCTCTTAGAGCTGCCACGCCTCTCCCTCTGGCACAAAGCCTGCGGGTCTGATTTGTCAGGCTTGGGTAAAAAGAGACCTGAAAATCAATTATAATCAATAATAAGTTACCCTGAGTTCCTAGGATTATGGGAGCAATCTCTAACCCCATGTTTTCTCAGATCTCACCAGTCTGACACTAAAAAGTAAAATAAAAGGAGAAGCAAACACAAAGTACTTAAAGAAAGCCCTGGCTCCTTCCCTCTGCTCCTACATGTGGATTATCCCCTGCCTCTGCTTTCCCACATCCACCTCGTCCCTGGCCTCTTCTCCTCCCTCTCTAGCTTTTGCTTCTCATCCTCTCTTCCCTCTTCACCCTCTCCAGGGCTCTTCCCACATTTTCTCCCCATCTTAGCAGACTCTCTTCTGTTCTAACAGCTTCTGTCCCTTCTCAACAAGCCCTCTTCCCTTAGGAATGCCATTTACAGACTCCCTACATTCCCTTCTGTACCAGGACAATATCTGAGGCAGAGAGTGGAAAACTGGGTAGGAATGAATAGGAAAAAAGAATTTTTTGAAAAATGATAACACCTGTGCATATGGATAGGATTATATGATTTACGCCCGCACTTACGTACATGGAACAGTATGTGTTGCTCTTATTCTCAATATATGACAGAAACCTAGAAATTGCTACAGGGAGCTCCTTTCGTCTCTTGTGTGACATTGGGAAGGCTAAAGCTAAAAACAACCTGCGGGCGAGATCATTTGGAGCTGAATTACACTGTAGACTAAAATCCAAGTTGTGTCCATAGTGTAGAAGTGAACTCATGATTGTTCCAAGAAAAATCATTCTTCCAAGTGACTTCTTTCAAGGACTGAGAACAAACGACCGAGATCCAGAAAAGGCCTGGCCACACTACTCGGCAAGCCGTTTCTTCCTCCGGCTTTGGGTCAAAGGTGGGCCCCTAAGGCTGTAACGCAGTAGCTTCAAACTTGACGCTAAATGTGGAGAACATTCCCTGGAGTCTGTAACACTGCCGAGTCTTGCTGCACAGAAGCCCGAGTGAGGACCGAAATTACAAAGTCTTTGTGATGTCCAGATGATTCTGTTCATGAGAACGGGAATTGCTACTGCATAACATTTCCCTCCCCTTAGCACGATTGTTTCACACAGGCGGTTGCCTTCTTGACCAAAAGGAAGAGAATGAAGGTACATGTTCACCTTCAGTCAAAAGTTAAAAAAAAAAAATCAACGACATGCACCCAGCCTGGGGAAAAGACAACTACATCCCCTTTACACTTGTGAACAACCAGGAAACATCTGTGTGGGGTTAAGTCCATGTCTCTGAATCCCCACAGTGAGATGCACCAGGGCCGAGCAAACAGCATGTAGACAACAGGCGCTTTCTGAAAGAATTAATGAGCTAATGAAAGAGAAAGGAATGGCAACACGATTGCCTGCTATGGTCAGTCCCTGTCCATGTACAATTTAGCTGCTTAGTCACCTGGAAAACAGAAGGGTAGAACTCCCTGTCCTGGACATTCCATTCCTCTTGTCCAAGACAACCGTGACCTGCTATTAATTCAAGTTACAGGGACAAAAGAGATCCTTTTATATCACTCAGGAACAGAATACTGATTAATATAAAAACCCAATAAATGTGGAGAATTGTAAGTAATAATAATATTACAGGGCTTGAGCATAGTATTTTGATCTAAAAATACACTTATTTTTTTTCCCAAGCTCCTAATGTAAGGCTAAGGCCTTTTTCTTCATGATGGGCCTCTGAGTTCCATATCAGCTTTCTCCTATCATCCACAACAGAACATGATTTTCTAAATGATTTAAATGATTTCCCATTTCTGTGTTTTTCTAGCAGAAGGAAGATAGGAGATGGCACACACACTCCTTTATCTCCTCTTCCTCCTGAAATCCAACTAAAGTGAGAGCTAAGGAACCGAAAGAGAATACCCCACAGGAACAAAATGAACCAGGGAAGAACTACAGCAAAGGAGATGCTAGAAAGCACATGCTGAGCTAGCAGGCTAGAGGCGTAAGCTCTGTGGGAGGAAGCTTCCCAAAGTTCTTTTACCCCAAAGATGCTGGAAGACTCCAGAATTGGAGACTTCAGGTGGTACTGGGAGGTGGGGCTGCAAGAGGAAGGATCTGCTGGGGTTCTTCATAGGAGCGTCAAGACCCCAGGTCTCTTCTCCTTCCCGTATAAAAAGGCAACTACTGCCCTCTCACCATTAAAAGAAGTGGAGATTTCACTCTGGAAAGGTTGAGCTAGGAGGCCCTGGACTCAAGATACCCAGGTCCACCTGAAAGCAGGGGTGAGGGATCTTGCCCAAAACAGAGGGATTAAGGGAAAGTCTGCATACTCACCAAGACTGTCCTGCCCTTATTAGCCTCTAAGGAGACTGGCAGTCAGGCTTATCCTCTTCAAGCAAAACACTGGAGGACTCAAGTCAGTGGTCAGCACATTTCTATTACACTGCCCAAGAAAAAAGGCCTATAGATACATGCCACTATTTGGGGTCTCCAAACAAAATGACCAGGTACTTAATGATCACTATAGTGGGGGCAGCAGGAAACAAGCCCTGTCCCTCTAAGAAGAGCTCAATGAGTCTAGTGTCACTTTTAAATATGAAATTATGCCCAAAGACTTTCAAACATTTGCAGACAATCCCCAACATGAAAGACAAGGACTAAAACAAATACATAGGAAAAGTAAAACAAAAGCAAGACACAGGGTAGAAGAAACTCCTTCCTATCATTACTGCCCACAAAGAGATAGCAAGAAAACATTGCTTCCTTGAAACATGGTCTTTTTAGTAGAATTAATTAAAAACAACAACAGCAATAAGAAAAAGCTCTTAGAAATTAAAATTATAGTAGCAAAATCTGTATTTTCAAAAGAAGAATTGAGGGGCGCCTGGGTGGCTTAGTCGGTTAAGCGGCCGACTTTCGCTTAGGTTATGATCTCGCGGTTCGTGGGTTCGGGCCCCGCGTCGGGCTCTGTGCTGACTGCCAGCTCAGAGCCTGGAGCCTGTTTCAGTCTGTGACTCCCTCTCTCTCTGACCCTCCCCTGCTCACGCTGTCTCTCTCTCCTGGAAATTAAAAAAAAAAAAAAAAAAAAAAAACATCAAAAGAAGAATTGAAGATAAGGTTGAGAAAGTCACCAAGAGAGTAAAACAAAATAAGTAGATAGAAAATGGGAGGGAAGAAAAAGCAGAAGATCATTTTAAGTCCAACACTTGAATAAAAGGAATTTCAAAAAACAAAAACAGAAGAGATGGTCTCTTTCAGCCACAAAAGAGTAGCTATTACTGGACTTATCCCTCCAGCCACATACAACTATAAATCTGGACAAAATCTATGAGCCAATTGTTTTGAGGCACTAGGCATAAACAGTGAAAGGCTGTGACCATTGAAAGAAGGGAAAACATGAAATAAATGAAAGCTGAGAATCTGTCACCTGTGAACTAACACTCCAAGAAATCCTATAGAAAGTTTTTTGGCCTAAAAGGAAATGATTAAAAATCAGAGCCACAGGAAGGAATAAATAATACCAAAAATGGTAAATATGAAAAATGTATGCTTTTTTCCTTCTCCTAATTTCTTTAAAAGACAACTAACTGTCTAAAGCAAGAGATTAAAACTTTGTGTTGCGGGGTAAGTAATACGGATTGAAGTAAAACATATGACAACAATACCACAGAGGATAACAGGAGCAGACTTATGTTGTGGAAAGTGTTTTACATTTTATGTGAAGTAGCATAATATTAATACTAAATAGACTATGATAACTTAAAATGCAGAATATAATCTTTAGAGAAGAAGTCAGTAAAAAACAAACAAACAAAAAAACCAGACAAACCAGAAACACACACACAAAGAGATATAGCTAAAATCTAATGGAAGAAATAAAATGGAATACCAAACAAATTTGATTAACCCAAAAGAAGGCAGGGAAGATGGAACAGAAGAACAAGGAAAAAAAAAAAAAAAACCCAGATAGAAATGCAAGGTCATACACTTAAACCAAACTATTAAAGTTACTTTAAACACTAATGAACTAAACACTATGCAAATGAACTAAACCCAATAAACGAAAAAGCACAGATCATCATTTTCAGACTAAATATAAAAGACTCGGGGCGCCAGAGTGGCTCAGTCAATTAAGTAGCCAGCTCTTGATTTCAACTCAGGTCATAATCTCATGGTTCATAGGACGGAGCTCTATGCTGGGCTCTGCGCTGATGGAGGGGAAGAGTCCTCACCCCCCTGCCCTTCCCCAGCTCTCTCTCTCTTTTTCAAATGTAAAAATAATAATAAAAAGACTCAACTATATGCAATCTATAAAAGACACCCTTTAAACATAAAGACACAGACAGGTGAAAAGTAAAAGGACTGTTAGAAACACCATAAAATCCAGTAATTACACTGGAAGGTATTTACCCAAAGAAAACGTAAACACTAATTCAAAAAGACATATGCACCCATATGTTTACTGTAGCATTATTTACAATAGCCAACATATGGAAGCAACCTGTGTCCATCAGTAGATTAATGAATAAAGAAGATATGATACACACACACACACACACACACACACACACACACTGGAATATTACTTAGCCATAAAAAAGAATGAGACTTTGGGGCACCTGGGTGGCTCAGTTAACTGACTGAGTTAAGCACCCAACTTTAGCTCAGGTCATGGTCATGTGGTTCATGAGCTCAAGCCCCGAATAGGCTCTGCTCTATCAGTGAAGAAGAGCCTGTTTCAGATCCTCTATCTCCCTCTCTTTCTGCCCCTCCCTCACTTGTGCCCACGCACATGTGCACACACACTTTCTCTGTCTCAAAAATTACAAAATTTAAAGAAAAAAGAATGAGCTCTTGCCACTTTTGACAACATGGATGGAGCTAGAAGGTATTATGCTCAGTGAAATAAATCAGACAGAGATAGGCAAATACAAAATTTCACTTATATGTGGAATCTGAAAGACAAAATAAACAAAAATAGAAACACTCATAAATTCAGAAAACAAACATAGCTGCCAGAGAGAAGAGTGGTGGGTGTAAGGGGCAAATAGCTGAAGAGGTACAAACCTCCAGTTATAAAATAAATAAATCAGGGGAGCACCTGGCTGGCTCAGTCGGTAGAGCCTATGACTCCTGATCTTGGGGTCATGAGTTCAAGTCCCACATTGGGCACAGGGCTTACAATAAATGAATCAATCGATCGATCAATTAATCATGGAGATGAAGCAAAGCAAAGAACTATAGTCCATAATATTGTAATAACACTGTATAGTGACAGATAACTACATGTATCATGGTGCACATTGTATAATGTACAGAATTGTCAACTCACTATGTTGTGTACCTGAAAAGAGAACTAACTTAATGTTGTATGTCAATTTTACTTCAATAATAAAAATTAAAACTAAAAAATAAATTGTAGTGGATAAACAGACAAAATAATCAGTTAAGATATAGAAGAACTCAACAATACTGTAAACCAACTTAAGCTAGATGACGTTTATAGAACATTGCAACCTACAATTACAGAATATACATGCTTTTCAATGGCACACAGTACACTCCTAAGATACAACATATGCTGAGCATATATCAGTCCCAGTATATTTTAAAGGACTGAATTTATACAGATAGTGTTCTTGACAAAACTAAATTAGAAATCAATGACATAATGATAACTATATAAAATCCCCAAACATTTTGAAATTCAGCAACATGCATCTAAATTACCCATAGGTCAAAAAAGAAATCACAAGAGAAATTAGAAAATATTTCAAGCTGAAGTTTAATAAAAACATGCCATCTCAAAATTGTGGGATTCAGTTAAAGCAATGCTGAAAGGAAATATTATTGTTTTAAGATGCTTGTGGCATCACTGATCTGAACGTTTGTGTCCTCCCAAAATTCATGTGTTGAAATCTTAATGTTCAGTGTCATGGTGTTATAGGTGGGGACCCGGGGATTTGCCTGGGTCGTGATGGTGGAGCCTTCATGGCTGGGATTGGTACCTGAGAAAAGAGACTCCACAGAGTTCCCGAGATTCCTTGTACCAATAAGGACACAGCCAGAAACTGGCAGTCTGTAAGCCAGAAGAGAGCCTTTACCGAAACCTAATCATGCTGGCACCCTGGATGTCCAGCCTTCTTAACAGTGAGAAACAAATCTGTTGTTTACAAGTCATCCTGTCTGTGGTATTGTGTCATAACAACCTGAGTAGACTGAGACAATTATTTTTAAAGTTTAAAATCTGATCTAAGCTCCTACCTTAAGCGGCTTAGTAAAATCCTAGTAAGTAAAAGGAAGGAAATAATAAAGTTAAGGAAAGAAATCAACAAATTAGAAAATGAACAAACAACAGAGGAAAAGAAAACCAAAAGTGGTGTGCTGGAAAGATGAGTAAAATTGATAAACCCAAAATTAGACTTAAGTGAGGTTGGGAGGGAAAGAAGGAAAAAGAAAACACAAATTAGCAGATCAGAAATAAAAAGAGGGCCATCACTATAGATCTCACTGACATTAAAATAATAAGAATGTATCTTAAACAACTTTGTGGTCAATGCATTCAATTATTTAGATTAAATGAACAAATTCCTTGAAAAACACTATTTACCAAAATCAGCTCAGGAAGAAATGGAAAATCTGAACATCTTTACATTTATTAAAGAAATTGAATGTGTAACCAAAAATCTTCCACAGAGAAAACATCTGAGCCAGATGGTTTCACTGGTAGAGTCTATCAAACATGTAAAGAAGAGATAATACCAATCTAAGGCAAACTCAGAAAATAGAAAAAGAAAAATTCCCAATTCATGTTATGACATTACAAGAAAAGAAAATTACAGAAAAAGATTCCTTGTAAGCATAGATGCAACAATCTTTAATAAAATATTAGCAAATCAAATCCCACATCATATGAAATCAATACTATGTCATAACTAAGTGACGTTTATCTTAAGAATGAAAGGTTGGTTTAATATTTGAAAATCAATTAACATAATTCATCACATCAACATAATAAATTGATCTGCATACATAATTTGATCTATGAATTTAACACAATCACAGTTGAATTTCCAGCAAGTTATAGAAATTGAGTAGCTGATTCCAAAATTTATATGGAAATGCAAAGGACCTAAAATAGCCAAAAGAGGGGCACCTGGGTGGCTCAGTCAGTGAAGCAACTGACTCTTGATTTCAGCTCAGGTCATGATCTCACAGTTGGTGAGTCTGAGCACTGATCAGGCTCCACGCTGACAGCACGAAGCCTGCTTGGGATTCTATCTCTGCCTCTCTCTCTCTGCCCCCTCCTTCAAAATAAATAAATAAAATTTACAAAATATAAAAATAAAGAGAAAATAAAATAAAATAGCCAAAACAACTTTGGAAAAAAAGAACAAACTTGGAAGACTTATACAGTTGACCCTTGAACAATGCAGGGATTAGGGGTACCCCAATGCCCTGCACGGTAAAAATCTACATGTAATTTTTAACTCCCCCAAAACTTCACCTCAAGTAGCCTACTGTTGATGGAAGCCTTTCTGATAATATAGACAGTTGATTAACACATATTTGGCATGTTATGTGTATTATACACTGTATTTTTATATTAAAGTAAGCTTCAGAGAAGAAAATGTTATTGAAAATCATAAGGAAGAGAAAATACATTTACGGCACTGTACTGTATTTGCCAAAAAAAAAAAAAAATCCACGTGTAAGTGGTCCCACGCAGTTCAAACCTATGTTGTTCAAGGGTCAGCTGTCCTACGTTATATCAAGACTTACTACAAAGCTACAGTAATGAATACAACACAGTATTGGCATAAAGATAGATACACATCAATGAAACAGAATAAAGAATTTAGAAATGGATCCACACAGATATGGTCAATTGAGTTTTGACAAAGGTACCAAGACAATTTAATAGGGAAAGAACAATATTTCCAATAAGTAGTACCAGAACAATTCAATAGACACACACACACACACACACACACACACACACACACCACACCACACACCAACTTTGAGCCTTACCTCACACCATATATAGAAACTAACTTGAAATGAATCATAAGCCATAAAAGAGCTAAAACTAGAAGACTTCTAAAAGACTTAAGAAAAAAATCTCTATGACTTCTTAAATACTACACAAGAGGGGGTACACCTGGGTGGCTCAGTCGGGTAAGCGTCCAACTTTGGCTCAGGTCATGATCTCACAGTTCATGAGTTTGAGCCCCACCTTGGGCTCTGTGCTGACAGCTCAGAGCCTAGAACTTTCTTCGGATTCTGTGTCTCCCTCTCTCTCTCTCTGCCCCTCCCCCACTCATCTACTGTCTCTCTCTCACAATAATAAATAAACATTTTAAAAAATTAAAAGTAAATACCACACAAGGAGCACAAATTGTAAAAAGAAAAAGTCAATAAATTGGGCTTTATCACATTTAAAAAACATTTGACCTTCAAAAGATAATGTTAAGAAAGTTAAAAGGCATAGACAGAAAGAAGAAATTTACAAAACATATGTCAAAGGACTTATGTCTAGAACATATGTGTTGAATTAATTAAACAAGGAGGCCATTAGAGTGATGTGGTTTCAATGACTTAGAAACCTACTAAGCACACCAAAATCTAAGTCTCTAATGCCTCAAGGTTAAGAATTCAAATAGAAGAACAACCAATCACAAACAGCCAACTGGCCTTTCCCAAATAGCACAACCACTTAAGCTATAGCCAATCAAATAATTTCCTTCTTTGCTTCTACTTTTCTATATGAAAGTCCTTCCTCTAGCTCCTGTTGGTAGAGCACTCCCAACCACTGTAGCTTTGGCCCCGTCCTATTTGATTTTTACTCAAATAAACTCTGAAAAATTTAGTTGGCCTCATTTTATCTTTTAATGTAAAGAACAATAACAACTTAATAAAAATACATACAACCCATTAAGTAAGAGAGCAACAGGTTTATTTTTTTTTTTTAATGTTTTATTTATTTCTAGGAGAGAGACAGGGAGACAGCGTGAGCAGGGGAGGGTCAGAGAGAGAGGGAGTCACAGACTGAAACAGGCTCCAGGCTCTGAGCTGGCAGTCAGCACAGAGCCCAACGCGGGGCTCGAACCCACGAACCGTGAGATCATGACCTAAGCGAAAGTCGGATGCTCAACCGACTAAGCCACCCAGGCGCCCCAGAGAGCAACAGGTTTAAATGTGCTCTTCACTGAAGAAGATACACAGACTGTAAATAAGTACATGGAAAAATGCTCCGTGTCATATGTTACTAAGGAATTCACATTTAACCAAAATAAGATACTCTCTATGCCTACTCAAATGTCTAAAATTTAAAAGGCTCCATCTCTCTTTGACCCCCTCCTACTCCTACATGTGCTCGCTGTCGCTCTTTCTCTCAAAAATAAATAAATATTAAAAAAAACAAACAGTAAAATAAAAGGCTGTCCATAACAAGTGTTTTTTTTTTTTTAAATATTTTTGTTTATTTCTAGGAGAGAGAGACAGCATGAGCAGGGGAGGGTCAGAGAGAGAGGGAGATACAGACTCTGAAATAGGCTCCAGGCTCTGAGCTGGCAGTCAGCACAGAGCCCGACGCGGGGCTCGAACCCACGAACCGCGAGATCATGACCTAAGTGAAAGTCGGACGCTTACCCGACTAAGCCACCCAGGCGTCCCCATAACAAGTGTTGGTGAGGATGTAGAATAACTAGAGATCTCCAACTGGAAAACAGTTTCTTAAAAAGCGAAACACACAGTTACCACATGATCCCAATGTCCCACTCATAGGGTTTTTTTTTTACCCAAGAGGAACAGAGACATAGGTCCACAAAAAGACTTAGGCAAGAACGTTCATAACCGCTTTATTTGCAATAGTCAAAAACTAGAAACAACCCAAATGTCCATCAACAGGTGAATGGATAAGCAAATTATGGTATATCTATATAATGGAATACCCCTCTGCAATAAAAAGGAATGAACAGTTGATATGAACAACAAAATGGATGAATATCTAAGCAATTATACTGAGTTTTAAAAAGCCAGACCCCCCCCCAAAAAAAATGCATGCTGCATGACTCCATTTACAGAAAATTCTAAAAAATGCAAACTAATCTCTAGTGACAGAAATGGGTTGGTGAAAGGGAGTAGTTTGGGGATGCTCAGTATCTTGATTGTGATGATGGTTTCACAGATGTACACATATGTCAAAACTTATCAAAGTCAACACTTTAATATGTGCCATTTATTGTATGCCAATCATGCTTCAGTAAAGCTATGAGAAAAAAAAGAAAACCATAAAACGAAATGAAATAAAAGAGTAATACACCATGACCAAGTTGGTTTATCTCAAGAACGCAAGGTTGACTTAATGCTGGAGAATCAATTCATGTAATTTATCACATTAACATAATACAGGAGAAAACTACACACATAATCATCTCAATAGAGGCAGAAAACAGAAATCATTAAACTTCAGAGAAATAACACAAGTAAACATGCCACAATTTAGTCCAGGTTGAAAGGGCCCATTAAGTATAATGCAGAATGAATGGGGGGAAGACCTCACTATAAGGCACATCCCTCGAAAATTTCAAACGAGAAAGAAAAAAGAATATCCTAAAAGCTTTGAGAAGGAACCAAAAGAGAGTCACGTATAAAAGAAGGAGCAACAGCAAGTGAAAGCTGGAAAGAGAACAATGCCTTCAGAATTCTGAGTAAAACAACTTTTTGCAACCTAAATTATCAAGTCAAACTCTCAACCAAGTAGGTGACAGGAGAATAAAGACATTCTCGAATATTCTAATAAAAGATATTCTTCTGTACCCTTTCTCAAGAATATATGAATTTTTTCCCCACAAAACAAGGAAATGAACCCAAAAAGATAAAAAAAACTATGGCAGTCAGAAGGCAGGGAGAGAGTCAGGATGGATCCCCTGGACGAAGGTGAAGGAAAGTCCCAGGACAACAGTGGGGCATCAGATCTAGAATACAACCAGACTCATTGATAACAGAAAGGTGGAGGTACTAATTTGAATGTTTCAAGACAAAAAAAAAAGTCTGAATTGATAGAATATCTGATTTTTTTAACCATATTGTGAGATCTAAATTTCACTCAGAGTTTGGGATTGAACTATTGATAAATAGATATAGAGAAAACCAAGCAAAAAATAAAATAAAATAAAATAAAATAAAATAAAATAAAATAAAATAAAAACAAGGCAATTCCTTGTTCCAGGTTAAACAAAAAGTGGTACAAGAGAGGAAATATTTTTCCACAATACTGCATGATTCAGTAAGAAACAGTATTTACATAGTTACAACAGTAAATATTTTTAGTATTGATTTCACTATATAAATTGGTGACAGTCCTATGGGAAAGCTAAGTGTGAGTGTTTGAGGTGAGGTGGTGTAAAAGAATTAGATTTTATCTTCCATATTGCAAAGTTAATAGATAACAGCCAAAAACTGTCAATTTTAATCATCAATAACAATATAAATGTATTCCTTAGAAAATTGGAGATACATGCCAAAAGAAATAAAAGTAGTTGCCTCCGGGCGCCCTGGCTGGCTCAGTCAGTCGGCTGACCGACTCTTGGTTTCGGCTCAGTTCATAAGCTCACTGTTCTGTTCGTGGGTTTCAGCCCCTCGTGGACTCCATGCTGACAGCACATGGCCTGCTTAGGGTTCTCCCTCTCCCTCTCTTTCTGCCTCTCCCCCTCTCTCCCTCTCAAAATAATAAACTTTAAAAAAAAGAATGATTGCCTCTATGGAGTAGGGAAAGACCAGTCAGGAGCTGCTGGGGTTTTAAAAATATTTTAAGATTGGGGCGCCTGGGTGGCTTAGTCGGTTAAGCGTTCGACTTTCGCTTGGGTCATGATCTCGCGGTTCGTGGGTTCGAGCCCCGCGTCGGGCTCTGTGCTGACTGCCAGCACAGAGCCTGGAGCCTATTTCAGAGTCTGTGTCTCCCTCTCTCTCTGACCCTCCCCTGCTCACACTGTCTCTCTCTCTCTCCTAGAAATAAATAAAAAAATATTTTAAAAAATATTTTTAAGATTTTTAAAGTATTATTTGACTCTTAAAGCTATGTACATGTGTTATTTGATTTTAAAAATGCAAAATATGGTTCTCTTTGCTTTTATAATCCAACGGTTTCTATAATTCTGATTATATTACCTAATAGTCACAAGGACAAGGATAAAGAAGTTCAGGAACAAACACAACTGATTCTTGGCAATGAACCACTTAAGTAGAAGAGGAGCTTGCTAGAAGAAGCCTACCGGCTGTGTGCATTCAGCAACCCAAGGGCATTGGGTCAGTCGCTCTTTTACAGGAGCACAGAGCACTGGTTAATCTAGCAAATCATTTAAACTGAGGTCAGTTAAAAGAGCTTCTACTGTAATGAATCCAGATAATAAAAGAGATGAAATAAAACAGCCTTAATCCATCCACTTCTGCTACCTTGTCATTTTCCCATGGGTTAGATGGAAGAAATTCTACAAGGAGTGGAACTCAAGATCATCCTTCTCGGGGTCATTCAATTTGCCCTGAAATATTAACCCTCTTGAGGGAAATCTGCAAATGAGGATAAATTAGAGTCCTTCTGAAGGGCAGGCTATCTTAAACATCCTTTGGCTTAATCCACAAAATTAGTTGGAAAGGTAGCAAAAGAGATAAAGTGAAATCCGCCTTTTGCACCATGATGGGCCTGATTTAATTTCAGTAACTAGATTTATTCCATGGTTGCCTCCTTGTCCTTTGCATTTGAGATAAAGATACATATAAGCATTGGAAGAGAAAATAAAGTCAGAATCAAAAGAGGAACTGAGACACGGCCTCATATATCCACGCTGAGTGGGCCTGCAGCAAATCTCTGAGTCTTGAAGTCACCATTTTACCTGTCCCACTCGATGAAACCTTAAGGTTTTGAGAATTGAGGATTGCTAATTATTAAGAGTTAAGAAGGATATACAGCCACCTTTTCAACCAATCAGGAAACTGCTGATCTCTTTGCTGTGCTATTTTGGGCAATGATCTGCAGAAATCTCACCCAGTAAGGGAAATCTATCTCTTACTATTATCTTACTTTTTCACTTGGACTCAATTCTGGAGTACCTATGAAGATTAGACCCACTTTCCTTTCCCTCATTGGCTGTGACAGCCCTTCCTGATAAGAAATTGTCAAATTCCCTTTATAGCTGAAACTAGAAAACCAAGCAAGGCAGAAATTGGCTTTAAATGATTTTACGTTCCTATATGTAGATTCAGCTAAGAGGGGCCCTTTGGACCTTCAGAAAGGTCACTCCCCATAGCCTATGCAAATTAACAAAAAACTGAGCATTCTCTTCATTCAGAAGCCCTTAGGCTACCTCGTCTTTGGTGTCAGTAAGCACAGAATGTGACTCCGGTTCAGCCAGGTTGAGTTTATAAACGTCTCATTGGCCACTCCCCACTCACTAATGTCTTGGCCCTAGCTCTGGCCATTAGCCAGGCTGTGAGCTTGCCGGAAATCTCTCAACACTTGCCATCTTGTTTTTGGTGAGATTGAACTGTTCCTTTTAGATAGGAAAACCTGATTTTTTTTTTAAACCATTATTATTTGAACATGAGAAGCCTGTGATAGTCACTCCTTTCCTCTTCAGGCCGCCTTGGCTTTCATGTTGCAGCACACAGATTAACAGCAAAGTAATTTGCATTTATGCTTTTTACAGACAGCCATTCGAATCACCTCACAGACACGGGATGTCCCCTCCTCTGATTCTTCACCTCCTCCATAACACCTGCCTTCCCAGCAATGTTTTGGAGCTATGGGTGAGTTTCATTACCTAATGGGTAAGACTGTTGAATTAATGAATGTTTTTCTAATTGGAATCCACATCTTCTCAAGCCTTATTAAGTAAGGGGCCCCAGAGAGGTACCTCAGTGTCAGAGCTGTTGCCATTCAGAGCCTCCATGTTTGGGTCCCTCCAGTCTTCTGAGAGTGAAGGGATGTAATTGTCTGTCAGAGCATCCCAAACCCTGTAAACAAAGAGAAGCTCTCATTAGCACACATCTGTGGCCTGGCTCCGCCTGGAGGAAGGAAGAGCTGGGCCAGGGGAGGAGAGAGGTTTCTGTGTGTGCCAGGCTGAGATCATCTGCCTTCCAGCATGCAAGAGCAAAGCAGCTTAAAAACTGAATTAGAGGCACTACCAGGAGACAAAGAGCCAAGAGAATGGACCCTGGCCAGGGACTTCAGCTTGAAAGGTGTTTGCTTAAGAGAAGAGGAATGTCTCACCATGGAGATACAAATGGTAGAGTCTACAATCAAAGCATCTCGGGCAATGCCTAAATTGCCCCTGAAAATAAATCTGCCCCTCAGCCAAATGGTTCATGACTCGTGAACCTAAGAGATGCCCATGTTTCCTTTCCTTTCCTGTGGGCAAAGAGTGAGAGAGAAAGAAGGACAAAAAGGAAGGTAGTGATAGATGATAGGTAGGTGGGTAGGTAGGTGGGCAGGTAGATAATAGAGAGATGGATATCTGGGCAGATTTTCTGGCTGAATCTCTTTGAGATCAGGGCCACCACAGAGTTCACATGCATTTCCATTCCAGAGGCCTGCAATCTAAATGGTCAAGAATTAACTCCTTGACGTCTAATGTAGCGAAAGGGAAAATGCCAATGCTGTTAATGCTTACTTATTACCCAAAATGTTCTAGCGAGCCCATGGGTGGCACAGTCCCCCAGCTCTAGCAGTGTAGAGTGTAAATGTGCTCTGTCTCCATCATGGACACTCTAAGGCAAATGTATGAAAGGAACCAATCAGTACACCTCTAACCATTGGGTTTTAGTGAGGGTAGATGGGGGTCCCTTTATTACATTGCATGAAAAAGTTCTGCTATGTATCTTATAAGAAAAACTTTTCTATAATTTGTGTCGTTCAATTCACTTATTTCAGAAAGATTTCTTTGGGGGAGAGGGGAAGGAGAGGGTGGGGTGAAAACCGAAAGTCACAAACTCACCCACAGGAAAATAAACAAAGGAGTCAACATCCAGAGACTAATGTAAATCAGTAAACCAAGCTCCTAAAATAATGCCATCCATGGAAGTCAGAGGCATTTGAGTTAATATTAGCTAATGATAAATGAGGGCTCTACGCAACCTCCCTCGGGTGCCTATGCATGTCAAACATGAGCGATACCTATGAAAACAAGGTATAAGAAGGTAAATTGTATTTAGATAGGCTCATAGGAACAAGCAGCCACTTAAAAGTAAGCAAATATGTGTATATGTGGATCAAATTCAAAATAGGACAAAATACAGCACAAGATGCTGAAAAGCTAAGTGCGAGGTGGAGAAGAGCACAGACACCTGACATTAGGAGAGGCGAGTGCTCTTAACATACATCAAATCGGGATTAATATATGATGCACGGGGACAGAGCCAGGAGATTTTCCCAGTGCACAAAGCATACAGTTGGCGATGAAATGCATTAAAGGAGCTCAAGAAAGCACAATTTAATAGCATTGCTTGGGTCGTCCGCTGATTCATGATTTTTCCTGCAATTACAAGCAAGCACTTTGAGAGGACTCATCAAGTGTTCATTAGCCATCCATCCAGCAGGACTTCAGACTCTACCTCTTAAACATGGGTGATAATCCGATCTCCATCAGGCACTATTAGAGCTTCATTAATCCAGCCTAATGCTAAATGCAAGTCTCAGTAGCACTGTACAGCCAAGAGGCAAAGATGATTTGTTTTGTCCAAGACAAAACTCCAAGCACCACACCCAGCGGGGGAAGGCCGGGAAGGCCAGACTCCTCCTTGTGTTACATTCTCTGCCGCAAGAATCGACAACAAGCATACAGGCACTGACCTTCGGATTTGTCCCTGCAACAAGTGCCTAGAAAAATAGAATTCAGCAAAGCCTAAAATAGGCGGAGCCTTCTGTGCCTCTCTTAGGCAGGCTAGAAGCTGGGACCTTTAATGAACTAACTGCACACTTTCCAATGACCTTGAAACTGCTTATGTCCTTGAAATGACAACTGGCGGGGGGGGAGGGGCAGGCTACTCAAATCATTTAGGGAATGGCGGCTTTTCTCATGTGGGCCTTGACTGACGTACTCTGGATTTCACCTTCTAACTCCAGATTTTTGTGACAATTCCCTACACCCTTTTCTCCTCGAGATCTCAAGCCATCCTCATTCTTTCCTGTTTTGTCCCAATTTTCTTTTTCTTTTCTGAAGTACTCTTTATCCAGGTAACACTAGCACTGGCAGCCACTACTTAATGGGCACTTACTATAAGCCAGGTACTCTTTCTTCTAAACCTTTGTATGGATTAATTCATTCATTCTTCACAACTCTGTAAGGCAGATTCTAAGGAGAAAAATAAAACACTAAAACAGAGAAGTCAGGTAACTTGTCTAAGGTCACACAGCCAGTAATGACAGAGGTGGGATTTGTAACCAGGCAATACGGCTACAGAGCCTATATTCCTAACCACACAACTACCCCCAAGTCTTTATCATTTTGTGATTGGCACTGGCACGGGCATCAGAGTAATATACCAAGTTCCCAATCACAAGCTGGAACAGCAATTCAGAAACCAGCGCTGCATGAAAGATCTCTAACTACATTATTCTTGGACATAGCGCTTTCATCCATCTATAAAAGGAGGAACGGCAAGGGCAGCGGGGCGCATGACTGCTTCCTGTCTATCTCTCCAGCCCCAGCGAAGGTTAAATGGAAGGCAAAGGCAGAACACCAGCGGCAGGCTGGCAGCCAGAGCAGAGCCAGTGGTGGGAGGGAAAAACACAAAGCTTTCTGTGAGGAGGAGAATGGGAAGGGCTTTTCCCCCCCCCCCCCCCCCCCCCCCCACAGAGAGGCTATCTGTTCTATCCTAGGCAGGGGCCTTGGGAATGAATATATTCCCTTTTACAGGCACCCTGAGGTGGACTGTGAAACTCTACTTTGCTGAGAAGCATCCTGCTACTGACTCTTATCTTGGGGGAAGGAGACTCTGAATGTTATCTCCTATATATGTTATCAAAGGGCTAAGATTAAACAGGTCGCCTCAATTCCTGGCTTTTGCTGCCATGGTAGCCGTGATTCAATTTGCTCTCTCAGTCCCTATGATGACAGAAAAGGCTTTTCGTGGGCAGGTTTTATAGCCTGGGCTCAGGTGCCTATGGAACTGGCTAAGCTATCTTTCACCATACGGGGCTAGGGATTTGGAAAGGGACACTGGCACTGTGTGAACATACCCAACAGAATGGATTGTGACAGGACACACCTACACAAAGATCTGGGTCCCCTGGTAATCACGTAGCCATCAAGGCTACATGAATCTCGCCTCCCTCCACACCCCTCTATCCTTGACAACACGGTAGGCAGCTAACCGAAAGGGCTTATTAGAATTCCAATGTGACAACACTCCCCTTCATCCCCTCTAGGCTGGCTACCATCCTTATCCAGTGTCTTGTGTCCAATCCAGCCAATATCCACACTTAGATGTGTGCTCACGTGAGTACGCTCTCGCAGCTAAGACTTAGGAATCATTATTATTAGCACATAATGGCTTTGAACAACTTTTTAGATTCTTTCAAGCACTTAAATAGAATCAATTCTACCTCTGCCTTCTAAAGGGGGAAACTGAGCCTCTGAGAAGAGAATTAACTTTCCTAGAAATCACGGTCATCCATCCACTTTCCCTATCCTGGTTGTGCGGTATTTACTTGACTTCACCTTCCTTCAAGTATGGCTGACTACACACCATGTATTTATCGTGCAGACTTACTTTTTCACACCTTTAACCCAATAATTCTATCTGCAGAACAGGAAACGGGAACAGGAAACGGTGATGGCTCTCACAAGTTTGGCCCCTTTCTATCCAGGGAGCCTGTAAAAGGGCGGATCATAATTCCAGTGAGATAAGGATCATACATTGCCCTTTAGAGCCTCTGACCTCTGAGTTCATCTCTTATGACACAGGAAAGGATGATCACACATATGGAAAGAACAGATTCTGGAACAGTATCTAAATTTAAAACCAGGAAAAATCTATTCAAATTTGACTCTATTGTAATACCTAATACTTCCATGCCCTGACAAGTCAGAGATAAGTTGATGTCTCCACCAATTCCCTATTAGCCAAATAGTTCCACAGGAGGACTAGAGAAATCCAAACTCTAAACAGAATGACCACATTTGCTTTATGATTTGTGCTCTCTTGAAGGAGGTTAGTTTGACTGAGAAGTTAATTGCTTTTGTTTCATGTTTTTATTATGTCCCTCTAACCCACCCAACACCCTTTCGATTTGTTTGCAGGGGAAATATCCATCCAATTACCAAACCGAAGCAAGTTTATTACAAGCTATGCTCAGGAGACTCACCACCAGATTAGATATTAAGTTATCTTACCCCTTACTTCATCAGAATTTTACAGTTGAAGTATCTGGATAGGTATCTATAAACAAAGAGTACACCTTAACTCTGATTTTTAAGTTGGAAAGGCTTAGATACATTGACTGTCTTGAAAGCACAGTGGTCATTTTTCTCTTCCCAGATTCCTCCCTCTACACTATCCCCAAATTGTATTTTATCTCTAAGGAACTATTCAACCTTTGGTCTTTTAACTGAGGCAGTCAATGAGGCAGGCAACTCAGAAAAATCAGGGTGAGAAGACCAATAATCCCATGTGACGGTAATTAACATTGAGTGGCCTCTACTAATGTGCTAGAAGAGAGTAAGAACTTGCTCACCGGGCCTTCATCCTTAATGAGGCGGGGGGAGGGAGGGTTAGATAGGGGAGAAATGATTTGTTGGAAGCAAAAGGAATGGGACGCATCTTAAAATGTCATTTTCAGAGCACAGTCTGGGTGAGGTAAGAAATTAGGTTCTTTCCAAGTCCTTAGCCCCGCTTCATCAAGATTGAGCTCTGGAGGTTTCAAAGATGAGGACCCACGCAGTCAACTAGAGTTAAGTGACTAGCCCAAGGTCACACAATGAGTTAGCAAGAGTATGAAAATTATAATTCATAGTCTTTGTATTTCTAGTTCATTGCCTGGTGCAATGAACTATAGGGAAAAAATACTCTGTATAAAAAAAGCCCCAGAGCCATTCTTTTTAGACTTATAGGAGTTGAACAAATTAATAACGGGCTCAGAATTTAAGACAAATCAGTTTGAAACTGAAAACTGAATTAAAACACATAGCCCACAGTTACAGTAGTGTTCACCAAGGTAATATGTTCTCTGTGATCATGACTTCAGGTTAACATTAATTAAAAAGAAAAGAAAGGGGGCGCCTTGGTGGCTCAGTCGGTTAAGCATCTGACTTCGGCCCAGGTCACGATCTCGACGTTTGTGGGTTCAAGCCCCGCATCTGGTTCTGTGCTGGCAGCTCAGAGCCTGGAGCCTGCTTCAGATTCTGTGTCACCCCTTCTCTTTGCCCCTCCCTTACTCATGCTTTGTCTCTCTCTGTCTCTCAATAATAAATTTAAAAAAAAAGAAAAAGAAAAGAAGGAAATGGTGTGGACCTGGAAATACGTTACCTGTACCTACAAAGCTAGCTATTATTGTTCAACCGATTCATTCGACATTCAGTATTCCATTCAAAAAATATTATTTGATTACTTACGACACCCCAAGCCCTGTAGTAGCCATGAGGATATAACAGCAAGGCAGACACGGAGCCCCTGTCTGCCCACAGAGTCATCAAGTGAGCAACTAGCTCCCAAACAGGTCAGGTTTAATTGTCTGGGACACACCTTTCACTCCACTTATTTATGGGCAACTCCTGCTACTCAAGTTCACAAAAAGAGAAACCAAAAACCCAGTTGCTCCCAAGTTCCATTACAACCACTTGACATTTGTGTGTGATTCCTTAAGAACAACTGATGCTTGGGGTGCCTGCATGACTCGGTTGGTCAAGGGTCTGCTCTCGGCTCTTGAGTTCAAGCCCTGTGTCCTTATTGAGCAGAGTCTGCTTGGGATTCTCTCTCTCTTTCCCTCTTTCTCTCTCTCTCAAACACACACACACACACACACACACACACACACACACACTTGCTCTCACTCTCTGCTCTCAATCTCTCAAATAAATAAACTTTAAAAATAAAGACCAATTGATGCATATTTTATCTCTATAGGGAATTCAGGCCTATTTTTACTAAGTGCCCCAAACACCCTTCTTTAATTTATGTTACAAATTATCCCCTTCTTTTTCTAGTTCCTCCTCAGTTTTCTCAAATCCCTTTTCTTGACTACCGTTAAGACCCTAGAAGGGAGCTAAGTGACACAAGGAATCTGTATACTCAAAAGCCACGTCACCTAATGATCCCCTTTATTTTGCCCAAGTTTAATCTCCTGGGCTGTCAGTTCAATTTGTATGCTTTCTTATTTGGACATATCTTCACATTTGTAGATGATTTTCCAGTCCTGAGGGGGGATTTGCTAACAGTCTGGAGGTGTTCATAATTCTGATGTTTCTTGAAGCAAATTGTTCCAGTGACAGATTCCTCTGTCACAGTTAATTAATTTTTTTCTGACCTTTATTTCTAATATCTGGGTGGATTACTACTGATACAAAGAAAACCAAAGATAGACACATCCTAAAATGGATCATGCTCCTAAAATTCTATTTTGTACCTAAGAAAACCTATTTTCGAAAAATTCTTCTTTCCTCCAAGATTTCATTTTAAGAAAGCTCTCCAGGTCCCTGCAAAGGGACATCCTAGAATAATGTCAGCAATTACCAGGGCCCTGGCCCACCGACATGAAAGCATAAATGATGCACCGTGAACCCACAGACGGACCCCAGTTCTATGTCAAAGAGCCCCAGACCACAGGGCTCATGTCTGAAGCAACAGAGGGCAATTAAGACGTCTTACTCCTCATCCTGCAGGGTCTCTTCCTCCTCCTGGATCTGGAACTGGTTCTTAACGGGGGCCAGGGTCTCCGTCTTGGCATTGTAGTTCCGGAAGCAGACATTGAGCTTCTCATCAAATTCGTTCACAAGGTCCTCCATGGACTTGAAGCTGATTATTTCCGAGGAAAAATTCTCCAGCTCAGAGAGGGAGGGGTCCTCTAGATGGTGGGGAGACGAACCATAGAAACACTGTGGTTTCTCTTCCTGCTCCTCCGAGCAGCAGGCCCGAAGGTCCTCAAACTCTTCATCCAAACTCACCAGTGGAGCCTCCATTCTCGCACAGCAAGAGGCCACCTGTGACTTTCAGGATTCGTCGATCTAGAAGAAACAAATGAGGGACGGTGAGCTTGGACCGGGCTTTTGTCCCAGCTCTGCTGAGGAACTATAACCACATATTCCATCATGCTGTATCCCTCTGAAAATGGAAGATTCCACTTTCCAGGCATCTGTCACTTCTGTACGTCCTCACTAGTGTACACTTAAGTTGTTCAAATAGCAGCGTCTGTATGTATAGCTTTAGTGGAGTAAACTGTGGAGACATGCCTGCTTCCAGGCTCCTGCTCCAAAAACCAAAGCATCGTGCTAAAGTCCACAGCCTCCAGACCAGATTGCCTATGTTTGAAGCCTGTGCTGACCCTTACCAGTTATGACCTTAGCAAGTTACTTAATTCTGTTTCCTTTTTTTCTTCTCGAGACAGAAATAATAATCCTCAACAGACTGTCTTAAGGGTTAAAGGAATAAAAATAGAGGTAAGTGATTAGAACAGTGGCTGGTAGATAATAAACATCATTGTTGTTCCATAATGTCTCTGTTTATTATTATTATTATTATTATTATTATTACCTGAGGTCCACATCCTTAACCATGTGCTCTGAAAACCAGAAGACTTTCATAACTTATTTGGTGGCAAAACCCGACTTGACCTAAACTCACTTGGCAACTAAACCTGATCTACATGAATATAAAGTTGCCTATGGTTTCAATTTATCCGACTGAGTGTGTTTTGCTGCAGAAATATTAATTTTTTAAATTATAGTGATTGCTACCCCGATCCCCAGGAAATGATATGCAGAATACAGACTCTATTACTGCTTTCTAAAATGTCTGGCCCCAAGGGTTTTTTGGATAGGGATTCATGGACCTGGATATTACTACCCTCATCAATAAGTAATAGACTAATAAAGACTTTCAAACAAGCACCTGAGCTTTTCCAAGATACAGAGCTTATGTCTGGGGCTGGAAGAATGGATTAAATGACTGGTTATCCTGAAAGAGATAGACTCAGCTACCCTTGTGCTCCAAGGTCAGCCTCCATCACCATCTTGGACACTGGACCCTGGCTGCACATTCAGGCCTGCTTTCATCTCCTCAGCTCCAGGCCCTCTTCATACACTGCCTTCCACCGTGTTTTATCCAACTGTGTGTGTATCCAAGCCCTTCCCCAATTTTAATTTAAATTCCTCGAGGGCACAGACATCCTCTGGGCCTCCTGCATGATTCTTAGCACACACTGCTCTGTGGCTAGGCAATCAATCAATGTGTGTTCATTGAGAAATGATCATCTGTCCCCCACAGAGGTTTTTCATTTTCCATTCCAGGCAGCACAGCTTTACTGTCCATCACACCCTTCCCTACATACTCCACTTTCTTCCCTGTAATGCGGAAAGGCAACCAAACTTTTCTCTCCTGCCTGTGTAATTCCTCATCCAGTTAGATGCTTAAATTCAAACCATGACCTGAGGAGAGCCGACCAGACAGTAAACACCACGGGTTTTGCCCTGAAAGTGCCATTCTCCATCTCTGCCTATAGAACTTAAACTCTAAGTAAGCGAGGCAAAGGCCATGCCAGGTGGGGACCCAGACAGCTCTTACTGGGATTGTACTGGGATGAAGCCAAAACTACCATTGCATCACATCAGCGTATATTCTGAGTATTTACAGTTTGCAAAGGCAACCTGTTAGGACCTTATATTTTGGAAAGAACATATTCAAGAGCCAATAGGGGGCACCCAGGTGGCTCAGTCAGTTGAGCGTCGACTTCGGCTCAGGTCATGATCTCACGGCTTGTGGGTTCAGGCCCCGCGTCAGGCTCCACGCTGACGGCCAGCTCAGAGCCTGGAGCCTGTTTCGGATTCTGTATCTCCCTCTGTCTCTGACTCTCCCCTGCTCACGCTGCCTCTCTCTCTCTCTCTCAGAAATTTAAAAAAAAAAAAAAAACATATTCAGAAGAGAATCCCATAGATTTGTCTCCATCGTCAAAGGGGCCAATAGCACAAAAAAGATTAAGCATCCCTTAGTGCCAAAGTTAAGTTGAGAAAAGATCACGAAGCAAGGAAGGTTTTACAGATGGGGGATTTGGGTTGACCAGAGCAGGACCCCGTGATGGTTAAGAGCCTGGATTCCAGGTTCCCATCCTGGCCCCATCACCTCCTAGCTGTGAGACTTTGGGCAAATTATCAGCCTCTTTGTGCCATGGTTTCCTCATCCATAAAATGAGGTGGAAAAGAGTATTGAAGCTGAAGGTTATTTTGTGGAGTAATGAAAATAATCGTTGGCAGTGCTAAGCACAATGTACGGCATATGTGGTGTTCGATAAATGTCAATGATTTTAGGAAAATGAGGATAACTCAGTTTCACGTGTTGGGGGAGGGTATTTCAAGTAAAAACAAAACAAAACAAAAATCCCCCTGCCGTGATAGTCTATGTGCAATGCTTCAGATGCTGATCACTTGGGAGAACTATTGCCGAGTAAATTTTATCACCTTTTTTACTAAGGCACCCCTGCTATTTTCAATTTATTTAGTGACAGCTTCTTGGATCACTGGCCCCATTTCAGAAAGACATGAGAGCTAACCAGCTGAGGTTAGGGACATTTACACTTCCTTTAGATTTGTACTCTTCTCCAGGAGAGAAGGGGAAGCCAGAATGAGTAGGTGATACCAATGGGGTACCAATTTGAAGCGGGCACAAACGATACTATTAACCAGCAACAAAAGGGCAATCCAATCAGCATCTAAGACAAAGACTGAGTTTTGGGTGCTGCCAACAGGAACACCCTGCTCAAAGCACCTATCCTCGGCCAGGAAGCCTCTAGAGAAAATGGATTCACCTAGAGGATGATGAAAGAAGAACTGGATATCACAGCTCGAGAGTTCAGAAACATGGCCATTTGAACAATCCATAATACAGCCTGCTTGCTTTTCATCAACTCACTAGCCAGGAGCCAAGAAGCTCTGTATGAATGACCACCTGGAGATGAAACCAAAACTGAAGCCAGCACTGGGAATTGGAAATCACCCAAGACCCAGACTGAGCCGGGCATTTGTACCAAGACCCCAGATTATAGCAGAGGCCATGAGAGCCTGGCTCAAGGAGGGGTCTCTGGGTGGAGGCTGGCAGCCTTTCTTGAACCTGTGTCCTTTCTCTCCTTCCTTCAGCTCACTTTTGTTTTGCTCTCTCTTGGTGGGGTGCATTTGCACGCTCACTGAAGTGTCCTACTCTTGCATCCTGGCCCAGCTGCCCGTGCCTTCATTCACAGCTCATTCCAGAGGCCTCCTCCCTTAAAAGTGAGGGTTAATACAACTGATTGCTTATCCTCTTTCCGTACACTTCCAAAATCAATGTTTTAAACATACGTGAAGAGTGGCAGAAAAAGGGAATCACAGAAGGGTCACCTTGTCTTTTTCTCTTAGCCTAGAGCAGAGTGCAGGACTAGAGTTTGATTATGTCCTATAATCTATTGCATTTATTGTGGCTCCCAATAGATTGTGTAATTTGGAAGAGAAATAAAGGCTCTGAGCTTAACAGAGACCCCGTAGGAATCACATAAGCCTCTCCTTTGCAGCATAATGATGCACCAGCCACGGCTTGGAGCTGCAGTACAAATTTCCACTCCCCGCTTTGCTGAGCTGAGCAGAGTGGAGGGGGAGCGGTGGAGAATTCACCATGCCTCCCCCTACTGGGCCTCTAGCCCCTCCGAGAGGCCCCATTCCATCTCCTCCTTCTTCCTATTACCTGCCCCATAAATCAGCTGATTTCTAGCCCCTTACCCCACCTCAGCCCTAAAATCTGCCCTCCACCGAGCCACGGGAGTGTCCCACTACTACTCAGCAAAAGCAGTCAGCATACAGGATTGTGCCAGCTTCCCATTGCCATACAGAGTATTTCGTTGCAGGGAAGTCAGCAACCCCTTTGCGGTTCCGCTCACCCTCCTCCCACCCCACCCCTACCCCCCGGGTCTGTTGGGGTAAAGAAAGGCTTCTCCAAGCATCACAATGGCTGGCGCTGCAGGAACACTGGGCTCATTCCGCGCAGGCCGCACACACACTTCCCGGCCCTCTGGCCAAACAAGAGCGGGACACGGGAGTGGCTGGGAGATCCGGGGGAGTCGAGCGGCGAAAAGGGAAAGAATGGGCAAAAAGAAGGGAGGGCTGGGATCACACGCCCGCCCCGGGGCTCTGTCAAGCCTTGCACCCCCGAGCCCCAAGGGGTCCTGGGCCCTCCGCAAGGGCAGCGCCCCCACCGCCACCACCCTCGTCCTTTCTCCGACCTGTTCCGTAGTAAAACAATCGCTCCCGCAGCGTCTGCGGCAGCTGCCAGCCGTTCTGACACTGCAGGAATGCACGGTCCTGGGGAAAGGCTCGGCCCCCCAGGGAGGGGCTCGGGCGGGTGCGGGGTCAGGCTCTTAGGGGCATAGAGGATCCTGGGGCGTTTAAGGGTGGCCAGACCACATAACGGTCCTGGGAGGAGGTACAGATCCACTGGACCACACCACCGGGCAACATTTCCCGGTCCCCCAGCCCCCAGCCCGTCTCTCTGTCTCTCTGTCTCTCTCTGTCTCTCTCTCTCTCACACACACACACACACACACACTCGCACGCGCACGCACGCCGGGCCTGGCTGGGGGGCCGAGGCTCTGATCTGATGATGCTTGAAGTGCCCGTCATCCCACCGCTCCCGGCCCCGGGCGCAGCACTCCCGTGAAGGGCTGGGCAGGAGGGCGACGGCCTCGGCGCTCCTTCGTTCCGATTCCAGGATGGGACGGGCTGGGGACGCGGGGCTGCGGCGCCCCCCGACCCGCTGACGGAGAAGCCCGAATCGCGGGGCCTCCTCCACCACCCCCGTCCAACCCCCACCCACGGCCGTGGGTCGGTCGGGCTAAGGTCGCCCCCCGCGACGGCACCTGTGCGGGTCCTGACGGAGGGAGGCGGATCGCGGGGCTCAGCGGGACACCCCCATCCACGGGCCGCGGGGAGCGGCCGGAGCACAGCGCGGCGGCGGTGGCGGCGGCGGCGGCGGCGGCGGCAGCGGCGAGCCAGCGAGCGCTCCCCCCGCAGCTCGGCCGGCGCCCGGCTCCGCTCCCCTCCTCCACCCCGCCCCCTCCGCCCCCTCCCTGCGCTCGTGCCCGGGCCCTCGAGGGCGCGCCCGCGCTCGGGCACCCGCCCGCCGGCACGCGCAGGGCCCGACGTCATCTACTCGTTAGCATTCAGAGCCTTCCTTGCAGCATGTGGCCTGCCTTTATTAATATGTATGAATTACTATTTCTCCCCTCTCTAACATTGGACTTTCCGCTTCTCTCATGAATATTCAGGGTCCAAGATGTGTGCTTGCAGTACCTCCCAATACGGATACCTCACCGCGCCTGACATGAGGTTCTCCATAAAAACATAGGCAGGTGGCTGAGCGGATGGGCAGGCAAAGACACTAAAAGAAGCCCCTGGGCTTTTGGGGCTCCTCATTCCACTATACTGGGACCGAGGTGGGCAAGCTGGGGGGTGCCTGCCATTCCAAACCCGGTTCAGACCTCAAGCCAAAAGCGAGGCTTTTACCACCCCAGGATGCAGGATGGGAGCTGGATCCAGGCGCACAAAACTGAGTGAGGTTTCTGGCACAGGATGACTTGAGGTAATAGGGGACAATGCACCAGGGCACATAAGGAAGGAATGTATTCATTCATTTCTCTTGTCTGCTATGCATATAGCTGCTGTCAACACAAAGTCTAATAATTCATGAGAGCAGATAAGTAAAAGCACAAGAACTTCAAGTACCAGTGGAAGGCACCGGGAGAGCATGTCTGCTTGGAGAACCCGCGTGCTCTCATCAAGTTAGAGATGAAGTCAGACACACTGGTGGAAGTGTGATGGCGGAGCACCTCTGGGTGACTCTTGAGAGCTTCAGTTGAAAGTGGCAGAGAGCGCCTTTTGGCTCATTTATGCATTCATTCCCCAGACATTTCAACTATGACATGGAGGTTGAGCAAGGGAATAAGGTCCCAGTGAGATGACAGGAAGACTTGTTCATTTCGCCCTTCAGGTGACATTAACCAGAGGATTTCTTCCCGATAGAGGGGAAGAAAAGGCAATAGTTAAAAGGTCCCTGAATTGACTTTCTTGGGAAGATACCCAGTTCTGTGACTTGGGCAAGTTAACCTCCCTGTGCCTCATTTCCTCTTCTGTAAAATAAGGATAAATTATAGCACCCACCTCGGGGGGCCTGATGTAGGATTAAAGGAGTTAATACATGTAAACTATTTTCAGATACAGTAGAAGGCACTATGTAAGTCTTGGCTATTATCTTCTCTAGGAGAAGCTTGGGGACATTGTACTAGAGGCCACCTTCTGTCCTGATCTTCAAAGCATGGGACTCACGGGTTTGAGAGAGGTTTCCCAGGAAGCACGACAATGTGCTAAAGAGCATGGGCTCTGCAGAAAATTCAAGTTCAAACCCCAGTCTTCCATTTATTAGCTGGTGACCTCGCACAAGTTACTTAGCCTCTATGAGCCTGTTTCCTCATCTGTAAAGTGGGGATTCCAGTATCTACTAAGGGTTGTTGTGCAGGTTAAATAAAATAATGCATGCAGAATGTTTAGCATGGTGCCTGGCATATTCAGTAAGTGGATTCTGTTGTTTTTCTTATTTTTGTGAGGATTTGAAGGAACCAGAAGTTGACGGCTGGTATTGTAGGCATCTGGGATGAGAATGTCCTGAACATGACCAAAGTTATTCTTCCAGTAATTATTTCTTTCACTTAATTATGGTAAAATATATACATAACATAAAATTTACTGATTTAACAATTAAAAAAACACTTTTTAACGTTTTATTTATTTTTGAGACAGAGCACAAGCAGGGGAGGGGCAAAGAGAGGGAGACACAAAATCAGAAGCAGGCTCCAGGCATTGAGCTGTCATCACAGAGCCCGACATGGGGCTCAAACCACAAACTGTGAGACCACGATCTGAGCCAAAGTTGGACGCTTAACAGACTAAGCTGTGTGATTTAACCATTTTAATTTTTTTTACGTTTATTTATTTTGAGATAGAAAGAGGGGGAAGGGGCTGAGAGGGAGAGGGAGAGAGGATCCCAAGGAGGCTCCACACTGTCAGCACAGAGCCCAACATGGGGCTTCATCTCACAAACTCATGAGATCATGACCTGAGCTGAAATCAAGAGTTCCACACTCAACCAGCTGAGCCACCCACACACCTCTTTCACCATTTCTAAATGCACAATCCAGAGGCATTAAGTATACTCACTTTATTATTGCAACTATCTCTGCCGTCTACGTGCACAACTTTCTCATCCCAAACTGAAACTCTATATTAATTAAACAATAAACCTCCGTTTTTGTTCCCTGCACATCTTGTAACCACCTCTCTACTTTCTGTCTCTATGAATTTAACTATTCTAAGTGTCTCATATAAGTGGAACCATCCAGTATTTGTCCTTTTGTGTCTGGGTGATTTCACTTTGTGTGTGCTTTCAAGGGTGCGGTAGCTCATGCTACCGCATTCTTTTTAAGATGGGATGATATTCCCTTGTGTGGCTCTACCACATTTTATTTACCCATTTGTATGTGGATATTTGGGTTGTTTCCAACTTTGGGCTATATGAAAAATGCTTCTATGAATATAGGTATACACATTCCAGGCAATATGCTGTTGTTGTTGTTTTTTTTTAATTGCATTCTGTGACCTGTGCAAGAAGCTGGGGAGGTAAAAATGAAGGCATGCCTTCTAGAGGTTCAGAGTTTAGTACGGTGACTTCCAAACTCTGCTACTTGGAACCTGTAGTAGGTTGAATAGTGTGTCCTCCCCCACCACTATCCCAAATTTATACCCACCCAGAACCTCAGAATGTGACCTTTTTTGGAAACAGGGTCTTTGCAGATGAAATGATTTAAGATGAGGTCATAGTGGATTAGGGTGGCCCTGAATCCCATGACTGATAATATCATGAGAAGAGAGGACCCAGGGCGCCCGGGGGGTTCAGTCGATTAAGCGTCCGACATCAGCTCAGGTCATGATCTCACAGTTTGTGTGTTCGAGCCCCGCATCGGGCTCTGTGCTGACAGCTCAGAGCCTGGAGCCTGTTTCGGATTCTGTGTCTCCCCCTCTCTCTGACCCTCCCCTGCTCTTGCTGTCTCTCTCTCTCAGAAATAAAAAACATTTTTTTTTAAAATTTAAAAAAAAAAGAAGAGAGGACCCATAGAGACACAGGGGAGGACTGTGAGAGGGACTGTGTGATGATGGAGGCAGAGCTTAGAGCAAGCAGTAGAGGTCGGGGTAGAGGCACCAAGGATTGCCAGGAACCACCTAAGCTAGGAAGCGGCCAGGAAGGGTCCTTCCCCAGAGCCTGGAGAGGGAGTGCGGCCCTGCTAACAGCTTGATTTTGGACTTCCAGCCTCCAGGACTGAGACACTATAAGTTGTTCTTGTTCTAAGCCACCCACTTAGTGGCGATTTGTCATGGCAATGCTAGGAACTGAATACAGGTTTTAGTAGTAGGAAGTGGGGGTGCTGCCGTCACAAATACTCTAAAACACAGAAGGGGCTTTGAAATTGGGTAATGGATAGACGCTGGGAGAAATCTGAGGCACATCACAGAAGAAGCCTGGACTGCCCCGAAGAGACAGTCATATATTGGTTGAAATATGAGTTAAAGGTGGGGCGCCTGGGTGGTTCAGTCGGTTAAGCATCCGACCTCAGCTCAGGTCATGATCTCACAGTGGGTTCAGGTCCCACGTCTGGCTCTGTGTTGACAGCTCAGAGCCTAGAACCTACTTCCGATTCTGTGTCTTCCTCTCTTTCTGCTCCTCTCCCACTCATTTTCTGTCTCTCTCTCTCAAATTTAAATGAACATTTAAAAAAAAAAAGAAATATGGGTCAAAGTTGGGGCACCTGGGTGGCTCAGTCAGATGGGCATCTGACTTCAAGTCAGATCATAATCTCAAGGTTTGTGGGTTCAAGCCCCATGTCAGGCTCTGTGCTGACAGCCCAGAGCCTTGAGTCTGCTTCAGATTCTGTGTCTCCCTCCCTCTCTGCCCCTCTCCCCCCTCTCTCTCTCAAAAAAATAAACATCAAAAAAAATTTTTAATTAAAAAAATATGGGTCAAAGGTGATTCAGAAGAAGGCTTGGGGGTGGGGGGAGGGGGTAAAAGGAACAGCTGTAGAGAAAGCTTCTATTGCTGCCGAGAACACATACATTATCATGAACAGAAAGATGCTAGAAATATGGATGTTGAAGTGCTTCTGGCAAGATCTCAGATGGAAATGAGGAACATGCTGTTAGTACTAGACAAATGATGATCTGGTTATAAAGTGGCAGAGAACTTGGCTGAACTGTATTCTGCTGTCAGATGGCAAGGAGGACTTTTGATCGGTGAACTTAGATATTTAGTGGAGAAGATTTTTGAAGGGTGGAAAAGCTGGTCTGGTGTCCCCTTGGTGCTTACAGTGAAGTGCAGTGAGGAAGGATGGCCTGGACCCCCTGTACATCGAAGGTTTCTGAGAAGTGTATCCCAGCAGATGCACTGCCAACCTGGGATCGAAAGGATCAGAAATGGGATGAAATGAAGGGAGACTGTTGGGTTTCTGAAACCCCCAGACAGGAAACAGGCTGATAGAGGCACTTGGCTGCAAGCACTTGGTATCCTCCAAGAAAAAGGAAGAACAACCATGGGCCTGGAGGAGGCTGGATCTCCTAGCCACACAGGATTATTATCAGTTTTTGAAACCTGGTGGAATTTGCCCTGCTGGGTTTCAAACTCGCTTTAAACCGGGGGTCTTTTTTTCTCCTTCCATTTTCTTCCTTTTAGGCTGGGATTGTATATCCTATGTCCTACTCACAAGCAGAGAGGGGCAGAGAGAGGGAGACAGAGGATCCTAAGTGGGCCCTGCACTGGCAGCACAGAGCCCGATGTGGGGCTCAAACTGTTGAACCATGGACACTTAGCTGCTTAAGCACTGAGCCAGCCAGGCACTCCTACCCTTGTGTGGTAGAAGCTGGCCGGTTCCACAGGTCCACAGAAGGAGGGGACGTTTGCTTCAGGGTGTATCATACCCACAGTCTCACCCACACCTGATGTAGATGATAACATTTGGAACTTTCTGAGTTGATGCCATTTTGATGAGATTTAATTTTGGAATGGGTTAAGACTTGGGGACTTTGGGAGCAGCTGGGTGGTTCTGTCACTTAAGCGTCCGACTCTGGGTTTCACTGACAGCATGGAGCCTGCTTGGGATTCTCTCTCCCTCTCCCTCTGTCCCTCCGGCTCGTGCATGCTCTCGTTCTCTCTCTCTCTCTCTCTCAAAATAAATACGTAAACTTAAAAAAAATGACTTGATGATGTTGGGATGGAATGAATGCACTTCACACAGGAGGGCCAGAGAGCAGACTATAGGGGGCTGGAAAGTGTCCTCCCATAACTTACGTCCACTGTGCGTTAGTCCACTTGGGCTGCTATAACCAAGTACCACAGACGGGGTGGCTTATGGATGATGGGAATTTATGTTTAGTGGTTATGGAGGCTGGAAGTCCCAGGTCATGGTGCCAGTGTGGTAGGGTTCCAGTGAAGGTTCTCTCCCAGGTTGCAGAGGGCCACTTTGTCACAAAGTGCAAGGGGCTAGGGATCTCCCCTGGGCCACTTTCATAAAGGCACTGATTCCATTCATGAGGGCTTCGCCTCATTTGTGGGGTTTCCCAAAGGCCCCACCTCCGATACCATCACTTTGGGCATTACGTTGCCAACCTATGAATTTTAAGAGGACACAAATATTCAGACCACAGCAACCCCAAACTTTAGAATGTTGACGTTACTTGGGAATAGGGTTGTTGTTTTTTTAGATGTAAATACGGTGAGATCACACTGGATTAGGGTGAGTCTGAAATCCAGTGACTTGGTGTCCTTGTTGAGGCAGGCTCAAGAAACTAACCCAGAACCCTTATATGCTCTTCTGAATTATATAAGACAATTCAACATTCAACACATATTAGAACCTCCTATGTGCAATCCATGTAAAACTTTGGCTCAGGACCTAGGATATATTAAGTGCTTCAGTAAGTGCTGTTTATATGTTATTGTTGAAAGTTCCAGAACTCTTCTTAGGGTTGACAGGTAGAGCTAGTCCCACCCCCCACCCCACATCTCCAATCAGGGTAAGTCCAACTCTATTTTATTTTATTTTTTTTAATTTTTTAATGTTTATATTTGAGAGGGAGAAAGAGAGCACAAGCAGGGGAGGGGCAGAGAGAGAGGGAGACAGAATCCAAAGCAGTCTCCAGGCTCTGGACTGTCTGCACAGAGCCCAGGATGGGGCTAAAATTCATGAGCTATTAGATCATTACCCAAGCCAAAGTCAGACACTTAACTGACTGAACCACCCAGGTGCCCCCCAATTTTATTTTTATATATACTAAGAGATTTTTTATTATCATTTTTAATGTTTATTTAGTTTTGAGAGAGACAGAGTGCAAGCAGGGGAGGGGCAGGGGAGAGGGAGACGCAGATTCCAAAGCAGGCTCCAGGCTCTGAGCTCTCAGCACAGAGCTTGACATGGGGCTCGAACTCACAAATCACGAAATCATGGCCTGAGCCAAAGTCAGACGCTTAACCGACTGAGCCACCCAGGTGCCCCATACTAAGAGATTTTAGAGCTTAAGAAAACTTCCCAAGAAATGACACTCCCAGTGGACAAAGTGGTAAGTGCTTTAAAGACGATATATTTTTTTAAACATCTATTGATTTTACTCTTTTGCTTCTTTTTTTTAGGTTTATTTATTTATTCTGCGGGGGAGGGGAAGAGAGGGAGAGAGGGAATCTCAAGCAGACTCTGCACTGTCAGCACAGAGGCTGACGTAGGCCTTGAACTCATGAACCAGGAGATCATGACCTGAGCCAAAACCAAGAGTTGGACGTTATGCAACTGAGCTACCCAGGCACCCCAAGATATAAAATGTTTTCAACAAAGGTCTCTGGCTGCTGTGCAGGGGTTTTGCCTAACCGGGGTCACCTAACTCAGAACAGGTTTCTGGATGATTGCTGGAGGAGACTCTCCTGTGGGGTGCAGGATGTTTAGCAGCATCCCTGGCCACTAGATGCCAGTAGCATCCCCCCAGTTGTAACAACCAGAATTGTCCCTGAACTTCAAGTGACCTCTGGAGAAGAAAAAAATCACCCAGCTGAGGACCACTACCTTAGACATAGGTCTTTAAGGGGTTAGTGGGCATTCTCTGATAGGATGGGCTGCATTTCCTGCGGAGAAAACTAGGAGAGCCAAAGCTTGGGTACATGCAAAGGTATATATGTGCCTTTTAAGAAGAAAGACTGAGGGTCGCCTGGGTGGCTCAGTCGGTTAAGCATCCAACTTCGGCTCAGGTCATGATCTCACGGTTTGTGGTTTCAAGCCCCGCATCAGGCTCTGTGCTGACAGCTAGCTCAGAGCCTGGAGCCTGCTTCAGATTCTGTGTCTCCCTCTCTCTCTGACCTTCCCCTGTTCATGCTGTCTCTCTCTCTCTCTCTCAAAAATAAATAAAATATTTAAAAAACGGAGAAGAAGAAAAACTGAGGCTGGGTCATAGGTTCAAAGGGCAGGTTACTGGAAATACAGGGTACATAATACTCCTGGAATCACACTAATGCCATTCTAAGGGCTTATTTTAGTTCCTGAGCTGAACTTATTTTAATCCCTAATTTCCTTGCTATAGCCAAAGAATCTTGGCATATATACAGCATTTGAAGGTCGTCTGGTCTAACCTCCCACTAGGTGATGTCAGTTAGACACCTCTACTGACGAAAACCTGAACTTGCAAGGCTGCCCTTCCTTCTTTTTTTTTTTTTAATGGCTTTCAAGGCTAGAAATGGCTTGTTATTGTTCGAAATTCAGTGTTAATATGATATGTATTGTGCTCGTTCTATTTGATTTTCCTTAGAACGATCCTTCTTGAAGAAGCCGGTTTTCCACAGTGTTCTGGAAATGAGCCGCTGAATCTTTATTGAAAACCTACGTCAATCACAACCCAGCAAAATAAAGATGAGCTCATCGCTGCAAACATTTAAGGCTGCTTGGTTTTTCTATCACTGGTGGCTCTCAAACACCAACATTCAATTCCAGCCCATATTCATCCCTGTCTTCAATCTCCAGGGTTGATTAAACTCCCTGATTTGTTTCCTCAAGGGAAGTGGAATATTCCCCAAGATTCAAGATCTATTCACAGCCATCTCGTCAGTAGGTAATTACTGTCTACCACAAAGCACAAGCACCCAGAACAAGATCACATTATTTTCAAAAAGAATAAGCAGGACTATAAAAATTGACAATAAATCAACCCCAAGGATAATTACAAATTCCAGAATAGTCACCTCTGTTACCTGATGAAAAATGACAAAGTACATGAGCTAGTTGGCAGATAAGAAATTGAGATCGCTTGAGGTCTTGGAAATCTCTTTGTGTGTAAATATGATGAGAATTTTTTTTCTATAAAGAAAATATTTGACTATTTCAGGAAAGGAGAGCCACAGATTTTAATAGGAAATAGACAATGAGGCCTCCAGTGTGGGGGAAGCTTTTGGATCTACAGTGGTCAAAAAAGAAAGGTTGTTAATTTTCCCCTCTCTGTGGCTACCAAGTGATTTATCATCAGGGATCAGCATGTGGCTGGGTGAACAGGGACAGAATAGGCTTATTGTTGCCTCCTACTCTCAATAGGAAATAGAGCCTCAACCACAGTGTCATGAGGGAAGTCCACTCATGAGGTAGTTTTGTTCCATGAGCTTACTTCTAGATTAATTCTTGGTTATCTTGGAATCTTGGAATATATACAGCCAGCCAAATAGACACATCATTTATATAAACCCCAGAGGACTGACTGCCTCTTCCTTCAATGGCAGTTACTCTCTATTTTATGCTACCCCAGGATGCCCTGGTGTTCATAAATGTGATAATTCAGAAATGAACTTGAGGAAAAAGAAAATGATGATTAACACTGTCATTTCACTGCACTAGTCTGGCCATATAAAAATCACTTCACCAACAACCCCCCAGAGCCCCACATGATCTGCAAATGCCCTAGGCCACAGCTGTCCTCCTTAAGATGTGACTATGAGTCACGACAGCATTTTCGACCCTGTAGAAATGAGCAAAGAACCTCCAAAGTCTTCACAAAGTCATTGTTGCCAGGATTTAAATAAAGCAGTCATTTCTAGTTGTCACATCCTACAAGGTGAGAGCTTCCCAACATTGGACATCAAGCCCCAAAGAAGAGGTGTGGTTGGCGAGGAGCAAGATGGCTTCCCCCAAATGTACAGACCAAATGAAAGCCTGCAAAATTCTTGACATGGCTTGGCATTGTAACTGGGTTTGGGGGAGCTATGAGAGGAAAAATCCACTGTTGGATATTGATCAAATCCCTGGAACATGTGAACAGAAGTCCATGAGGCAAATAGTGACTTAGAAACACACAGAGCAATTAGATATAGAATGAACAGGCTTGGCAATCTATAAGCATTCAGAAGCTGCTGATTTTGTAGGTTTGCATATTCAAAACAAATCCAGATTCTTTCCAGAATTTGTTCATCGGGTCCAATGGACATGAACGACGTGGAAAATGTATAAATCAAAAGATGCTCACTCGTCACCTGTCAGAAGAGGAAAGATTACCCCATGATCTGATAGTGATTATTCTTAAATCTTTTTGTAAACCTTGTTTAGAACAGAAAAATATGTGATCCACATTGAATAAATCGAGCTCTCTTGGGGCATCTGGGAGGCTCAGTTGCTTAAGCATCTGACTTTAGCTCATGTTATGATCTCACAGTTAGTGAGCTCTAGCTCCACATCAGGCTCTCTGCTGCCAGCACAGAGCCTGCTTTGGATCCTCTATCTCCCCTTTCTCTGCTCCTCCCCCACCTCTCTTAAAACTAAACATTTTTTAAAAAAAGATTTTAATAATCCAGCTCTCTATACTTGAAAGATCTAGAAAACATTCTCAGTTTAGTATCATACAGCTGTGTGACTATGGCTGATCTGATTATCTAGACCAGATTGCAAGAGAAAGAAACTAGGAACAGCTGGGTGGCTCAGTAGGTAGAGCATCTGAATTAGGCTCAGGTCATGATCTCACAATTTGTGAGTTCGAGCCCTGAATAGGGCTCTGTGCTGACAGTGAGGAGCCTGCTTGGGATTCTCTCTCTGGGTCTCTCTCTCTGCCCCTCCCCCACTTGTGCACATGCTTTTACTCCCTCACTCTCAAAATAAATAAGTAAGTTTTAAAAAGAGAGAAAGAAGAAAACTAAAGGGAAAGGAGAGGGGAAGGGTGCATGGTGATTGCAAACTGGGAAAATCTCCATAAAGCTAGGACTCAGCAGTTTGGGATTTCAGTGTCAACTCAGCCATTAACCAGCTCTGTGACTTAGGGAGAATTAGGTAGGTTTCCTGAACCTCAATTTCCTCATCCACAGTATGAAGGGCTTCAGATAAGATCTCTTTCTTCTCTTAAACTTTATCAATAAACTCTATGGTTTCTTTCTGAAACCAATCGCAACATTTTATTTAAATGGACCCCAAACTCACTGAGGAAACTTGGAGTATCTTTTTGACATCTTTGCCTTTGCGTCTCCATTTGTAGACCACTCAAGTATTTCGTACAGGCGTTGTGAGAAAACAAGATGACACAAACTTATTTATGCAAAACCCTAGGGAGAGAGCAAAGTAATTTAAATCTACAAATTAACTCCAAATTCCATTTTATTCAGGGATTCCCTCTAACCAAGCTTCAATCGCTACTCAGTCAGAAGAAGGATTTATAGTCAATGGATGTTCTTTCATAACCCCTTCTAGGATTTCCAGATTTACCAAACAAAAACATGGGACACCCAGCTAAATGTGAATTTCAGGTAACTAATGAATATTTAAAAAAAAAAAAACAGATGTCACAAATATTGCATAGAATACACTTGTACTAAAAATGTATTCATTGTTTGCCTAAAATTCAAACTTAACTGGACACTCTATACCTCCATATTTTATCTGGCAACTCTTTATCTACCTTTACTTTGGTGGCGATAGACTAATCCTAAATGATGTGCATGTGTGTGTATGATAATGAATTGCATTGCATACTTTTGTACTGCTTCTCTCAATAAAAAAAAGTTAAAGACACTGTTTATAAATAATGTTTTAATTGTCCTTGGATAATAAGTCTGACCTGTACCTCATTATCTGTCTCTTTCTCTCCCCTTTCCAGGCTTATAGAATATCCTTTGTGCGGGATATTTTTATGGAATATCTGACTCCTAAGTTCACACCCTGTCAGTCCATCACAGAAACCATGAAGGAGAGGGATTCTAGCTCAGCCTAGAGAAAGGGCTGCCTGGGCACTGCCGTTTGCTCCTTCCTCTTCAGAAGTTCTTTCTTCCTGGCAGATCTTGTTTGGTTTTGTTTTTACTACCTTCTTAGCCTTTCTCAACCTTATTGCATCATTAGTTCTTGCCTTACGTGCTGCTTGGAAATGTCCTCGTCTTTAATACAAGATGCTCGGATTCTCAGAGCCCTACAAAAGCTCTGTGTGGTATTCTGCCTGCAATCAAAACTTAATGTCAGAATTTGCCCACATGTTGTGAGATGTTTTACACTGTGTCTCTCAGCCCCTATTTCTTTCTTGCTGCCGCTGATACATACTTTAATACAGAAAAACATCAAGAGATCTAGATCGTGTCCAGTTTAGATGCCATATAGCCCTACCCCAAGTCCCCCTGAACTGGATTATAGAGTGAGTTTTTAATTGATCAGAGGCTTCTCACTTGAGGCCACTCAGAGAGCTGGGCATCTTTCCTCCATTTCTCTCCTCAGCAAGGAAGGCTGCTTCCCCCTCCCCTCTTCCACAGGACTACCTCCCACCGCCTCCAGCCCTCCACCCCTTGCTGACTTTCACTGTGGCTGCCAGGTTGCCATGCCAATAATGTTCCCATGGTTACTAAGAAGAGCTGCTGCATTCCCATAGGCAGCCTCTCTACCCAAAGAGAAAGGGAGACCATTATGCCCCCAGGGCAAAAACAAGGACTAAAACAGGGTCTTATCCCAGGGAACCTTAGAGGACAGATCTTGCTGATCTCCAATGTCTCCAGGATGGACCTGGGACCAAATCCCCCTGCTTTCACACAAGTTCTCTCTTCCTAAACCTAGGGAGAGAGGTGCCTGGCACTAGTTCAAGTCCATTGTTTTGCCTAGTGTGGGGTCCGAATAGACATCGCATTGTGAAGATCAAGTTAATATGTAAATACACTAATACATCTGGGCTCTTTGTCTAGCTAGGAAAATGGCAAAATGCAAAACATGCTTCGCTGTCGCTACAGTTGGATGTCTTTGCCTGGAAATCTGCTGTTCTCCTCATGGTACTCCTCTCTGGATTAACTATCTTAGGTCATGCTACATTTTTAAAAAATCAAAGTTCATTTTCTCGCAAATATAAATGCATATTAATAGAAAATTAAAAATAAAGTCAAATTTTAAAAGTGATTTACAGTCCCAAAATCAAAATATTTACTTCTTCTTTTTAAAATATACACTGGGGGTGGGGGGTGGGGATTGGTGCCTGGATGGTGAAGTCAGTAGAGCGTGAAACTTTTGATCTCGGGGTTTTGAGTTTGCACCCCACGCTCGGTGTAGAGTACTTAAAAATCAAATCTTAAAAAAAAATAATAAAATAAAAAATAAATAAAATACACATTTTTGTTTATGCTGGGTTATCTTCTGTTGCTGTAGAACATCATTTTTGAAATATGGTTTACTTTCTTCAGATTTTGCTATGGTGAATTTTTCTCTCTGTATTTATCAGTTGTCAAATAAAACCTGGAAATTCCTCAAAACAATACAAAACACATAGTTACCTTCAGTGCCTAAATGCAGGGCATAAATTTGTCTTTGAGAAAATTGTTCCTCCAGTGAGAGGAAAGAGACTTTTTTAAAAAGTTTATTTATTTATTTTGAGAGATAGAGTGCAAGCATGAGAGGAGCAGAGAGAGAGAGAGAGAGAGAGAGAGAGAGAGAAAACCCCAAGCAGGCTCCCCACTGCCAGTGCAGAGCCTGCATCGGGGCTTGAACTCATGAACCGTGAGATCTTGACCTGGGCTAAAACCAAGAGTTTGACACTTTACCCACTGAGCCACCAGGCGCCCCAAAAGAGACTCTAATCTTTGAAGGTGGGAAATCTACACCAAGATGAGTTTGCATAAACAAAACTTACTAAAATAGCCCTTATGTTCCATTAGTTCTCCCCTATATTTCCTAGTCACTTCCCCACAATTTATTGTCCCTTGAAATCCAAACCCACTTTCTTTTGTTAAAAGAGTATAAAGCCTTCAAGTCTAAATGTTTCTTTGCTTTTCACTTGTTTTCTGTGACCTCCCATGCACATAAGCTAAGTGTCTTTTCTTCTGTTAATCTCTCTTTTATCAGTTTAATTCACAGGCTCCAGGTACAGAATTTAAGAGAGTGGAGAACATTTTTTTCCTTCCTAACACACTTATGTTCATAGCAACATTGTTTACAATAGACAAGAGTTGGAAGCAACACAAATATCCATCAACAGATGAATGGATAAACAAAATGGGGAATATTCATACAATGGAAGGTTTTTGAGCCTTTTTAAAAAGGAAGGAAATTCTGATACACGCTTGATAGCCTGTGTTACTCTTAAATATAAAACTGTCAGTTATTTACTAGCAAAAAAAAGGGGGTGGGGTATTCAGGAAGAGCAGAGAATTGACATCTGGCACCAGCAAGCTATGGCAAAACCATAGGCAAGTCTGCAGAGCAAAGGGGAGGAAGGCTTTTATATAGGAAAAGAGAAAGTTGGGAGGGTTGTTATATACAAAAAGTCCATTGGAGTAACTTAGGAGACTGAAATATAGGTGCTTTTCATTTGCTGAGCTGTGACTCTATCTCTTTGGCCAAGCTGTTGCTGGGGAAGGAGGAAAGCTTTACTTCCTCCTGCTGATCCACACAGTAAAGTAGGATCCATGGGCAGAGTCCATGTCTTCCTATTGGTCTGCAATTACAGATGAGTGATAGGGAATGAGAGCTCCCCCTGCTGGCCTCCAGACGCCACTCTAAACAAGGTTTTCTTTCATTAATTTTCACATTTGGATGCACCTTGGAAGACATTTGCTAAGTGAAATAAACCAGTCACAAAAAGACAAATACTGTATGATTCCCTTTATAGGTATCTACAGTAAATTCATAGAAACAGAAAGCAAAGTGGAGGTGGTTGCCAGAGGCTGTGGGAAGAAGGAAATTGGGAGTTGTTATTCAATGAGTATAAAGTTTCCGTTTACAAAATGATAAAGTTCTGAAGATGGGTTGCGCAGCAAGATGAGTACGCCTAACGCTATCAAATTGTACACTGAGAAACAGGTGAACATGGTAAATCTGATGTTATATGTGTTTTATTACAGTTAAAACACCCAAACAAACAGAGTTACCATATCGTCCTGCAATCTCACATCCAGCAGTTTTGGATACATACCCCGGAGAAATGGAAACATTATGTCCACACAAAACCTGTGCAGGAACATTCATAGCAGCATTATTAACAATAGCCAAAAAACAGAAACAAGGCAAAAAAAGTCCATCAACTGATGAATTGATCAACAAAATGTGGTATATCTACACAATGGAATATTATTCAGTTACGAAAGGAATGAAGTGTGCTAAGTGAAAGCAACCAGACATGAAAAGCTACATAGTATATGATTCCTGAAGAGTCATGTACAGAGAAAGAAGCATTAGTGTTTGCCTAGGGCTAGGGGAAAGAGGTGGGAATGGGGACAGACAACTAATGGATATAGTTCACGTTGAGGGCAAAAAAAAAAAAAAAAAAAAAATCCTAAAATTAGATTGTGGTGATGGCTGTATAATTCTGTGATATATTATAAGCCATTGAGTTATATACTTTATATGGGGGAAATCTATGAATTATATCTCAATAAAGATGTTTACAAAACTGAAAAAAATCATAAAGAAATATTTAGGTCTTAGCAAATTGCTGTGTTCTAATTGCTCTTGTAGCTTAACAGGAAAAAATCAAACAAAGCAGAGCCCCCTGACCTGACTGTCTGGTTAACTAAGGAGCGATTCTTTCCAGATTGTTCTGGGGACACCTGGCTGGCTCAGTTAAGCATCTGACTCCTGATTTTGGCTCAGGTCATGATCCCAGGGTCATGAGATGGAGCCCTGCTTAAGATTCTTTCTCTCTCCCTCTGCCCTTCTCCCCTGCTCATGTGCTCTCTCTCTCCCCCCCCCCAAAAAAAAAAAAGATTGTTTTAATTCCTGGGCTCAGCAATTCTGTCCAGAAACTTTATTTTTAACTCTGCCATAAATGTATTCCTTCTTTAGTTCCTGGGCGTCGTCAAGGTGAAGGACAGAAGAGACTATTTTCTAAGCATTTATTGGAAAGGAAATCCCTAACATTATACTGTATTGTCCCAGACAATATTATTTCTCTTTTGCCTCAATGTCATCATCTCTGAAATGGTAACAATAATGTAACCGGGTGGCAGAGGTGCAAGAGCAGCTGGGTCCGGGGGTCCCAAATAGACTAGGTTTGGCCATTTGCCACTGATAAAATCCAAAAGCAGGGAAAGGAAGGGGTGGGAAACAAAGGAATTTATTTCAGCGAGGCCAACACCAGGAAGACAGAGGGCCAGAGTCTCAAAGACTGTCTCCAAAGTGCCGAATATTCTTCTAGGTTTATATAAGGAAAATGTGGGACAAAGGTGGGTGGGTGCATGCGGCTGGGCAGCAAAGGTCAGGTCCATCATTGTCTTGGAGTCAATCACAAGGGGTGTTACTGGCTCCTTACTGCTTGGTGGGGGGGTAGTTTCAGTTCTTATCAAGGGACGCACTGCCCACTCGGGCTTTTGCCAGAGTTAAAGATAAGCTAGAAAGAAGAACTTAATTAGAAAATACAGGCTGAGGTCATAATGGAGGTAGAAGTCCTCTTTCAATAATAAATATCATTTCTGGGCACCTGGATGGCTCAGTCAGATGTTTATCAGACTCCATTTCTGTTCAGGTCATGATCTACCAGTTTGTGAGTTCAGTCCCCACACTGGAGCACAGAACCTGCTTAGGCTTCTCCCCCTCCCCGCCGCCCCTCCCCTGCCCTCTCTCTCTGTCAAAATAAAGAAATAAACATTTAAAGAAATAACAAATATCATTCCTGTCAGTTTACTGGGTGTCTCCAGTGGAAAACTAGTCATTTTTTTTTAACGTTTTTTATTTATTTCTAGGAGAGAGAGAAAGAGACAGCGTGAGCAGGGGAGGGTCAGAGAGAGAGGGAGTCACAGACAGAAACAGGCTCCAGGCTCTGAGCTGGCAGTCAGCACAGAGCCTGACGACGTGGGGCTTGAACCCACGAACTGCAAGATCATGACCTAAGGGAAAAGAAAGTCGGACGCTTAACCGACTAAGCTACCCAGGCGCCCCGGAAAACTAGTCATTTTAAGAGCACACTCTTATGGCTTACCTCTTCAGACTTCCTTTGCTGTAGGGGTAAAAAAGCTTCCATCTACTGTTTTAGGTTCTGTATCTATGTCTATGAATCAAACTGGCTTTTGAGAGGGATGCCTGGGTGGCTCAGTCAGTTAAGCATCAAACTCTTGATTTGGACTCAGGCTGTGGTCTCATGGTTTGTGAGTTTGAGCCTCGTATTTGCCTCTCTGCACTGATGGTGTGGGCCATGCTTGAGATTCTTTCTCTGCCCATGCTCTCTCTAAATAAATAAATTTAAAAAATTACCTGGTTTATGACAAACTAGCAGGAGAAAAGTATACACATTGTCTTCAATATTTTTTATGTAACCATGGGAGTCTTCGTGAGGAAAATGAAGACCCCGAGAAACAGTCAGGACCAAGAGCTTATATACTTTTTAAATAAAGAAACGATAAATTTGTGGAGAAGTGAAAAGACAAAGACATTTGAAGCAAAGGCAGTAAATTGTGTGAAAGTCAGTAGGATATATGTGGCGGAAATTACCAGAAGATCAGCGTTATTTTGGTAGGTCTGTTCATACAAATCCATTTCCACATCAATTCCCAGTGTCTAGTGACAATATTCTTGTCTGGCTGGTAAGGGAAGACACTTTTCTCATGGGAAATTTTTTGACCAGCTTTTAGTCAGAGAGCCCTTCCTGCATCTGCTTTCTCCAGTGCTTTCAGCTCAAAATAATCAATGTACCAAAGCAGCACATTTTAGGGTGGGGTGTTCTGGACCCCTCACCACCCTTGAGCTACTTTGCAATTTTGTAAATTGCAAATAACTCCTAGAAAATGCAAAATAAGTCTTGCCTATAGACGTGCAAATTAACTCTGCCAAACAAAGAGTGGCTTCCCTCTTCCCTGAGCCTGGGGGAAAAGTCAGATTATCATCCATTTGTAAATTCATTTTGACATTCCTTTATTCCATATAAATTTGTGTTTCTTTGACTTCTCCTTTAAACTGGTTGTAGCATTCTACCGATTCCCACATTAACAATTAATTTAATTTTTAACCTGTGCTGCTGTTGCTTCTAAGCTGTGAGAGACTCCTGTTATGATAGGAAAAGATAGGCTAAAATAGGCAGAGAGGAAAAGATTAGGATTTGAGGCCCCTGGGTGGGGAAAAAACATATTTTGGAACAATGCTGGGAGTGTCTGACCACTGCAAACCCCTTCAGGGTTAAGGTTCCTCTTAGGAACATAATAGACACCACCTACTCCTCTCAGAATTCCCTCAGGGATTTGACAAAAAACTTGGCTGAAAATAAGTAGACCATAAAACCTATATGACCCACAAGGAACGGTGTGGCCATAGACCACTCCTCACACAATGGCCAAGAGCCAGTCAGGAATGGACAACCCAGCCAATAGGGGTCAGACCTGAGAAGGAGCAAGGGGGAAGGGAAGGGGAGGGTGGTGGCCAAAACCTTATAAAACAAAGTCCCTTGTCCATAGTCAAGGGTATTCACATTCAAATGCCCCCTCTCCGCAAATAGAGCTTTCATACTATTCTTCCTTTCTGATAAACACTTTCATTTCTTTGCTACAACATGGATGGACCTAAAAACGTTTTGCTAAGTGAAAAAAAATCACAAAGGATCACTTATTGCATGATTCCATTTACAGGAAACAGCATCGTGATGGAGACCTACTTTAAGATCTCAGAGTCCATTTAAAGATTATTTTAAACTGAAGACTTTAAGACACAGCAGAAGCAGAAAGAAGCCTTTTCAGAGGCTCCCTAATCTAACTACAAGAAAAAGTCTTTTCTGGATTGAAACTGCCATAAACACCCTTGGGGTACCTCACTTCCGGAAAGAAGATGGGCCTCTCACAAGGGGAAGAGAAATGGCATAAACAAACTTTATTACAAACTCATACTTTCCCCCTTGCTTCCCTAAAAGCCCATTTGTCCTTCCTGAGGACAAATAAACCAAAAACCCCACCGCAGAAACTCTTCCCATAGAAACTCTCTGTCGCCCCCTTTCTTTCCTCTATTAAATTGATGTATAAACCCCAGTCTCTAGCTGTTCAGAGAGCCTCTTGAGCTGAATGGTCCTACATGCCTATAAATAAAACTTCTTTTCTTCTGTTCATCTGTCTATTGCTAATTCAAAGGCCCCGTTACTGAACCTAACTTGGTAGAGGAAAAATTTTCTCTGCCCAAACAGGCAAAGAGAATAGGTATATCTATAGAGAGACAAAAAGTGCGTCTGTACCTGCCTAGTGGATGTGGGCCGGGGTGTGTACTAGGGAAAATGGAGGATGACTTCTAACGGGCATGGGGGTTATTTTGTGGGTAGTGAAAATGCTTTCAAATTGATTGATAACGGATGCACAAACTGCACTAAGGGCCATTGAATTGTACACTTTGAATGGACAAATTGTATAATGTGGGAAGTGATGACGCTTGGTGATGGTGGGGTGGTCCGGAGCCAACAGCCAAGAAAGAATTCTTGAAGATGTTTTTGGTGCAAAAAGGTGATTTTATTAAAGCACAGGGATAGGACCCGTGGGCAGGAAGAGCTGCACTGGGGTCATTGCTGGTAACTCATATGCCCTCAGGTTGGGAAGGGGTCAGGGACAGAGTAAGTCTCTAAGGAATTTTGGAAGCAAGGTTTCCAGCACTTTGAGGGGCTAGCTATTGCTAGGGAAACACCATTTATTACCATTTAATAAAACCTCAGTCATGAGATCCTTCAGATATATATGGGGGAGGGCGGGGGAGGGCTAAGCTTGGAGTAAGATTGCCATCGTGTATCTTGGGGCAGTTGAGATAAAGGAAGTTGACTTAAAGGATCATGGAGGTTGGGATAATGTTAAGATAAGATTCTCTTTTGTCCCCAGCAAAGTGTCATCCTTGAGGCAGCTGAGTTCCTGGAGGGAGGTCACTCTGCTTGTTTCAAGGACTTGTCAATGGGCTATAAGCAGTAAGGGAATTTAATTTTTCATTTGCCTTAGTTTCCCACATCACCACAGTAAGCACTTTCCTTTACTCTTGAGGAGTCAGGAGTGTCCAAGGAATATCACACATATTTCCCCCTGGCTGGCGGGAGGGAGGCGGTCTATATTTTGCCCTCAGTTTGCCCCAAACTCCTTCATCAGGAATTAAATATCTCAATATAGTTTTTTTTTTTTAAATTCTCTAAGTCCTTTCTCTCAAATCCTCACCTTGATTTTTCTACCAATCCTGGATTGTCGTATCATGATTCTTATTCAGTCTTATCCTATATCAACTCCCTGGTGATTGAAAAAAATTGCTTAAAACCAAACTTCACATTTTCAGTATTTTGACTTATCTTCTGCCTCTGAGACACTGCCAAAGCTTTGTCCAGGTGGGGTGTTTCTCCATATTAAACTCAGCTTTGTCCTACTGACAGAAAGGGCTGGTTTGAGAGTCAGTTTGGGTGGGGAGGGGGTTTGGAGAGTCAGTTTGGGTGAGAGAGAGTTTAAGTGGAGGAGAGAGAGAGAACCCAAACCGGCTCCTCACTGTCAGTGCAGGGCTCACTGAGGGTCTTGAACCCAGGAACCGTGAGATCTTGTCCTGAGCCAAGTCAGATGCTTAATCAACTGAGCCACCCAAGCGTCCCTAGCATATTCACTATTTCTAAGTGTACCGTTTGGCATTAAATGCATTCATATTACTTACAACCCTCATCACTATCTGTCTCCAAAGTGTTTTCATTATCCCAAACTGAAACTTCATAACTATGTAACAATACCCTCCCCCCTCCCAGTGCTAGGTATCTATTCTAGGTGGAATCATGCAATATTTGTTCTTCTGTGTCTGGTTTCTTTCACTTAGCATAATGCTTTCCAGGTTCGTCCAGGGAGTATGTGTTGGAATTTCATCCCATAAACCCCTCAATTCATCCACATTCCAAACCTCAATTCATAATCTTTAGTCTTCTATCTTTTACTCTGTTTCATCCTCTCCCTCATTTCTGAAACACAAAGCTGATCTCATTCCTTCCCTGTTTCCAATTCTTTGGGTTTTGTTTTGTTTTGTTTTGAAGTAATCTCTACACCCAACATGGAACTCGAACTCACAACCCTGAGGTCAAGAGTCTCAACTGAGACTTCTAGGTGCCAACTGAGCCAGCCAGGTGCCCCTGATTCAAATTTTTTAATGTAAAAGTCAAGAACTGGCAATGCATGGCTGAAACTTCAGCTTTTCCAATATCTAGAAAATCAGAAGATTTTCCACGGAAATCCTAATTTCTGGCCTCTCTTGAAGAAGTGTATATCATCTTGCAACATTTCCTGCATTGCCAACTAGCAGTGACTACCCAGAGCCAAGTAACAACTTCTTCCACCCAGTCCGTCCTGCTCAGCCGGCTTTGTGGAGCCTGTAGACATCTGACTTCTTCACAAGCCATGTTTGAACAGTTCTTTGGGGCTACAGGAAAAAGTCAAGACAAATTGTCTCCTTAGGCAGCAATAGGTAAAGAATTAGACATCCAGGGATGCCTGGGTGGTTCAGTTGGCTAAGTGTCTGGCTCTTGATCTCAGCTCAGGTTTTTGCGGTTTTTTGGTTTTTGTCTTTTTGCTTTTTTGTTTTGTTTTGTTTTGAGCAGCAGGCAAAAGTTTATTAGAATATAAGATTAGAAAGGAAGAATAGAAGAAAAGCTCTCTTTACAGAGAGAAGGTGAATGTCCCTTGCAGCTCAGGTCTTGATCTCAGGGTTGTGAGTTCCAGCTTAGGGGGGTGGTGGGGTGTGTGTGAACGGATGGCTCCGCCCTGGGAGTGAAACCTACTTAAAAAAAAAAAAAAAAAGAATTAGGTGTCTATATCACCTTGGTGTGATCTTCAAAGCAGATCTTCAGAAGCAGGCTGAGATCTCTAGCATATTATTTATGTAATGAAAACTATTTATGTAAATGAAAACTATGTACACATTATAAGACGGTTCATGTTTTACAAGAACATGTTCCAATAGGGGCGCCTGGGTGGCTTAGTCGGTTGAGCGTCCGACTTTCGCTTAGGTCACGATCTCTCGGTTCGTGGGTTCGAGCCCCGCGTCGGGCTCTGTGCTGACTGCCAGCCCACAGCCTGGAGCCTGTTTCAGAGTCTGTGACTCCCTCTCTCTCTGACCCTTCCCTGCTCACGCTGTCTCTCTCTCTCTCTCCTAGAAATAAATAAAACATTAAAAAAAAAAGAAGAACATGTTCCAATAAAATGATACATATCAAACACATGCGAGCATTTGCGTAGGAAAATATGGGGAAGGGGGGTGGCTCCTGGGTGGCTTAGTCGGTTAAGCGTCCGACTTCGGCTCAGGTCATGATCTCACGGTTCGTGGGTTCGAGCCCCGCGTCGGGCTCTGTGCTGACTGCCAGCTCAGAGCCTGGAGCCTATTTCAGAGTCTGTATCTCCCTCTCTCTCTGACCCTCCCCTGTTTGCGCTCTCTCTCTCTCTCCTAGAAAAAAAAAAAAAAAAAAAGAAAAGAAAAAAGAAAATATGGGGAAAGGGGGATGGAGACTGGTGATACAGGGACATGCAGAAAGGAAGACAAACAAAAAAAACAGCTTTTCCCAGAGCAGTGATGGTGGTGTACTTTGAGCTGAGAAATACAATGAAATTTATTAGCTGTAACTGATCAAAAAAAGAAAAGCAAAGAAAAGAAAAGAAGAAAAAGAATTAAAACCAAGAAGCTAAAACTCCTTAGCAGTTTTATACTACTTTCCGTGATGGTCTTTGCTCGCCTTACCAGCCTCTCCTTCCTGTTCCCCCTCCCATGGTCCTGTGCTTGTGGCTTCCTTACCTGTCCCTCACCCTAAACCAGAATGGTAATTCTTTCTTTTGGCCTGCAGAGATTTGATCAACCCTTCAAAACTCAACAGGAATGTCACTTTTTAAGAACTTCTTCCCTGACATCTCCAGGCAAGCAATAGAGATCTTCCTTGTGATTTGTCCCTTACTCAACTTCAAATTACACTTTCATGTTGTTGTCATTATTTACATACAAATGTTTTCTGTATTGGCAAATGTCTCCTGCAATACTGTGTGACCCCCTTGAAAACACTGACTAGTCACTTGCATGTCCTTAGCACTGTCAGGACTGGGACCAAAGCAGATGCTTGATAAATAATTTGGGATCAGTGGAGCACCTGGGTGGCTCAGTCAGTTAAGCGTCTGACTTTGGCTCAGGTCACGATCTCCTGGTTCGTGAGTTTGAGCCCCTCACTGGGCTCTCTGTGGTCAGCACAGAGCCTGCTTTGATCCTCTGTCTGTCTGTCTCTCTCTCTCTGCTCCTCCCCTACTCTCTGCTCTCTCTTTCTCAAAACTAAATGGACATTAAAAAATAATAATAATTTGGAGTCACTGACCATCATGAAGCAGAAGTCTCTCCAAATTTTGGAGACAATATCGTATAATGGTTAAATGTACAAATTTTGAAATAACATGGATCTGTGTTTGGAATAGTTTCACCACTTATTATCTGTCTGTCCTTGGACAATTACTTAACCTCCCTAAATCTCCGTTCCTTATCTGTTAATTGAGAAAGAAAGACTGATAACATACCATTCTTATAGAGTTGACCTGAGCTTTAAATTAAGCATTGAATGTAAAATACAAGCCTTGGGGCACCTGGATGGCTCAGTCAGTAGAGCGTGTGCCTCTTGATCTCTGGGTGGTGAGTTCAAGTCCCACTTTGGGTGTAGAGCTTACTTAAGAAACTAAAATAAATAAAATACAAGCCCAGTTTCTGCCACTTTGGAAACCCTAAACGAATAGTAGTTATCATGATCAAGAATTTATTTTAGGGGCACCTGAGTGGCTCCATCGGTTGAGCGTCTGACTTCAGCTCAGATCATGGTCTCACAGTCTGTGAGTTTGAATCCTGCATCAGGCTCTGTGCTGATGGCTCAGAGCCTGAAGCCTGCTTCAAATTTTGTGTCTTCGTCTTTCTCTGTTCCTTCCCAGCTTGTGCTCTTTCTCTCTCTCAAGAATAAATAAACTTTAAAAATTTTAAAAGACAAAAAAGGAATTTATTTTAGTTCGAGTAAATAAAGTAAAGCTTCTACTGTGCCACTTGCAAATTGCTGCCTGATAGACATTATTATCTATTATCTGTAACACCTTTCAATGGCTGAAATATGTTTTCACTGGTTTATTTGTGTAGGGGATTTTTGCCAACTGAATTTGGGCTCCTTCTTATCAAGATTAATGAACCCTGTGGCCAAGACTTCTAGAATACCCAATTCCAATCATGGCCAAAGAGGCATTTTTCTCATTAAATTCATACATTTAATTGGGGCATTTAGACCATTTAAATTTAATGGAATTATTGCTATGACTGGATTTAAATCTAACATCTTATTTTTAAAAACATTTTTTAAATGTTTTATTTATTTTTAAGAGAGAGAAATAAAGACAGCATGAGCAGAGGAGGGCCCGAGAGAGAGAGAGACACAGAATCCGAAGCAGGCTCCAGGCTCTGAGCTGGCTGTCAGCACAGAGGCCAACGCGGGGCTTGAACCCACGAGTCGTGAGATCATGACCTGAGCTGAAGTTGGACGCTTAACCGACTGAGCCACCCAGACTGTGCCACCCAGGCACCCTCTAACATCTTATTTTTTTATTTGTTTTCCACCTCTCCCCCATTTCTACCGTCCTTTGGATTAACTGAGTCTGTTTAAGTTTCCATCTTATACCCCTTGTCGGCTTATTAAACATAACTCTTCGGTTTGTTATTTTACTGGTTAGTTTATGGTTTCCAGTCTCCATCTTTAACTTGTCACAGTCAACTTTTTAGTAATATTGTATTCCTATACATTTTAAGAAGCTTAAGACAATATATGTTCATTTGTCTTTTCCTGGGCTTTGTACTATCATCTACACTTTACGTCTACACACAATATAAACTTCCAATATATTATTATTATTGCCTAAACAGCTCATTATTTTTGACAGACATCTAAAATATAAAAAAAAAATTATATGCATATATGCCATTCAAACAGCTCTTCATTCCTTTGTGTAAATCTGAGTTTCTACGTGGCATAACTTTCTCTCTTCTGGAAGAACTTCCTTTAATTTTTCTTGTAGCATAGGTCTTCTGGCGATGAATTTTTTTATCTTTTCTATCTTTGAGAAAGTCCTTATTTTACCTTTAAAAAATGTATTGAGGTGAAATTCATATAACCTGAAAATCATTTTAATTTTTTTTAAAGCTTATTTATTTTTGAAAGACAGAGACAGAGACAGAGCATGAGTGGGGGAGGGGAAGAGGGAGAGGGAGAGGACATAGAATCCCAAGCAGGATCCAGGCTCCAAGCTGTCAGCACAGAGCCCAATGTGGGACTCGAACCCAAGAACCATAAGATCATGACCTGAGCCCAAGTGGGACAGTTAGCCGACCTAGCCACCCAGGTGCCCTAACCTAAAAATCATTTTAAAGGGAACAATTGCGTGACATATAGTACATTGACAATGTCATGCAGCTACTACCTCCATATAGTTCCAAAACATGTCCATCTCTCCCCAGTACTTAATACTTAATACTCCCAATACAATACTTAATGTACCCATTAAGTAGCTGCTTCTCATGCTTCCTCCCTCCAGCCCCTGGCAACCATCAATCTGCATTGTGTCTTTGGATATTTCATATAAAGAGAATTATTGCAATCTGTGGCCTTTTGCAACTATCTTTTTTCACTTAGCATTATGCTTTTGAAGTTTATCTGGTTGTAGCATGTATCAATACTTCATTCCTTTTCACGACGTTGTATGTATATACCACACTTTGTTTCTCTATCCATCCATTGATGCACATTTAAGCTGTTTCCACCTTTTGACTATTGTGAATAGTGCTGCTATGCACATTCATGTGCCAGTATTTGCTTGAATCCCTGTATCAGTTCTTTTATGTCACCTTTATTTTGAAAAGAATTTTGCCAGGCATCGAATTCCAGGTTGACGGTTATCTCCTTTGAATACGTTAAAGATGTTACCCCTTTCTCATACGGTTTGCAATGTTTCTGTCATTCTCATCTGATCCTCTAAACACAATATTTCTTTTTACTCTGACAGCTTTTAAGATTTTGTCCTTATCACTGGTTTTAAGCAACTTGATTTTGACGTGACTTGGTGTACTTTTTTTCCTGTTTCTTGTGATTGAGTGTCTTAGATCTTTGGGTTTATAATTTCCATCAAATTTGGACATTTTCAGCCATTCTACTCCTCCTCACCTCAGTCTCCTTTAGCACTCCTAATGCATGTACTCTATTTTAAAATTTTATAAAGTTCATTTTATTTATTCATTCATTCATTCATTTATCTTGAAAGAGAGAGAGAGAGCAAGGGAGAGGGAGAGACAGAGAAAGAGAAAGAGAATTCCAAGCAGGTTCCATGCTGTCAGTGCAGGGCCCGATTCTGGGCTGGAACTCACAAACCATGAGATCATGACCTGAGCTGAAATTAAGAGTCAGACACTCAACCGACTGAGCCACCTGGGCACCCCAATGCATGTACTTTAGATCCCTTGAACATGTCCCTAGCCCACTGATATCTCGTTTTCATTTTGGATATTTTCTATTGTGTGTCTTTAAATTCATCATTTTTTCTTTTGTAGTGCCTAATCTGTTGTAATTCCATAAAATATATTTTTCATCTCAGACATTGTGATTTAAATCTCTAGAAGTTTGATCTGGCCCTTCTTAGTATTTCCATAAATCTACTTAATGTGCTCAGTTTCCTTTCTACCTTGTTGAATATATGGAATACAATTGCAATAACTCTGCTGTTCTTATTTATTCTATTACTTGTGTCATTTATGGATTTGTTGCTATAGATTGGTTATTCTCCTCATGATACATTATATTTTCCTGCACCTTTGCATGCATAGTCATTTTTTATTAAGTGCCAAACAGTATGAATGTTTCCTTTGGGGAGTTAGATAGTTTTGTATTCATATATGTATTTTATTTATTTATTTATTCATTTATTTATTTATTTATTTATTTTTATTTTAGAGTGAGAGAATGAACGGGGGAGGGGGCAGAGGAAGAGAGAGAGAGAGAGAGAAGGAGAGAACCTTAAGCAGGCTCCATGCTTGGTGTGGAAACTTACAGTCCCGAGACTCTGAGATTCTGACTGAACTGGAATCAAGAGTCAGACGCTCAACTGACTGAGCCACCCAGGTGCTCCTCATATGTGTATTCTTGAGCTTTTTTCTGGGATACAGTAAACATACTTGGAGCACTTTGGTCCTCTCTTTCAAGGGTGAGGATGGCTTTTAAAGTGTGTTAGGTAAGACCAGCACAGCCTTTAGTGAGGGCTGGCTTTTGCCACTACTGAGACCATGTTCTTCTGGGCATTATTCTTTTTTTTTTTTTTTTTTTTTACAAATAGTTTATTGTCAAGTTGGTTTTCATATAACACCCAGTGCTCATCCCCAGAAGTGCCCTCCTCCATGCCCATCACCCCCCCTCCCCACACATCCATCAGTCCTCAGTTTGTTTCTCAGTATTTCAAGAGTCTCTCATGGTTTGCCTCTCTCCCTCTCCCCCACCATTTTCCCCCTTCTTCTCCCCCATGGTCCTCAGTTAAGTTCCTCCTAATCCTCCTATACGTGCAAACATATGATATTTGTCCTTCTCTGCCTGACTTATTTCGCTCAGCATAACACCCTCAAGGTCCATCCATGTTGCTACACATGGCCAGATTTCATTGTTTCTCATTGCCATGTAGTATTCCATGGTATAGATAAACCACATCTTCTTTTTTTTTTTTAATGTTTTATTTATTTCTGAGAGAGAGAGAGAGAGAGAGTGAGCAGGGAAGGGGCAGAGAGAGAGGGAGACACAGAATGCAAAGACAGGCTCCAGGCTCTGAGCTGGCTGTCAGCACAGAGCCCAACACGGGGCTTGAACCCACGAACCGCGAGATCATGACCTGAGCCGAAGTCGGACGCTTAACCGACTGAGCCACCCACGTGCCCCAAACCACATCTTCTTGATCCATTCGTCCGTTGATGGACACGTAGGCTCTTTCCATGTTTTAGCTATTGTTGAGAGTGCTGCTATGAACATTGGGGTACATGTGCTCCTACATCAGCATTTCTGTATCCCTTGGGTAAATTCCTAGCAGTGCTATTGCTGGGTCATAGGGGAGTTCTAGTGTTAGTTTCCTGAGGAACCTCCACACTGTTTTCCAGAGAGGTTGCACCAGTTTACATTCCCACCAACAGTGTAGGAGGGTGCCTTCTGGGCATTACTCTACCGCATGTCCTTTAATTATCAACTTCTTTCCCTTCTGGCTGGTGGGAACACAAAGTATTCTTAGCTCTTTGTGAGGTCCAGGGACTATTTCCTCTAGTCCTTTTGGGTGGCTCTTCCTCACACTTGAGTAGTTTCCTCCTATTTGAGCCCTGATGTGTGCTCAGCTGAACCCACGAGGGGCCTCTCTACAGATCACTGGAGCCTCTATCCCTATCTCTGCTCTCTTCCCTCTCTAGAGCTCTGCCCTGTGGACTCTAGCCCCCGTCTGGGCCCCCCAACTCCAGCTGCCACCCTCAGGGAGCCCGCTAGTTTCACCTGGATTTCTACTGTGTGTGTTACAGCCTCTGTGCAGTAAGATGGGTCCATAGTAGGCTCACCGCATTTGTTTCCCTCCACTCTCAGGGATCATTGTCCCACATTGTCCGATATCTGTTGCATGTGTGTACATGGTCTGTTTCTGCAGTTGTTTCATAAGGGAGGGTGACTGTTACTACATGTTGGCCCGAAGAGGAAGCCTCCCTTCCACATAATTTAATTCAATTCTTTTTTTTTTTTAATTTTTTAATGTCTTATTTATTTCTGAGAGAGAGAGACAGCATGAGCAGGGGAGGGTCAGAGAGAGAGGGGGACACAGAATCTGAAACAGGCTCCAGGCTCTGAGCTAGATGTCAGCACAGAGCCCGATGCGGGGCTCAAACCCACGAACTGTGAGATCCAGACCTGAGCCGAAGTGGGACGCTTAACCGACTGAGCCACCCAGGTGCCCCAATTTAATTCAATTCTTAATTACTCTGTGGTAGATACTATCATTACAGATGAGGCATCTGAAGCTTGGAGAAATGAATAACCTTGCACAGAGGTTTGCATGGTATATGATTTGTGGGCACTAAAACAAAACAAGAAAGCAAAAGATACAAAACTCTCTCGATAGACAGTAAAGTGGTAAGTCAAGAACTGTGCAAAAATCCTCTGGCCCCCAATCCTGGGCCCTCCCTGCCCCATCACTACCTCGGGGCAGTGCTTCTCAGGGTTAAGTCCTCCTGCACTACAAACACCTGGAGGGCTGGAATAAAGTGCCTGTTTCCGGGTTCCATCCCTGATACACTGAATCAAAATCTCTGGTGTGACTCCTTAGAATGTGCATTTCTAGGGGCGGCTGGGTGGCTCTCAGTTGGTTAAGCATCCAACTTCATTCAGCTCAGGTCATGATTTCACCACCCCAGGATGGGCTCTGTGCTGACAGCTCAGAGCCTGAAGCCTGCTTCGGATTCTGTGTCTCCCTCTCTCTCTACCCCTCCCCCATTCACGCTCTGTCTCTCTCTCTCTCTCTCAAAAATAAATACAGGTTAAAAAAAAGTGTGTATTTCTAACAAATTTTCCATAACTTGCCTTAAGAAATAGACAAGGTTCCACAAGAACTTTTGCTTTTATCTTCTCTCAAATCTCTCCAAGAATCTCTCTCTAGTTCCTCTTTCTGCTTTCTTCAACCTTCCTTTGTATTTGGCCTTGTCTTCTTAGAAAAAAATATTCAATTTTCTCCCAACTGAAAAAAATTAAAAAGGCTCTTTTAGTTCTAGTTACCTGATGCCAGAGCCTTTCTCTTTCACATTTAAGCTTTTCTTAATGAAAATTTTTGAACTGAAGTGTAACATATGTACAGAAAACCCACAGATTTTAAGTGTAGAGCTCAATAAGTTTTCTAAGTGAACCCATCCATGTAACTCCCAGCCAGATCAATAAATAGAATGTTAGCAGCAACCTAAATGTCCTCCTCGTATCCCTTCCACCTTCCTTCCCAAATATGAACATTAATATGATTTCTACCACCTTGATTAGTTTTGCCTGCTTTTTGCCCTTCTATAAGTAGAACTGTACAGTGTGCATACTCTCGTGTTTGGGTTCTTTTATCTAATTTAATATTTATGAGATTGATCCATTTTCATTCATACTCTACCTTATAAATATGTTAAACTTTTTTAATCCATTTACTGTTGATGCATGTTTTAGTTGTTTCCAGAATTTGGCAGTTGGAAACAAGGCTGCTATGAATATTCCCCTGTATGCCTTTCGGTAAACTGTGAAGTGAGAGGGAGCACAGTCTACAAAATCACCCTTATTTCTGACACTATTTGCGAGTTTAAGAGTTCCCAGGACTGGGGCGCCTGGGTGGCTTAGTCGGTTAAGCGTCCGACTTTCGCTTAGGTCATGATCTCGCTGTTCATGGGTTCGAGCCCCGCATCGGCTCTGTGCTGACTGCCAGCTCAGAGCCCGGAGCCTGTTTTGGAGTCTGTGACTCCCTCTCTCTCTGACCCTCCCCTGCTCACGCTCTCTCTCTCTCTCGCTCTCTCCTAGAAATAAATAAAAATATTTAAAAAAAAAAAGAGTTCCCAGGACCTCCCCTAGTTTCAATAATTTTCTAGAAAGACTCATAGAACTCATTAAAAGCTATTATACCCATGGCTTCAGTTTATGCTGCTGCATTTCTTTCTTTTTTTAATAAAAGTTTTTTTTAATGTTTTTATTTATTTGTGAGAGAGGGAGAGAGACAGTGTGAGCAGGGGAGGGTCTGAGAGAAAAGGAGACACAGAATCTGAAGCAGGCTCCAGGCTCTGAGCTGGCTGTCAGCAGAGAGCCTGACGCGGGGCTCGAACCCACAAACCGTGAGTTCATGACCTGAGCTGAAGTCGGATGCTTAACCGACTGAGCCACCCAGGTGCCCCTTATTTTTTTTTAATGTTTATTTATTCTTGAGAGAGAGACCGAAGGAGACAGAGAATCCCAAGCACTGTCAGCGTGGAGCCTGACCACTGGGCTCGAATCTACCAACCGTGAGATCATGATCTGAGCTAAAATCAAGAGTTGGATGTTTAACTGACTGAATTACTCAGGCACTCCTGAAGGTTTTATTTTTTTAAGTAATCTCTACACCCAACATGGGGTTCAAACTTACAACCCTGAGATTTTGATCTTGATCGTGCCTGCTCCAGACTGAATAGCCCCAATGCAACTTCATTTCTATGTGCTTCCCTGGGTTATCTATTTTACTTCCATCATTGCAAGCACCATCTATATGCCAACAACTCCTAGATCTGTGCTGTCACCCACATCCTCTTGTGAGTCCAGATCCAGTTGCCTAATGAAATCTGTCCACTGGGGTATATTTGGCAGGGACCTGGAACTCAACATGTGTAAAACTGTATTTGTCTTCCTCCACGATTCCTACCTCTCCTGCATTTCCAATGTCAGTTAATGACCTTTCCATCCATCAGGTTGGCTAACCTAGAAGCATGGAAGCATTCCTGTGCCTTTCTTCTCTCTACCTCTTCACCCAACCACAAGTCCTTAAGTTGCTTCCTGCTTGTTTCCAAACTGTTTTCTGCAGATTCAGGCTTTATCATTCCTGTATAATGGGAACAACCAGCCTCCTGCATCCACATTCACTATTGCCAATTTTGTTTGCTTCAAATCCGTGTGTCTTCATGTTATCAGAGGGATCTTTCATAAATGTGATATCATCATATCATTTTCCTTCAAGTTCCTCACCAGTTCCTTGTCATTTCCAAGGTAGTGTCCAACCTTCATGGAATGACATAAAAAGCTATGATCTAACTGTCTATTTCACCTTCTATTGATTTATTCACTTGTTCTTTCAACAAATATTTGAGTACCTACTCACTAGACTCACCTAGACACTGTGCTGGGCACTGGGGGTGTGAAAAAGAACAAAGCAGCAATGGTCTTCCCCTAGTTTAATAGGGTAAACAGAAAATTAAATATGTAATTATAATTTAGTAGGATGACAATTTTGATAAGTTCTAGGTGCTCCAGGAGCTCAAAGGAGGACCTGGGGGCTAATTGGGAAGGGTTTCACAGAGCTGTGGTGGTGAGAAGGACAGTCCCAGGAGGAAGGTGTACGTGCATGTGGAGGGGACAGGTGGAGGCAGAGGGAATGTCACATGAAGACCTGAAATAAAGAGAAACATTGGTGTGTTTTAGGAATTATGACTGAAATATTGAGTACAGAGAGATGTGATAAAAGAGACATGTGGACACAGGTTCACAGAGTCTTTATAAACCATTTTAAAGATAAAGAGTTTAGGGGCACTTAAGTTGGTTAAGTGTCTGACTTCAGCTCAGGCCATGATCTCACGGTTCATGAGTTCAAGCCCCGTGTCGAGCTCTGTGCTGACAGCTAGCTCGGAGCCTGGAGCATGCTTCGGATTCTGTGTCTCTCTCTCTCTCTCTGACCCTCTGCCGTCTCTCTCTCTCTCTCTCTCAGAAATACATAAAAAATTAAAAAAAAAGATAAAGCATTTAGGTTCTGTCCTGGTGAGAATAGGAGCCACTGAACAGTTTTAGCCAGGGAGAAGAATAATCAGATTTCCTTTTTCTAAAAGCTCTATCTGCTATGAAGGGAATGGGTTAGAGTGAACTGACTGGAGGCGGGAAAACTTTTGCATAATTTAGGTGAAAGGCAATGGTGGTGGTAGAGATGGATCAAGAGTGGGTTTGAGAGATTTTTAGGAGAATAGAATCAAAACTACAGTTGACTAATGAGCCACGGGGTTCCCCTTATGTGTGGATTTTCTTTGATAAATACAGTATACTATTGTAAATGTATTTTCTTTACCTTATGATTTTCTTAGCATTTTCTTTTCTTTAGCTTACTTTATTACAGTGCAGTATTGAATACACATAACACGAACAGTCTATTAACACATATTTTCTATATCATCAATGAAATTTCCAGTCAATAGCAGGTTATTAGTGGTTAAATTCCCACGGCCCTGGGATCATGACCAAACTTGAAATCAAGAGTCAGCCACTTAACTGAGCCACCCAGGTGCTCCGGATTGCTTATGTTAATCAAAATAAAATTCCAAAAGAAAAAAAAAAGTCACTCCGGTGTAATCAACAGTTGAAGAGATTTACTCCTATGGGGGCAAAAAGAACCCTTAGGAATACCTCCTCTTTGTAATGACTTCAGTGGTGGAGTAAATAAAGCCATAGATTTATGAGAAAAGGAAACTTGAGTGGATATTCCTAGATTTATATTGAGTAATGACAAGATTATTGGAACAAGAACAGAGATTCCTCCCTTCAGGAATTTACATGTATAAATCCTAGAGTGGCCCTTTATTTACTTAAAAAAATTTTTTTTTAATCTGTTTTTATTTCTGAGAGAGAGAGCGGGAGAGAGAGAGAGCGCATGCGCGCACGCGACAGTGTGAGCAGGGGAGGGTCAGAGAGAGAGAGAGAGAGAGAGAGAGAGAGAGAGAGAGGGAGACGCAGAATCTGAAACAGGCTGCAGGCTCTGAGCTGGCTGTCAGAACAGAGCCCAAAGCGGTGCTCGAACCCACAAACCCTGAGATCATGATCTGAGCCGAAGTCGTTTGCTTAACCGACTGAGCCACCCAGGCGCCCCTAGGTTGGTTCTTTGGGGCTTCCCTTCTGATTGCTGCATTCCCTTCTCTGATCTTGTTAGTCTCCACTTGGAGAATCCTCTTTCTGGAACAGAAGGTAAGGTTTCAGCAGGCTTGGGGCACGGGGCTGGAAGTTGGGCCAGGGAGAAGAGGCTGACAACTCCCAGCCCACTTAACTGGAAGAGAGTCAGGGGTACTGGGCATTTGCTTTACCACTGGCCTTGAGTGAGTCACCTGACACCTGGGCTTCATGGACCACAAATAGGAGATTGCACTAAATAGCTTCTAGTGTAAAAATCTGATTCTACAGGTGATCTTAGCACTAGCAGCTCTAAGCACAGAGGTAGAGGAAAATAGGAAGGGAAAAGAAGAGAAGACATAGGAAGTGAGATATAAAAGGCTTGGAATAGAAGAGGAAAGAAAAGGTTGTAGGTGAGGCTTAATGTGGACCCCAAGGAATCGCCATCCCCGGGGTAAAAATAGATTGGTGGCGATGGAGACGAAAAGGTTTTATTTCGCTTTTTTTTTTTTAAATGTTTTATTTATTTCTAGGAGAGAGAGAGACAGCATGAGCAGGGGAGGGTCAGAGAGAGAGGGAGTCACAGACTGAAACAGGCTCCAGGCTCCGAGCCGGCAGTCAGCACAGAGCCCGACGCGGGGCTCGAACCCACGAACCACGAGATCATGACCCAAGCGAAAGTCGGACGCCCAACCGACTAAGCCACCCAGGCGCCCCGGTTTTATTTCACTTTATTTAAAAATTTTTAATCCCAACCATCACTTTGCCGTCAGAGTACACACTCAATGCAGCCAAACTGCATAGCGAATTGCCCTGTTCTTAATGTTCTTGGAATAAACCCATCTTGCTTAACACCCTTTGCTTACAGAAATCTCCAACTAGATAAACCAAGGTGACCTCTATTTCGTTCTCCTGTTGTTAGGCTTCGTAGGATTTTAGAAGGACAAGCAACCATGCAGGAGTCAGCTGGGGAGGGCAAAGAACCGGGTGAGGTATCGGGCAGGACTGGACGAGGAAAGCGGTCTGGGAAGAGCGCCCGGCGGTCCTCGGCGTCCGCGCACGTGGCGCGGGATGGGCGGGGCCCCGCTCGCGGACTGCATTTCCCAGGCTCAGCCGCCCCGCGTGGCCCCGCCCCCTCCGCCGCTGCGGCCCCGCCCCCTCCACCCGGGGCTGCGCGGCGTGGCTCGGCTCGTCTCCGCTCGGCTCGTCTCCGCTCGGCTCTGCGCCCGCCCGACTTCCCAGCGGCCCCGTGCGGCCCGGGCATGCCCAGTGCGGGCGCAGCGGCCCCGGCCCTGGGAGCGCCCGGGCGGCAGCTGGCGGCCGGGCGCGGAGGGGCCAGGAGGAGACGAGCGGGCCCGCGGTGGGCGAGGGGCCGGGCGGCGGAGCGGCCGGGTAGGTGCAGACTGGCTGGGCCAGGCCCCTGGCGGCGCGCTAGGGGCGCGCGGCTGGGGCCCTGCGAGGCGGGGGCTCGTGAGGGCGTCCGAGGACAGCGAGGCCCCGAGCGCGGAGGTGCGGGGTTCCGGGTAGGGGCTTCGGGAGGGGACCCCTGGCTGGAAGGTGCGGGCCCGAGCGGAGTCGGGCCGGGGCGCGGGACGCAGCCCGCCACCCGGCGCGAGGCGCTGCCCCAGGTGCGGCGCGTCTATGTTTAGCTCTGCGTGTGACCGGAGGTGAGCGTGCCCCGCACCTCGTGCACTGCTGGGTTGCGGGGGGAGACTCGTTTCCGGTCGAAATTGGCAAGGAGCTACCGCGGAGACGCGTCCGACTCCGTGGACTCGAGGCAATCCGTGGAGCCCCCGTGAGAAGTGAGGATGCTCTCACCCTTTCTGTACTTGGTGTGGTACAGAAAGCTTCCTGCTTTCCGGCCTTGGGCTTGGCTTAGGAATGAAAGGACAGGACTGTGCCTCAGATGCTTAATAAGTTTTCATGACTGCTGGGAATCTAATGGCCGTCGGTAGATCCAGGCTCAAGAGAAGTTGCCCATGGGATGCTCGGGCTAAAGAAACGAATTGCAAAGCTGAAGGGAAAAGAAGCCCCGATGGAGGGTCAGAATGCCAGAGTTTTGAAGTTCGCAGTAGCCTTTTACTTACTGTGATCTTGAGCAAGCCATTTAAGTTCGGAGACTCAGTTCCTCCAGCTGCAAAGTGATGAGAACCAGATCCATCTTCTTTCCTTCCAGCTCGATTGTAAAATTCCTCCTGTGTGGTCTTAAATTGTGGCAAGTGCTGTTTTTCTCCATGCTTCAGCTTTTTGTCAAGCTGGGCAATTTCACCAAGGATTCCTGAAGGAAGGGTGTTAGGTCTCCGTAGAAAATTGAAGTGACTTGTCCTGCCAAGGCTGCTGTTGGCCACTAGGTCACCTGCCACTTGTACATGCGGAAGCCAGGTGTTCATGGCCACAGTTCATATAACGCAGCTGTTTTACTGGAGGAGAACTGCCGTGCTTTCACGCTACTTGTCCGTGCCCTGTGAGAAATCCAAAGTGATTGGCTTCCTTAAACTCCTAAGCTAGTTTATTCTTTAGTGGGATTCTGTTTATGTAGAAGTGACTATTTTCATGTTACAGCTATGGAGAATTTTAAGATCCTTAATTTATAGATGAGAAGGCAGCTGGTTAAGAATGAATCCATGATAGTGTTTACAAACTAGTATCATGTATCATCACTGAACAGTTACTATTCACCTGGCAGGGAGTTATCCTCTCACTCAGGTATTTTTATTTTCAACTAGGAGTATTAACAGATGTTTCTTACCCTAGAAACCTCTTTATTCCGAAGTAATGGGATTTGACCTCAGGAGCAGATGGTACACGTGGTGCTGTGAAAGTTGCCTTCCTACCACTATATTCCTTGTTCTTCTGGTTCTGGGTGGCACTAGTCCAGTTGGGTCAAAGTACAGTTTGAAGTGGTTATATACGTGACAGACAATGTGCTTATGATTTGAAAGTTTTATACAAGATGCTTGTGAAATTCTGTCATAATTTTTGAAGCTAGATTTCTCATTCACTTGAGACCTACATAAAATGAGAAAGCTATAGTGTTTTTGTTTAAAAATTTTTTTTAGGGGCGCCTGGGTGGCTTAGTCGGTTAAGCGTCCGACTTTCGCTTAGGTCATGATCTCGCGGTTCGTGGGTTCGAGCCCCGCGTCGGGCTCTGTGCTGACTGCCAGCTCAGAGCCTGGAGCCTGTTTCAGTCTGTGACTCCCTCTCTCTCTGACCCTCCCCTGCTCACGCGCTCTCTCTCTCGCTCTCGCTCTCTCTCTCTCTCTCCTAGAAATAAAAATAAAATAAAATGTTAAAAAAAAATTTTTTTTTTTTTTAATGTTTTATTTATTTCTAGGAGAGAGAGAGACAGCGTGAGCAGGGGAAGGTCAGAGAGAGAGGGAGTCACAGACTGAAACAGGCTCCTGGCTCTGAGCTGGCAGTCAGCACAGAGCCCGACGCGGGGCTCGAACCCACGAACCGCGAGATCATGACCTAAGCGAAAGTCGGACGCTTAACCGACTAAGCCACCCAGGCGCCCCTGTTTTAAAAATTTTTAATGTTTCTTTTTGAGACAAAGACAAGAGCGTGAGCGGGGGAGGAACAGAGAGGGAGGGAGACACAGAACGTGAAGCAGGCTCCAGGCTCTGAACTGTCAGCACAGAGCCCGACGCAGGGCTCCAACTCACAAACTGCGAGATCATGACCTGAGCCAAAGTCGGACGCTCAACTGACTGAGCCACCCAGCCACCCCTAGAAAGCTATAGTATTAAAAAGAATGTTTATACACTTGAACTTTTTTGACCTAGTTTATAGTCCATTATTTCTTGCATGCTAATAAAATTGTGTGTGTATATATATAGTTGAAAACAGAGGGAGGCCTATTTGATGGTCTAGGTGGACAGGTTCACACTGTACCTTAAGCTTACTTGTATACTAGAGAACCCTGTGCATGAAGTGCATACTTAGGAATTTTTCCTAGAATTTTCATCTTGCTCTTCTGTTTTCATTCAACTGTTTGAGGTTATACATCGAGCATAAGTATCGCTTAAGAGGATACTGAAATGTAATTTCAGTCACCAAATCCTCAAGTATTTGGGATGTGTAGGAGGGATAGTTAGGGCCATCAAGGCCCATAGAGGAGACTCTGGTCCAAGAGCACACTTAACCCCATATAAAAGTGAAAGAGTGGGAAGTAACTTAAAATTTGTATTGCTTGGGGCACCCAGGAGGCTGCCAGGTCATGCATGATCTCACGATTGTGAGCTTGACCCCACATCCAGCTCCACACTGAGCATGGAGCCTTCTTGGGATTCTCTCCCTCCCTCTCTCTCTCCTCATCCCTCCCCCCCCACCCCCCCACCCCCGTTTCTCCCCTGCTCACATGGTTACTTTCTCTCTCAAAATAAACATTTAAAGAAAATGGTGTTGCTTTCAGGTTTCAGCTGTTACAAGTGTCCTTAGTATCTTCGGGAGTGCCAGAACCTGGTGCGCTCTTAGTAGAGCTGTACGTGGAAAACAGCATCAGGTAGAAATGTATGTGAAGTAACTTATCTGTATTATGCTCCATCTGTTTCCAGGTCCTTCATGATGAAAGATTCTGAGACGCTTCTCTCTCCTCTGTGTAGTTGGTAGTTTGGGTGGTGAAGAGATGGCTGACAGTGTCAAAACCTTTCTCCAGGACCTCGCCAGGGTGAGTATGTCATTGAGTCATCGCTTGGTCTTTTTGCTACAGGAGCTGACTAGGAAATCTTTTAGGTTTTGGGAGGGATTTTTATTAAATTTGTTGGGTTCTTCACATGCAAGTTTTCATTCTCATCCATACTACTCAGGAGATTAAGTATGATTTTGCGTCTTCCGGAAGCTTGGGAGACCTATCTACTGCATGTCTCTAGTGTTGGAATGTTGGGGAGTTTGGCTCCAGAGCTTTTTCTTTAAAAAACTTATTAGTGGGGGTGCCTGGGTGGCTCAGGTAAGCATCCAACTTTGGCTCAGGTCATAATCTCTCGGCTCATGAGTTTGAGCCTCGCTGCAGGCCCTGTGCTGACAGCTCAGAGCCTGCACCGTGCTTCGGATTCTGTGACTCCCTCTTCCTCTGCCCCCTCTGCCCCTCCCCAGCTTTTGCTCTGTTTCTCTCACTCTCAAAAAATGAATAAACATTAAAAGAAATAAATAAAAAGCTTTTTATTTTGGGGGCACCTAGGTGGCTCAGTCATTAACTATCTGACTTTGGCTTATGTTATGAGCTCACATTCATGAGCTCAAGCCCTTGAGCATGAACCTTGCTTGGGGGTGAGCCTTCATTCTCTATCTCACTCTCCTCTCACTCTTTCTCTGCTCCTCATGGGATTATCTCTCTCTCTGCCCCTCCCTGACTTGCGCCCTCTTTCTTTCTCTCAAAAAAAAGAGTATATTGATACTTCTATTAAAAAAAAACACCCAACCTTTTAGTTAGAATAATTTTAGACTTACAGAAAAGTTGCAAGAGAGTACCAAGAGTTGCCCTGTATCCTTCACCAGCTTCCCCTAATGTAATTTTATGTAACCTTGGTCCACTGGTCAAAATTAAACAGTGAACATTGATACAGTACTATTACCTAAACTACTTTATTCACATTTGCATCACAGAACCTATTTTCTCCCCATTCTACACGGTGCAGATGATGATACTCTAGGAAACTGTCCCTTAAATATCTGTTAAGGATTTAGTAACCCAAATTAACCACAAGTACACAGTTCCGTCATAAGTGGATGTCTGAGGCTTGATTCCCTGGTTGTAGCCCATGTAGCTGTATTCCTGGGAGCAGGGGAGAGGCCCATTCACATGGGTGATGGGGGGGAGTGTCCTTCCTCAATGGGAGTGTGCCGGAGGCCGCGCCGGCTCCGACAGGTCCAGGGGTCCCTGAAGGATGGACGGTGTCGGCGAAAGAGAGTGAGAGAGCCCCGAGATCCTTTCTGATCACCAGGCAGGCATCTCTGTCCTGTCGGTTTTGGTGTCTTTATTTATAGGTTAAATGATAACATGACATCAGAAAAAGGAATTTTTACAATGGATAGCTCTTTGTGATAAGATGCTTTAGAAAGTGTACAGAAGCAGGTTTTACAGAAATATTCTTGCAGAACTATTGCAATTATAGTGAGGTTAAGTAAATCTTATAACTAGAGAATTAGGGTATTCTTAGTAAAAGACAGGATACATATTTGTTCTAAGTTAATAACGCTAAGGTTAGGTCATAGGTTAAGTGTATAGATGGGCTAAGAGTCATTCTGTCTGACTCTCAAATGTATGTTTTTGAGTTGGTTAATAAGTTGTTTGTGGAAACCTATTTGATGCTGAATGTGTGAACACCATGGAGGCCCTAAATGTGTCAGCCTTTTGTTTGTGGGTAATGCTTTAGCTACTCTCTTATCTATCCTCATCCTAGCCACCTGTAAGGGAGGGTGTTTGCAGAAAGTAGGCCTTGGGGAAGGGACTGCCCTACATCACCAATTAGGAGAAGGTGTAAGTATTAACTTAAGTTCTGCCCTTATCTGTACCTTAACTCTAAATTAGGCTCTTTGTCTCGGGGCCAGGCTCAGTTGTAATTCTTGTGTTCTTAACCCCCTAAGTCTTGGATCTGCAAGGCCCTCAGGAAGAGCCTTTTGACAATCATCCGTAGAGCTTTCATCTAAAATCTCTCTTGTAAAGGCAGGAATATGCTTTTCCTTATGAGGTATCTGTGTTCAGAATATGGGTCTGATATGGAATATTGTGAGGCCTGGTCAATACCAGCACAACATGAGCCAGTAGTAGCAGGAGATATCAGTTTTCATTTCTCATGGCAGTAGCTGTGCAAACACTGCCATTTCCTTGCTGTGACTGCCATCCATAGAGGCCAGTGCGGCTCCCAGCAGGAGTGCTTAAAAGTTTATTACACTTTTGAGTGAAAGAGGGAATTGGAGTATCTCAGAAGGATCAAAGAGACTTCATGCAATGAGATCTACTTTAATACTTTTACCTCATCTTGCCATTCTTGTGCTGTAAAATTCCAGCTCTGGATCAGGTCTACGATGTATTTAATGTGTGCTCCGGTAGACTGTAAACCTCTCAGAGGTGAGGATCCCGTCAGCTACCTTAAATATTTAAACAATTGGTGGAAGATTTAGAGCTTAAAAGCAAAATAAGACCTAGTAAGTCAAAGATCAGGTGCACACTGCCACTTTATGCTATCAGTGGTTGGTACGTAACCATTTGCCCATTCCCGTTTTTATGTGTCCTGGCAGTTATCTCTCAAGTTTGTTTAGCTAATAATAATAGTTAAGGATTCCATTTTTGGGTCCAGCTTGGCCTTTGCTTCCAGAATTAATGTCTTTTTCCTGCCTTTTCTTTGTGAGATTGAATACCCCAGTGCTGCCATTCTGTCCTGGAAATAAACCTGTTGGGGCACGTATTTTAAACTTTTTTTGGTTTTTTGGTTGTATACTCTTCCTGCTAACTTACACATTTCTTGAGCATTTTTATATGACCAATGTCTGACTCATTGAAGATGTTTAATATGTGGATGGATGGATGGATGGATGGATGTAGATTTTGGAACTGGGTGATAGGCACTAACTGAAACTTTTCCGCCATTGGACCTCTTCCAATACGGTTGTCAAGAGCCTGTGTCACTGTCTGAATAGACTTAACCTTCTCCCCTATCCGTACACTCTTCAAGGACATGTTTTTCTCCACCTATACTGCCATGTTGTCTGTCTTATGTGGCATGCTCTTAACCCTGCAGCTATTCACATTTTACAGCAATGATTTCTTTGTGTCTTTTTCCAGCTATGGTCCAGCCCCTGGTCCTTGCTAGAGACCAGTGTCTAATTTGTCCTTGGTATCACTAGAGTTTAGCACAGGATAGAGGACATACTAGAGGCCTTTGATTTCTACTGAAGGAAGATACGGGAGGGTAATAACCAGGCTTTGTAGTCTTAAGTGTGGAGGGATTGGAAAGCCACTGTTTTGCAGCCATGTTCTTCAAGCTTGGTTTGAGCAGGAATTGTCAGTGGGTACTAAATCTAGGGGAGAAAATTTGATTAGCAGGATACTTGCCTGGTCTCAGCACTGTCTGCCCACCCATAGCCGATGAATTGCAAGATGAAAAGTTTGCAACCATACAGTGGAGAAGCTGGACAGCACCTTGACCTAGTATGTAAAATTCACATGACTGGCAAGGGCAGACAGATGTCATGTGTCTCTGGATGTAATACAGAAGGGAAGGGCCCACCAGCACTTCTGTGATAGTCCTTCCCAAATTGGGGTAGCCTGGGTCTAATTGTGAGTGGACCTAAATTGAGGGAATAACATGAAATAACTGGCCTCTGTATTTCAAGAAGAAAGACAGGCTGAGGGGCTATTTCTGATTGAAAGAAGCTAAAGAGACATGACAGCTAAAGGTAGTGTATGATTCTGAACTGGTTTCTGACACATAAAGGGTAAACATGCTGTAGGGGGCCAGTATTATGGTATTAAATTTCTTGAGTTGGTAACTTGTGGTTATATGGAAGAATTTCCTTCTTAGAAATACACATTCTGATACAGGAAAAATGTGTATAAGCGTAAATAATTAATTTGCCACATTTATTATTACTTGGCAAATCTGAAAAAGGGGTATTTGGAAGTTCTGTTCTTATAACTCCTATAAATTTTGAACTATATCAAAAGATTAAGGCTCCTTTAAGCCACGTAGCAGAGAAAGTTCAATAGTTTCCACTGTTATGTCACTTTATGTAGTTTGGAAGTTTCCTGATGGGTATTCCTCCCTGTTTAATATAGGGAATCAAAGACTCCATCTGGGGAATTTGTACCATCTCAAAGCTAGATGCTCGGATTCAGCAAAAGAGAGAGGAGCAGCGTCGAAGAAGGGCAAGCAGCGTCCTGGCGCAGAGGAGAGCCCAAAGTATAGAAAGGAAGCAAGAGAGGTAAGGAGGCACTGATGTCGAAGATGTCTGAGGGGGAAGGCGCTTCAGGCAGTGACTGGTCCTTAGTGTAGAAGGAACACTTTATGTAGTCACTTGGAGTTTCAGTACCACCTTTCTTCTTTGCACTTTTTTCCAAAAAAATGTTACAGGTGACTCTTTTCTCCCCCCATATTGAATTAAACTAAGGTCTACCAATAATGCTTGCTCAAAATATGGTGTTTTGGGGCACCTGGGTGGCTTGGTTGGTCGTTTCCGACTCTTTTGAGTTTGGCTCAGGTTGTGATCTCAGGGTCGTGGGATCGTACCCCCACCCTCCAAACAAACAAGTGTTTTAAAAAAATTTTTAAAAGAATGCAGAGATTTATATAAACTAACATTTAAAAAATAACGTCATGGGGTTTTAAAAAGACAGAATGGTGAATAGAGAACTGCAAAAAACATTAAAAGAAAATCTGCTCTCCTAGAAATAGTTTTCTTTAATGTTTATGTATTTTTGAGACAGGGAGAGAATGCGCGGGAGAAAGCTCTCCCGTGTGAGTTGAGGAGGAGCCAAGAGAGAGGGAGACAGATATCCGAAGCAGGCTCTGCACTGACAGCAGGGAGCCCAGTACAGGGCCCGAACTCAGGAACCATGAGATCATGACCTGAATCAAAGTTGGACATTTAACCACCTGACCAACTGAGCCACTCAGGTGCCCCTAGAAATATATATTTTTTAATGTTTTTTTATTTCTCAGAGAGAGAGAGCATGAGCAGGGGAGGGTCAGAGAGAGAGGGAGACACAGAATCCGAAGCAGGCTCCAGGCTCTGAACTAGCTGTCAGCACAGAGCCCAACGCGGGGCTCGAACCCACGAACTATGAGATCATGACCTGAGCCAAAGTCGGCCACTCAACCGACTGAACCACCCAGGCGCCCCTGCCCCTAGAAATATTTTTAACCATTTCTCATGGACACTGGGAGGACATTGGGAGAGCCGTAGGTGCTAGAAAAATAGTGGTAACCACCAAAAGGTATAAAGTGGTGGAGAATGACTGGATGATGATTTGGAAATAGCCTGTGTGCCTTATGAGCTGAATACATGTGATCTTTTCCAGTGAGCCGCGTATCGTTAGTAGAATTTTCCAGTGCTGCGCTTGGAATGGTGGAGTATTCTGGGTGAGTTCTTTTTCCTCAATTGCCAGGTGCCTTGTAAACATCTTCAGATTGTTGCTCCGTTAATAGTTGTCAGTTCTTTTCTTGAAACAGACACAAATAGCTTTCACCTGATGGTACATGCTTAAGACTATAACTGGGACTCTGTGCAGCTGCAATGATTTTATTTCCACTGGAAGAACGCTTGTATATAAATGTCAGGGATAACCCTGAATATACACTTTTAATTTTTAAAAAACAACTCATTCACAAGTTTTAATGTTAGAGGTAACAGTTTTCTCTTGACATGGGGCATTTTGGAGAAGAGCAGCTATAGGAGATCAGAAGGGGAAGGCAGAAGGACAAGAGCAAGGTTATCCTTGCACCTGGTCTTATCATTCTGGTAGAACTGATGACTACTGAAAACACACACAAGAAAATGTTGCCTAGAGTTAACTGAGAGCCAACACGGGCTTAAGTGAAATTTGAGTAATTTGAAGAACAGGTAGTGAAATTTGGGGAGGGGATCTGGAATTCTATATAACCCAGCTTGTCTTAATCCAAACATTTCGCAGATGTTTTCAGATGTTTACTTAAGAAAATATTACGTTTTTAGCATATGCCCGTATTTTGGTCTGAATACTATGTAAAATGTTCATCTGTGTCCCCAAGCAGGTCTCTGTTTTCACAAGCAATGTCAGGTTTGTACCTTAGAGGAGGCCGGGTCCGGTTTTGGTGCCTCTTCAGGGCTCCTTGAAAAGGTGCCTCCTTCTGGAAAATGACTGAAACTTGGAACTCTTTTTAAAGACGAGCTTTTAATGTTTTCTTTATTCTTTCCTTTAGTTAAGTCTCCTATTGTTTTATCGAGTGTTTATTCCTGTACTGCAGTCAGTAACAGCCCAAATTATTGGTAAGTATATGCATTGCTGCGTGCCGTGTGCCTGGGGCGGAGGCGGGAGGGATTGTCCCCTTCTCTCTCCGTTTATCGAACACTCCCGTGTACCGGGAGCTTCAGCTGTTTTTAGCTCAGGCCTCTCAACAGCCCTTTAATTGGGTACTGTTACAGTCATCATTTTCATGGATGAGAAAATGGAAATTAGTTGCTCAGGTTAAACCATTAGTAAGGGGCCGAGCTGGGATTTAATCCCAGGTTTAAGCCCTGTATACTGTGTGCTGTTAAAGCACTGTGACTTGATAGTCACCACCCGGTAAGGGGAAGCAGGCCTGTCTCAAGGTAAGCAGCACATAGCTAGGACGATTCGAATTAGAGCCGTAGCTAGAATTTGAAGTGTTTACGTAGAGGAAAACTATCTGAAGTAGTCATGGTTGTGTGCTGGCAAGAAACAAAGGGTGTGTGTGTGTGTGTGTGTGGTGAGGGAGAATAGTCACCAACTCAGGGCTCCATATTCATTTTTTTTTGGTTTTCATTTCCCCAGTGACACTGACACCTCTCCATCCCCCTTTCTTAGGTGATCCATCACTACATGGAGATGTTTGGTCGTGGCTGGAGTTCTTCCTTACATCCATCTTCAGTGCTCTTTGGGTGCTTCCTCTGTTTGTGCTTAGCAAAGTTGTCAATGCCATTTGGTTTCAGGTAGGTCCTCAGCAGAAGGGCGTGTGGGTGCTGCAGCATGGCGGGTTGGTGGGAGGCAGGTGTTAGACCGTGGGTGGTGGCCACACGGTAATGGTCTCATAGCCTCACTCTTTGTTGGCCGTGCAGCCCACGGGTGATTACTGTGCTCTTGGAGACTGGAATTACTGTCTCGTCACAAAAGCGTCTCGTTGCCAGATGTCCTGGGGGCTTCTCTCACCTGGCAGATCTAATGGCCGATCAGTGGCCTTAGCTTTCAGAATGGATAGTGAAGCCATCTTATTCATGTTTTGGTGAGCTGCTTTCTCTGTTACAGGACATAGCTGATCTAGCATTTGAGGTGTCAGGGAGGAAGCCTCACCCATTCCCTAGTGTCAGCAAAATAATTGCTGACATGCTCTTCAACCTTTTGCTGCAGGCTCTTTTCCTCATCCAGGTGAGACTGGCCTTCTGGGTCCATGGGCAGATTAAAAAAAAAAAAAAAAAAAAAAGGTTCACCCAAGGGAGCTTTGCAAAGATAGGGCTTTGCATTTATACGGGGGCAGATACGCTTTATGGGAGGTAATGCTTTTTAAATAATTTTTTTCACAGAAACAGCTAGAGAATTTAAAAATCATAAAATGATAAGCAGCACGAACTTACCAGCTCTTCCCTGCCAATGGGCATTGTCTGCTGTCCTGCTGTTGAGTCACTTGAGGAGCAGCTGTGAGGCTATCTAGGCAGAGGGGGAGGACTCAGTGGCAGGTGGACAGCGTTAGTCCTCTGAAGCGTTGCAATTAAGATTTTCCGTATTTGTTCTTCAGGGGCTGTTTGTGAGTCTCTTTCCCATCCACCTTGTTGGTCAGCTGGTTAGTCTTCTGCATATGTCCCTTCTTTACTCACTGTATTGCTTCGAATATCGTTGGTTCAATAAAGGTGAGTCCGTCTAAAGAAACTCCGAAGTAGGAGGTCCAGTCTAGAAATGCTGCTGAGCAGACTTCTTAAACTGTTCAGTACTTGGGGCGCCTGGGTGGCTCAGTTGGTTAATCCGACTTCGGCTCAGGTCATGATCTCGTGGTTTGTGGGTTCGAGCCCTGCATCGGGCTCTGTGCTGACAGCTAGCTCAGAGCCTGAAGACTGTTTCAGATTCTGTATCTCTCTTTCTCTCTGACCCCACCTTGCTGTCTCTCTCTCTCTCTCTCTCTCTCTCTCTCTCTCTCTCAGAAATAAATAAAACATTAAAAAATAAATAAATAAACTGTTCAGTACCAAGGCCATTGGCAGATCATCTTTGGAAAGAAGTAGCCTCTTTGGCAAGAGGGAATTTACACTTAAGGGGTTTTCACCCTTAACTTTGCTGCTGGCAATACGGCGATGTAACATTGTCTCCATGCTGCTTAATTTGATGTAGCTCTGACTGAGCCGTACGGTGGCATAAAGGAGCATCATTATTCTGAATTAGAGAAATTAATTTGACGTCATTGCTTTCATATTCTTTTGGGGGTGTTTTAAAAGACCTTGGCATATTTATTTGTCTGGGTGTCCCATGTTTGGAAAAGGTTAACTGATTTCTAGAGAATGGCTGCCCTTTTATTTGATATCTTTGTTCAAGACTAATCATGACAAAGGATGCTGACGATGTAATTCATGATTCCTAGCAACTTTGAAATTGTGACTTGAGTAACTGAAAAGCTTTGTGCAGAAGCCTTATCATATTCAGACAATTCCAACTTGTATGCTTTAACTGTTCTACGTGACAGATCTCTACCTAAAACTCAGACCTCAAATAATTTGTCTATGGAGGCGTTTGACTAAAAGGAAATTAGCAATCTAATTGTACTGGCTCTCTTGTTTTAGGAATTGAAATGCATCAGCGGTTGTCAAACATAGAACGGAATTGGCCTTACTATTTTGGATTTGGTTTGCCCTTGGCTTTCCTCACAGCAATGCAGTCCTCGTATATTATCAGGTAATTTGACCCAAGGGACTTGACGGGGACTAGTAAAAATAAAGACTCATTGTAGGGTGCACCTGCCGTATACCTGGTTCTGTGGTAGGCCTTTTCCATTCTTATTTGGCTATCAGGAGGTCCGCAGACTGTTTCTCCTTAATAGATAGTCCTAGACGTTTGTCAGTTAGCATTAAAATCTAGCCTGCACAATCCTATATGCCATATGTATTCTTTCATGTTGCTTCTGGGGCAGTGTTAAAAGTAGCTAGTGCTTAGGAAAAAAAATTTTTCGGAGATGTTGCAAGATTAAGATTTCATCAAGCCATGATGTTAGCTCTGGACGCAGGGCACTTTGGGCTTCTAATATCCCTCCCGCCAAAGTCACGGCTGTCACGAAGGTGACTGTTTTTCTTCTGTTTACAGTGGCTGCCTCTTCTCCATCCTCTTTCCTCTATTCATCATCAGCGCCAACGAAGCTAAGACTCCTGGCAAAGCATAGTAAGTATCAGCCAGTATTGGCTAAAGTGTAGTCACTAACGTAAGCTGTCTGTCTGTGTCAAGGATTGGGGCTATAACATCGCAATTATACAAATGAGACTTTTTAAAAAATAACCTCTTACGTTGTAGGAAAATATTAATATATACTATGATGAGAGAGAAACGCTTTGGAAATATACATCCCCCAATTTTTCCCAGACATACATGCACATTGCGTTTCAAAGAATTTATACAATTTTATGTATAAAATTATACATAAATTTTAATATTCTTAAAATTTAATTCATTGAGACACCTGGGTGGCTCAGTCGGTTGAGCATCGGACTTTGGCTCAGGTCATAATCTCATGGTTCATGAGTTCAGAGCCTGGATCTTGCTTCGGATTCTGTGTCTCCCTCCCTCTCAGCCCCTCTCTTGCATGTGCTCTCTCCCTGTCTCTCTTGCTCTCACAAATAAACAATTAAAAAAAAATGAACAATTCACTGAACATAAGGCACTTGGAAACACCTATGGGTAAGTCCATTTTTGTAAGAATGGCAAACTTTTTTATAGTGGGCTACATGATCTGGCTACGTGAGTTTATGGATGGTAAAACAAAGTAATGTGAATCTTTAGCACTAATAATTCTTCTCAAGTTTTATCATTAAAAAAAAAACCAGTTTAATCTTTGATCAGTTTTGGTGACGTCTGTGAGGATACGTGCATTAAAAATTTCAGATCCGCTTTGGGTGCTGGCTCGCTCTTAGTGTAATTGCAATGTCTGTAATTGGCTTTCCTCTGAAACTCTTGAAAATGAAGCACAGATAGTATTTGATGTCTTCAGATGTAGCTTGATGTTTATACCCTGAAAGTCAGCCATGGAAAAGTACTCCTCAAATCTGAATTAACCTGAAATGTAACTTTATTTCCTTGAAGCCTTGACACTCCCAGTGGTGATTCCATTGCATTCCTGACTGCATTGGACCCAGCGCAGCACACTCTGTAGTTGCTGCCTGCTAACCCGTGTGTCTAATGTCTGTGCTGCCTTGATCACATTTCAGTCGTCCTGTGTTCCCCTGCATCATTTTAAAAAGTTTAACTTAGATAAGCTCTCAGGTAATAACAGTAAGTTTGATCAACTGGTAACCTAACAAGTGGGTCTCTTGCCTTTCAGCCTTTTCCAGTTGCGCCTCTTCTCCTTGGTGGTTTTCCTGAGCAACAGACTTTTCCACAAGACGGTCTATCTGCAGTCTGCCCTGAGTGGCTCCACCTCGGCCGAGAAGTCCCCTTCACCTCACCCGTCTCCTGCCAAACTGAAGGCTGCTGCAGGCCACTGAGTCTGCCGTCCAGAGGGGACGGGTGGGGTCGGGAGGAGGCTGTAAGGGACTCCTTTCCGTGTCACCTCCTCTGCCAGAGAAGGCACGACCCGCTCTGCCAAGGGCCCTCTGCATATTCCCTTCTCTCGGAGGAACTGGGAGCCTTGTCTGTGGTGCGCGTAAGGCAGAATCTTCCTGACACCAGTGTGTGGGTTTTTAACACCGGTGGGTCCGACTGGACCACGGGTTTTTCTGCAGCTCTTTTCTAGCACTTGCCAGCCCCCCCGGGCCTGGACTGATTGGAATACTTTTTTTCTCCCTGTGCCATTTACCCTCCTGACTCCCCTTCCTGCCTTCCACCGCCCTCTGGATGAATGGATTTTGTAATTCTAGCTGTTGTATTTTGTGGACCTGTTATTTTTGTGTTGTTTTTCTGTGAAGCACATATATTGGATGTGGGAGGCGAAGGAGCATCTCATTAGCTCCTGGTCACTCCCTTTATAGCCATCACTGTCTTGTTTCTTGTAACTCGGGTTTGGTTTTAGTCTCTCTTGCTCCACTGCAAAAAAAAAAAAAACAAAAAAAAAAACGAAGAGATGGGACAGGAGGAAAGACCTCACAGCCACATCTGCTGGGTCTTGAGCAGTGAGTTTCTTCCCCTTGAAGGGGACAAAGCTTTTCTCCCCACTGGTACATTGAAAGTTCCCCAGCTGTAGGGAGGTGCCAGTTTCGGACAAGTGCCACACAGCACCAACTGCTCAGAGAACCTGTGCTTTGAACTCGGGAGGGCCGAAGTGTGCTGCTGGCCGCTGCCGGGCACATCAGAGGAATCCTGGCTGCTGCAGATAGGAACCGAAGGGGTAAACTTATTAAACCCATGAAGCCTGTGGTTGGTTGGTGTTTTCCTGTCATTTTAAAGAGACTAAATATGGGGGAGGGGAGATGTCACAACAGTTGTCCAGTTTTAAAATGTCACAATTAAACGTGAGCTGGTTTCCAAGTGTGTAATGGTTGAGTTTTCAAAAGTCATCACCTTGTGAAATGATAAAAAAGGTTAAGTGGCACACACGACTTTGCCTGGGTAATTTGGTTGTGGCTTTGAGAGATTTGTTCTGGAAAATGTTCCCCGAGGAAGTGCGGAGTATGTGATTATAATCATGTTTACATTGTGAAAGAACTGGAAATTGTTTATTTTGAAGTCCATATGTACGTATGTCTCCTGTGTATTCAGGAAAGATGGGACAGCCTTTTAGGTCTCAGTGTCCTGAGTGTTCGCATTAGGGAAGATGTTAAACATTTGGTTAACAGAAACTTTTATTATGTACAAGACTGTAAGGATGTAAAAATGATTGCTGAGAGACGTAAAAGCAAGTCCAAAGTACAGAAGGTTTTAAAATAGTGGGCATCTTGGGAGTGGGCGTTGTTACCAGCTTGTGCACAAGAAAATGTAAAAGACATAGTTAAAATAAGATTTCTTTCCTATATTCATCTGTGACATCTTTGGTCATTTGACAGTAGTATTGCAGAGAAATAACTTCCAGGTTGCTGTGGGGGTGGTTTGAAGAAGATCTCTGTATTTCACCAGCAATTCCCTTATTGAAGATTATTTAAGATTTTACAGTTGGCTTAGTTATTTAAGTGGCCACATCTTTGCTGCCCGGAATTGGTGTTTGTGCCAACTAAGCTGGAAGGGTGGGAAGTTAGTGGACGACGTGATTCTTATCCAGCACTGTGCCTAGCTGTAGAAGATGCTTAAAGATGGAAGTGAGGAATCTACAGTTTTATTAGTGTAACTGAGAGGCCAGGCCGGCACAAATGATGGAGAGGGCATATCTACAACAGAAATCTGGCAACAGTCTAGAATGAGATGTAAGCAAAAGCCGTGTGAACTTTTCTTACATTTTCGTTAGGGTGAGGGCACTGAGGGCAGTGGTTAGGAAATTAGGATCAAAGGGAGAGTAGGTTCTGTTTTTGCCAAGTTCAGAATGGCAATTTGAGGCAGATGGACAGTAACTGAAAGTAAGGGAGATCACATTACTAAACCTGAGAGCTTGAGTTTTAACCATGTAACCAGGAGGATCTAAGGAATCCTGTTCACAAAACTTCTTTTCCAGGCTAGGCATCCCAGCTTAGGTATATATGGTTCAACACACTATCCTCGTATCCCATCTGGAGCTCAGTTACCCATTGTAGCAGCTCGAAGAATTAGAAAGTGGACGCCTCAGGTCTGAGGATGGTTGTTAAATTGGTTGGAAAGTTAAAAAAATTTTTTTAAATGTTTTTATTTCTGAGAGAGAGAGAGAGAGAGTGAGCAGGGGACAGCCAGAGAGAGAGGGAGACACAGAATCTGAAACAGGCTCCAGGCTCTGAGCTAGCTGTCAGCACAGAGCCCAACGCGGGGCTCGAACCCACGAACTGTGAGATCATGACCTGAGCCGAAGTCGGATGCCTAACCAACTGAGCCACCCAGGCGCCCCTCAGTTGGAAAGTTTTAAATGGACAGAGTCACATACTGACTTAATTGCTCTGTACTTAGGAAGGGCCCTAGAGAAAGGTGAAGAGGGACTGAGAAGAGGGCAGCCAGTGATTGGAGGTTTTTGAACCACCTTAAAGAATAACTGCTGTGGGAATAAAAAGGCAATTATAGTTGTCTGTTCACGGTCTATTCATTTCCCATCCACTTAAATTTTCTGATTATAGCAGTATATTCAGTGTCTACATTCATGTGTTTATCAAGACTTCTGGCAAAGGCGATCAGCTCAGTAGTACAATGGAATTTTCTTCCTCCCCCATATATATATTTCCCCTATCCTCTAATGACCCACAGAAGCTAAAAGGAAGCTGACTACGGTGTAACTTCTGCCTATTAAGTGATGAGAGCCATGCATCACTGAAATATTTTGAATGGAGTCCATAGAGTGAGTCCATAGAGCCAATGGATGACTGACTTCATCATGTAACATTTGACTGCCTTCTCTGTTGGGCACTGCGCAAAGTACTGGGGATTCAAGGATGAACCAGAAAGATGATCACTGTCCTCTTGGACCTAATAGCGCAGTGAAAGAGAGTGACAAGTGATCAGATTTTTAAAAATAACATGTTCAAATAGCTATTTTCCATAGGTCTCAAAGCTGGATAAAACATTGGATTTCAGAGAATCTCAGCAGGGTGAGAGGTCAGGCTATCCACTCAGCCTCCTGCTCTTGGATTCACTCTCTGATTTCAAGTTTAAATGTTTTGTAGTGCTTTCAGACCCATGGGGAAAATAGTTCTGGGTTCATCAGAATCCTCTCTGGAGCTTTCCCAAAATACACATCAGACCTCCTGGACCTGGGGACACCTGGGTGGCCCAGTCAGTTGAGCTCCAACTTCAAGCCCCATGTCAGGCTCCACTCTTGACAGTTCAGAGCCTGCTTGGGATTCTCTATCCCTCCCCCACTGGTGCTCGCTCTCTCAAAATAAATAAAAGACCACCTGAACCTAGAGGAAATTTAATTCCAGAACAAAAGGTAACTTTAAAAATTCTAATAACTACTTTCATAGAAATTTGGGAAACTTGGCAACCATACAGTAAACAGATTGTGGAAAGGGGACAGAATAGGAAAGTTCTTAGAAATTAAAGCAGCTGTGGAAATAAAATGAGATGGCTTATAAAAGTGACTGAGAAATTACGAACAGACACTTCTCCAAATCACACATCCAGATGGCTAAAAGACACACGAAAAGATGTTCAACATCACTCATCATCAGAGAAATGCAAATCAAAAGTATGATGAGATACCACCTCACACCTATCAGAGTGACTAAAATACAAAACAAGAGACAAGTGTTGGCAAGGGTGTAGAGAAAAGAAACCTTTGTGCACTGTGGGTGGGAGTGGAAAACCGCATGGAGCTTCCTCAAAAAAATAAAAATTTAAATTATCCTATAATGCAGTAATTGCGCTACTGGCTATTTACCCAAAGAATACAAAAATATTCAAAGGGATACATGCACCCCCGTGTTTATTGCAGCATTATTTACATTAGTCAAACTATGGAAGCAGCCCAAGTGTCCTTTGGTGAATGGATAAAGAAGTATGTATGTATGTGTGTAAGTATGTGTGTATGTATGTATAGTGGAATATTCAGCCATAAAAAGAAATCTTGCCATTTGCAATGACGATGGAGCTAGAGAATATGATGCTAAGTGAAAGAAGTCAGACATACTATATGATCTCACTCGTGGAATTTAAGAAATGAGCAAAGGAGGGGGAAAAAAAGACCAAGAAACAGACTCTTAAAAATAGAGAACATAGAGGGGGAGTGGGGGGTGGGGTGGGGAAATAGGAGATGGGATTTAAAAAAATAAATGATTTAAAAAAGAGACACTGAGGAGCCTAGAGAATTGCAAGATAAAATTGAGAAAATTTCTCAGAACATAGAGCAGAATGATAAAGACATGGAAAAAGTTAATAATCATGGAAATGTACAAAAATCAGGACGTCTGACATTCGTTTAAATAGCACCTTCAGAAAATGAGAACAGGAACATAGAGACAAGACTACAAGCAAAGAAAATTTCCTGGATGGATGATGAAATCGGTATTTTCAGTTCTCGCAAAGAGTAAAGCAGCAAAAATGAAAGAAGGAAAAACACGTAGATGGGATCTTTAAGGAAAAGCCATTTATGAGAGAAAAATAGGTTACTTGCAAAGGACTGTGATTGACATGGGCATTAGCCTTCTCAAGAACAACTCTAGATGACAAGATAACAATGTAATGCCTTACAAGGGTGCTTTTTTTGTGTGTGTGGTCATGTGTATAAGGGATGGGTGGGTCCCTTGGGGCGCCTTGGTGGCTTAGTCGGTTAAGCGTCCGACTTTCGCTTTGGTTATGATCTCGCGGTTCGTGGGTTTGAGCCCCGCGTTGGGCTCTGTGCTGACTGCCAGCTCAGAGCCTGGAGCCTATTTCAGAGTCTGTGTCTCCCTCTCTCTCTCACCCTCCCCTGCTCACGCTGTCGTTCTCTCTCTCTCCTAGAAAAAAAAAAAAAAAAAAGGGATGGGTGGGTCCCAATTTTGTTTCCATAATTCCAGCTGTGTTATTAAGGGCAAAACAAAGGCATTGTTTGCTCTCCGTTCAGCTTTTTTGAAAAAGTTACTTGAAAAATCTGTCAAAGGGAAAAATAAATCCAAGAAATAGATGAGTAACTGAAACAAAACAAAAATACCCAACCAAACAATAATGAAACAGTGACATAAGTGCATTAGGAAGAAATCTTGGTAATGTAGCTTTGCAGCACACCTGGAAAGGTAGATTCTTCAAGAAGAAAATAGATACTGTTACTCTAGTGTGCCTCAGATGAGATGAACGCATGTATTCTTTGGATCAATGATGTAAAAGATGTAAGTAGACACTTCAGGAAAAACCAAGAGCTTCCCGGGAATGACCTGACTCCTTCAAAGCAAGCAAAAAAGTAGCTTTAGTCTAAGCAATTGATGGAATAGTAAAAATAGTATTTCTGAAAGAACCAACTAAACTTTTGGTCCAATAAAGCAGGAAGAAGGATTAATTAATATGCTGCATTCATGTATCATCTCTGAGATTACAATAACTGTAATTTCCCCCATGACTGCTGTCCCAACCTTGACTTTACTTACAGAGAAGACTTTCCCTATCAACTGGTAGTAAAGGATCATCCTACAAATAGGCTTAAATTTTAAACTTTGTTCTTGAGTAGTGTACTTTTGACTTTTGAAAAAACTTAGTTTTACCACCTGGAAACTTAGGAGATTCCCTTTAAGAAACATACATGTTCAATAATTTTTTAAAAATTAATGAAAAACCAAGATTTTATGTTCATGAAACAGTATATATTTTTTTACTTCAAGGAAATTTAATTTTAATTCCTTTTTCTTTTTTGACAGGAAAAAAAAACCCAACTCTTGTTCTGAAGAAGCATTTACTTGAAGTTCTGCACTTCCTTCAGGTTGGTTCTGCACTTCCTTCAGGTTAAGCTGTAATTTCCTTGCATTCTTAAAATTACATGGAACACATTGTAAAAAAAAAAGCAAAAAACAGCTGGTTGGATCATAACGGCCCAGGGTCAGCTTGGTCACGTGAACTGTGGGAAGTACCCATGATTTTGAAGCACTGACTTAAATGCGCTTTCAGTTTTCTTTTGGGGGGTTGCATTCATAGTAGCGTAAATAGGGAGAGAAGCGCGCGGCATCGGCGCTGACTTTTAACAGTTAACCGACGCTCCCATTTTCTTTGATGTAGCTTTTGCCCGCTGCAGTGTGTGTGTGTGTGTGTTTATGTGTGTGTGTATACACGTATGTTCTGCGAGGGGACGGGATTGGCTGCTGAACTTCGCCCTTCGCCCTCTCCCCAGCCCTCACCTCGATATTCTTTTATTAGGGGGGGTAGGGGTTAAGGAGGAGAGAAACCAGTGGTTAGGAAAGCTTTCACTGGGGTGAGCCGACAAAGCACAGCAAGGCTGCGTGCTGGGACTCCGGGAAAAGCCTGTCCCCGCTTGGAAGGACTGCCCCTGCGGCAGTGGTTCTCTTACTATCCTGGCAATGGGGAGTCTAGTCGGCCAACTTAACCCCCACGACCCCTTTAGGCCTAGGCATGCTCGTTCACGAAGTCGGGGGCGTAAGAAAGGCATACGCCTCGAGAAACTGGCAGGGCTCTCTTGTCTATCGCTGTCAAAAACAGCTCTTGAACGAACTGTCAGACAAATCCTGTACAAGACGTAACGGTCTGGACCAGAAAGCGTTTGGAGTGTTCACTGAAAATAGGTAGAATGTTCTTCCCTCCTCTTCTCTAACTTTATGTTCGATGACGGTCAATTTCTACAAGCTCTCGGAGACCGAGAGGAGAGGTACCCTAGCCTGGCTCTGGGGCATTTGTAGACTCGGTTTATTCCTCCGCGTAGTTTCCGCTTCTGGTCACATGACTGGGGTAACCCGCCACACCTTCATCCCCCGCGACTCCTTCGCGGTCCGCAGACCGACACGTCACTCCTCGGCTCTCAACCAAACTGCTCCGAGCACGTTCTTTCCGCGCTCTCGCTCTCACTAGCGGGTCTATCACAGCGCGGCAGGAGACCGAAGTCCCGCCCCTTTGGCTGCTGAGTGATATCTGTATTGCCCAGTTAAGAAGTAGGAGCGCGGCTTTGTCCACGCCTCTAGCCCTGACAGACGGTTTCACCATCCTATCGCTCTCTCGAAGTGGCGTATCGAACCTGAGCCAGCCAATGGGAAGCGGTTCAGGAGGCGGACCAGCCCGCTACCAGGGTTGGGTGCGCCGCAGAACGGATGGCAGAGGGAGCCCAGCGGAATACTGAGGAACGCTGGCCAGGTGTGAAGGCCTTAGGCTATAACTTGAGAATTAGCTGCAGGTGCAGTCCACGTTGTTGGTGGGGCCGAACGAAGTGCAGGAGGTGGGGCCTTAATGGCGGCGGGTGGGGTGTGTGAAGCGGGATCTAGGGCCTTACAGAGGAGGGGGCGTGGGGTGTGGGGTGGGGATGTCCCGGGATGGAAGGATGTGAAGGTCCGGGATGGGGCATGCGCTTAGGCCTGGAGGGCGTGGGAAAGATTGGACCCTGCGACTAGTTCTGGAGGGGAGGGCTTTCCGGATGCTGAGGCGGTGGGGTGTCCCGCGGTGGGTAGTGTCAGAGGTGTTTTACGCAGGTGGGAGCCGGGGACCTGCTAGAGTGACCAGAAGAGGGGGGTGGGGGCGAGGGAGTAAAGGAGTGTGAGCGGGTGTGAGAAAGAGTGTGGGCAGACGGGGGTGGGAAAGTTGCCGTCTTGGAAAACTGGAACGAGGATGGGATTGGGATGCCGCGGATCGCAGGCACCGTCGAAGAGGAGAACAGATGCTTGAGTGTTTTAAGAAAAGTGTCTTTTGCCCTTACTTGCTTTAGCGATATGCTCAAATGACCAGAGAGCACACTAGAAAAACTCCCTTAAGGTCCTGCCTCAAATTACCAGTTCCTTTACCCAGCTTGCAGGTAGAGAGATTCTAGTACTCTTATTTCCTCCGCTGGCTCTTCTAGGTGTGCGGCTTATATCAACTCCTAGTGGTGTTACGCTTTTCTGTTTCAGGCATTCGAGAAAAACAAGTACAGACACGGGGATGTGGCGGGATTATTGACTTCCTGGAGTTAGATGTTTATTCTTGATGCGAGATAAGGTTTCCCTTTGGGGTTGTAATGACAAATACATGTAAAACTGCTCCTCTGGGACAGTTAATTAGGGAAAAGATGTTGCTGGAGTTAGGAATGTATGATTCTTTATGCCTTCCACCTAGTGCGGTGTTATTTCCCCCCGCTTTTCCTCCACTAACAGAAAAAGATCAGGAGGGGTGCAGGTTCGCTTTTCTCCCCAACAGTGTTGCATATCTTTTATTACTATAGTCTTCATAACTTAGCCCTTGATCAGCTTATGGTTTAGGAAGGCAGCACTTTCTTAAACAGAAATAGCCAACCTACTTCCTTCAACATTATATTTTAATCTAGTCCACTCCCCCCTCTTCGCCCGAGCTTTTCTTGTTTCAGCAGGAAAAATTTTCTTTTCCCTCCAGAATTATCTGGTTCCATGAGCTATCTCTGAGATCAGTGGCTTAAATCGGCAGTGTCAATACAGGCATATCTTGAGATAGGCATCTGGAAGCGTCTATAGATCTGAGCAGTAGTTGTATTGTGATACATGGGATCGAAAGTGCAGTGATTTGTGTATGTGTTTCTCTCCCTCGTGAGCACATCACTATACTTGTGTTAGTGATCAACCATGCTCTTTAGTTGGCCCTCCCACCCCATTAGGATTTGGAACAGAAAGAAGCTCTTAGCCATTCAGTTGCTGCTGAAATGTAGGGCCACAAATTGGGCATATTCACTCATAGTTTGATTTCTGCTTTCACCTCTGTATTCACTTTTCATTTCCGCTGTCTTTCATACATTCCTGCTTTTTCCTGAGTGCTCTTTTTCCTCTCTTTCTTTTTTTTCTCTCTTTCCAATCTTTTCTGTGTTCTTTGCATCTCTTCACACAATCACCTTTTCTCTAGTCCTGTGTTTGCTCTTTACTCCTATGGTAGCACACTTTTGCCAGTTGTGATTATGTACTTGTTAGCTGTGGAGTAGGAAGCAGAATTATGGTGACAGAGTCTAATCACCCCTTTTGAGTCTTGACACATGGACCCTACTTATGCCTACTTCCTTGCCAGTCAGTCAGATTTCAGGCAAGGCTTGGGTGTTAGTATTGGCTTGGATGTTAGTATTAGCTTGGGTGTTAAGTATTAGGTGTGTTCGTTTTCACGTGTGTCTTTTATGTTGTTGTTGTTGTTGTGTTTTTTTGGCCACCATAAAATTTGAGAGTGAATTAGATAAATTGGAAGTGTTTGATATCCTAGTCTTGGCTTTTCCATTTCAGCTATTTGAGTGTCATCTGCTGCCACCCATTGATGTCAAGATGACTAAGCTGGGATTTTTGCGGTTGTCCTATGAGAAGCAGGACACACTACTGAAGCTTCTCATTCTGTCTATGGCCGCTGTGTTATGTGAGTGTGCCTGCGGACCTCTCTTTCTTTGGGGGTGGAAAGGAGAAACTCTTGAAAAAGAAATCAAGAATCGCTTTCTTAAATGCCTTGTTCTTTTCAGTAGATAGTAATGTGTTGTTTTTGTTCATATCCATCAGTATAATTTTATGAAGTCAAAAGAAACCCAGGGATTATAAAAGTCAGAGCTAGAGATCATCTGGGAAAGAATGGGAAGCATGCTGTACTAATTCTGTTTTCTCATAGGGCTGACACATATACTGAGGACCCTTGGATCCTGAGTTTTGTAAAAGATAGTTATCTTCAATCTAGTTGCCTACTTTAGTATTCTGAAAATCTTTTCAGAACTTACCGGGGTTTTTTTCTTTGTTTGTTTGTTTTTAATTTTTTTTTAATTTATTTATTTTTATTTATTTATTTTTAATGTTTTTTATTTCTTTCTGAGAGAGAAAGAGAGACAGCGTGAGCAGAGGAGGGTCAGAGAAAGAGGGAGACACAGAATCTGAAATAGGCTCCAGACTCTGAGCTAGCTGTCAGCACAGAGCCTGATGCGGGGCTCGAACCCATGAACCATGAGATCATGACCTGAGCCGAAGTCAGACGCTTAACTGACTGAGCCACCCAAGTGCACCTCATTTTAATTTTTTAATGTTTATTTATTTATTTTTTTTACAAATAGTTTATTGTCAAATTAGTTTCCAATGTTTATTTTTGAGAGAGAGAGAGCGAGCACGTGCGAAAAAGCATGAGTCAGGGAGGGCCCGAGAGAGGGAAACACAGAATCCGAAGTGGGCTCTAGGCTCTGAGCTATGAGTACGGTGCCCAACATGGGGCTCGAACCTACAAACCGGGAGATCATGATCTGAGCCCAAGTCGGAGGCTTAACCAACTGAGCCACCCAGGTGCCCCTTTGTTGTTGTTTTTTTAGATTTCCTAGCTCTTTGTAAGTCGTAAATATAGTCTTGATTTGCCTTATCCCCCCTTAGTTTGTTCCAAAGTAAAGCTTAGTTGTCGGGAGGGGAAGTTAACCGTTAAAAAAGATGACCATGTAAGTTGAGTGCAGTATTAGTAGGTGAATGCATTGTTATAGGTCTTGCTAATTGGTTAAATGTGTCCTACCTATGTGGAAAATGTAGGTGGCGTTGTCAGGGGAGAGTGAACTTCTTTTGTTTCTTCTATGCAGGAGAGATGGGTAAATACTTTATTCAGGGATTTTTTTTTTTTTTTTAAGTGAACTCCACCCCCAACATGGGGCTCGAACTCATGACTCCAAGATCAAGAGTCACATGCTGTACTGACTGAGCCAGCCAGGCGCCCCTATTCAGGGATCATTTTACATTTCCTGTGATTTCTGTGCTGTGCTATTATCTCTATAATACTACAATCTACTATTATTTTTCATGGCACACTACCATTAAGATATTAACTCTCTGGTTTTTGCAGCATTCTCTACTCGTCTCTTTGCTGTCCTGAGGTTTGAAAGTGTCATCCATGAGTTTGATCCGTGAGTACTTTTGCTTGGTCTGGTATTTGCTTTGGGAAGCATTCAGCTTGATGGATTTCAAAGTGAAATTCTAATCAGCACTCAGTGATGGGGTTGTGTTCCTATATATTTAGGGGGGAAACCCCTCAAGTTTTCCAACAGAGGTAATTGCTTTCTTTTGAGACATTTTTGTTGGAATTAACCAAGTAAATGTCTCAAACTCCTAAAACATATGAGAAGCATTGCTGGTGTGCCTGCCTATTAAGACCTGGCCAGGCTAAGAGAAGTCTCTTTGCTCAGCTTGGTCAACAGTTAGTGATGCAGAGTGAGGAAAAGTGACCCGTGTGACTTTCAAAAGAAAGTCATGAACTTGCGATTTAATAACTATTTGTTTACCAGTTTATATGATAGAATTTGGGCCTATTGATTGAGTTCTAAGACATTGGGGAAAATTTAAAGCTATGAGTTTGACTAGGGATTTTGTTTATTAGATAAAAAAAAAAGGTATAGGTGAGTATTCATTTTGTTTCAAGCACTGTTTTACAAGATTATCTCTAAATCCTTACAATGCTGTCTAATGGAGGAACTGTTTTCTCCTTTATATAAATGAGAGTAGGCCTTGGAGAGGCTATTCAAGGTTATACATCTGGAGGAGCCAAGATTTGAATTGGTCTCTGGACACTGCAATCACTATGTTGTATTGCCTAAAGTAAAATTAAAAATTTGGAAAGCCAGAATCATAGGTTCTTCAAGCATCATTAATATTTTATTTATTTATTTTAATGTTTATTTTTGAGAGACAGAGAGAGTGTGAGCAGGGGAGGCGCAGAGAGAGAGGGAGACACAGAATCTGAAGCAGGCTCCAGGCCCTGAGCTGTCAGCACAGAGCCCGACACGGGGCTCGAACTCACGAACCGTGAGATCATGACCTGAGCCGAAGTCAGACGCTTAACCGACTGAGCCACCCAGGCACCCCGCATCATTAATATTTTAAAAAGCATATTTCAGCTTATAGAGCATTGATTCAAAAGTTGATTTGCAAATTTGATATTTTGTGTAGGTATATGAAAGCCCTTTGGAGGCCTACAAATATTTTCTTTGGGGCCTCTCAGTTTATATATTTTTTCTCATGAATGAGGAAACTTATCATTTTGTTTTGTGACCACCAATCTGTTAAGGCTTTTTCTCAGATTCTCTAGATGAACAAACATTGAAGTGAGATGGTCAGGGAAAGCAAGAATATCTGGTCTGTAGTTCCAGGGCCTAGAAGGGACAGTAAAGATCTTGTGATTTGATGCTTTTGCGGAGCAGGAAACTCAGGGATTCAACCCCAGTCAGACCTCTTTCCACTAACTTAGACTTCCTCTGCCTCACCCTCCGTGCCCTTAGGTAAAGCACACAGTTCTCACACATGTTGACCGCCTGCTACCCTCCTCCCTATTGTTTCTCTGACAGTTACCAAAATAACGTTCATCAGCAACAGACAGATGAGTTGAGATTTCTGCCATCTGCTACTTTTGCTCACTTCAGCTGCTAAAACTTGACTGACCAAGGAGGAAACAGGGTTAGAGGGATGGCCAGGAGAGGTGGTTCGTCATGATTGCCTTTAGTAATTAAAAATTCCTTTTATTTATTTATATTTTGTCCTTTTCTTTTTTGTCTTCTTTCAACTTTTTAAAATTTTACTTGAATGTAGTTGATATGTAGTTTCAGGTGTACAGTATAGTGACTGGACAAGTTTGCAATGCTCAGTATTAAGTGTGGCTACCATCTGTCCCGTATAATGTTATTACAATGACATTGACTGTATTCCCTTTGCTGTGCCTTTTATTCCTGTGACTTATTCATCCCATAATTGGAAGCCCGTATCTCCCACTCTTCTTCATCCATTTAGCCCAACCCCCCAACCTCCACTGCTCTGATAACCATCATTTTATTCTCTGTATTTGTAGGTCTGATTCTGCTTTATGTTTGTTTGTTTTAGATTCCACATGTGAGTGAAATCGTATGATGTTTGTCTTTCACAGTCTGACTTATTTCATTTAGCATAATACCTTCTAGGTCCATTCATGTTGCAAATGGCATATCATCCTTTTTTTATGGCTGTGTAATATTCCGTTGTGTATGTGTGTTTGTGTGTGTGTGCGCGCACCTTTGTGTGTATACACCATATCATCCTTATCCATTTGTTGTCAGTGGACATTTAGGTTGCTTCTCTATCTTGGCTACTGTAGATAATGCTGCAGTAAACATAGCAGTACAAATATCTTTTCAAATTCATGTTTTCATTTTCTTTAGGTAAATACCCAGAAGAATAATTAGTAGATCATATAGTATTTATTTTTAATTTTTTGCGGAGCCTCTGTACTGTTTTCCACAGTGGCTGTACCAATTTACATTCCCACTAGCAGTGCCTGAAGGTTACTTTTACTCTGTATCCTCACCAACACTTGTTGTCTTTTTGATTTTAGCATTCTGAGTGGTTTTACTTTGCGTTTCCCTGATGAGTGATGTTGAGTATCTTTTCATGTGTCTGTTAGTCATTCTCTTAAGTTTCTTATTTAAAAAGAAATAAGAAGAGTGTTACATAGCTTGGACCTAATGAACTGTGTCTTCCCATGTATGACTCTTAAGCATTTTATGTCCAATATTTTTTTTTTAAAGATTTTATTTTTAAGTAATCTCTGCAATCCAACATGAGGTTTGAACTTATAACCATGAGATCAAGAGTTGAATGCTCTACTGACTGAGCCAGCCAGGTGCCCCTCAAATGTTTTTATGTAATTTATATTTTATGCTGTAATGTAGGTGGCATTCAGAACTATTGTAAATAACACTAGTCGAACTTGTAAGATTAATCACTGATTAAGAAGTTTGTGTTACTGAGTGGATTAAACTGTGATATGTGTATGGAGTTATAACAACATCTTTAGGGATAGTCAGTCATCACCTGAAGTTATCCGTGTGTCCTTCTGTGTGCTATCGAAATGTTCCTGTGTATGTTACTTGAAAAGGGCCAGATTTGTTGACGTCTACATCTCAGCTGCTCTGTCTGTGGGTGCTTGGATTCTCTGACAGGTGCTAATGCCTGCTAATTGCCAAGCTGGTGAAGTGTCCTGCTTGAGTCAGGCTCCAGTTCCGTTTCCTTCTGACACATGCAGTGCTCTAGTTGAGACTGCCTGGAGCTAGAAATGAGGGGTAATGTATGGTGATGTAAGAGTGCTTTTCAGACTTAGCATAGTTTTTGGTGCCAAACTGATTTATAATCATACAAATTGATGTCATGATCAGTTCCTCAGTGGTGTGACCTGAGGAACAAGGTTCTCTGAAAATTGGAATAGTTATATGAGTTTGAAGAGGAGGAGATACAAATAATTTCTTTCTTGCTGTAGGTACTTTAATTATCGGACTACCCGGTTCCTGGCTGAAGAGGGATTTTATAAATTCCATAATTGGTTTGATGACCGGGCCTGGTATCCTTTGGGGAGAATCATTGGAGGAACAATTTATCCAGGTGAGAGGAACAGGAGTTTCTTTAAAAAAAATTAACAGAAATAAGATATTTGTATGTTATGGAACAGTTTCTCTTATTTCTAATATCTGCATTTTGTGACAAGTATAGTTTCATCCTAATTAACAGTTCCTAAAAATGGATCTTCTGTATACGGGAGAACATGTGTGGGCGATGGGGACAGGAGGATTTTCATAAATTCTGGACTTCGGATTGAATCCTAAGAAGAGAAATTTATAGGCCTACTGCGGTTGCTGTATTGGTATTTCTGGTGGTTTGTCAAGGACCTTTGTTATCACTTGACTGATTCTTTGATTCTCTCTTTCTCTTTCCCTTAAGTTCTTGGTCTGACCAAGATAACCTAATGAGGTTCTTCTTCCTGTTACAGGCTTAATGATCACGTCTGCTGCAATCTACCATGTACTCCATTTTTTCCACATCACCATCGACATTCGGAATGTCTGTGTGTTCCTGGCCCCTCTCTTCTCTTCCTTCACCACCATCGTCACGTACCACCTTACCAAAGAGCTCAAGGTGAAGGATTTGGGGTGATAGGCTTGGGAATGAATGTTGTCGAACCTTTCTAGTAGATGCTAAAGGGTGGGGGTGTGATAGCAATAGAAAGGCATGGAGCCAGAGGCTACAGATAGCTTTTGCCAGGCTGAATTACTGGGTTCACTCCAGTCCCTTCCTAGAATATGTGGTTTCTTATTATCAGCAAATGATTGTCCTTACAAGAGAACATTTGAAGGTGAAATATAAATTTCTACGTAAGAGTAAAAAAAACATTTAAAATGCAAAATGTGAGCTTTAGATTTTGAAGTTCTCAACAACCTAAGGGAGAGGAAAAATAACTATAGGAAGTATTCCAGAATGGTTAATTCTTCTGACTGGAAATGGACATTTAGCAATTATTTGTTGATTTTTTAAACATTTATTTAAAAATTATTATTATTATTTTTGGAGAGAGAGTGAGCATGCATGTGCACATGCGTGTGCGAGCTGGGGAGGGGCAGAGGGAGAGAGAGAATCTTAAGCAGGCTCCACACCCAGTGCAGGGCCCGATGCTGCATCTCATGACCAAGAGATCATGACCTGAGCTGAAATCAAGAGTCAGAATCTTAACCGACTGAGCCTCCCAGGCACCCCTATTTAAAAATTATTAAACCACTTTGGAGTTGACTTTATAATGACTCTCTTTTTCTAGGTTCCTCCCTTGCTGATGTGGCTCCTTGGATGCCATTCTTACTTTGTGGCTGTGGTGTCAGGGAGATACCTGAGAGGAGATAAACTAGTAGGCAGTCTTGGAACGCTTGAGTTTAGTTTGGAAATCTTTTTATCCTTCTTGCTCCCCTTGTTCCAAATTTGACTCTTACCAACAGACAAGTCCCTGTTCTTTTGGAGTGTGATTATATTTCGTTGTTCCTCTCTCCTGACCTCACAGATTGCCTTGTGATATTCCAACTTTATTATCTAAGCTCCTAGCATCTTTAATCCAGATAGATGATCACCTTTTGACGTTTTAGCTTAAATAATAATCATCTTCCTTTTGATTATCCTTGCATAGCTTTTAGAGATGTGACTGTCCCGGCAGTGTGTGAGTATCGTTAGGGACAGAGACTCATAAAACCTGGGGATACTCCAGCCAAATGGCCTATTCTGGGGCAGTGTCTGATGTCTGACAGCTCACATAATTTGTCTGTCCTTAGTATATGTGTATTCAGTTTCTGACTTGGTATCATCCTGGGGAATTGGTTGTGAAGTCTTTAGCTTTCTTGTGCTGTGAACATTTCTAGCATTTCTAGCATCACGTCTACCTTGGAAAGTGTTGGACTGTTCTCTGGGCCCATGATAAGGAGAAGGACTAGTGGATCCTCTCTTCTCTCTCGTGTGTGAATAGTGTTAACTTCCTGTTACCCCTCTTTTCTTCCAGGATGCGGGGGCTGGGCTTCTTGCTGCTGCCATGATAGCTGTAGTTCCTGGGTACATCTCCCGATCTGTGGCTGGCTCCTATGATAATGAAGGTAAGACTTAAAATGCCAAAGATGATAAGTTCATCTCATTATTTCATAGATATTCAGAAAGTGCAGTAAAATCTGAGTTCAGATCTGATGTTTAGCAATAGCAAAAATGGTATCTGGGTGAGAAGATTAGAAATGGGCAGGAAGGGACCTCAGAGAAATTTATAATCTCTCTCTGTCATCCCCTTCAGAAAGGTAGCTGGTAATTTCCTTTTATAAGGCCTTTGGCTCTTCTCTGGACTCAAAAGCAGAGTTAGTTTAGTGTTGAATGGTACTATTATTTTAACATTGTGATTATTTGCTTTATTTTCCTACATAGGAGAAGTGGATATTCTTTTTGTTTTTTTAAGATTTTATTTTTAAGTAATCTGACATCCAGGGTGGGGCTGGCACCCACAACCCTGAGATCAAGAGTTGCATGCTCTACCAACTGAGCCAGCCAGGCACCCCGAGAAATGGATATTTTTAAAGCTATAACTTTTGTTGACGGTGTCAATTCAGCCTATATTTATTGATTGTTATTGGGAAAACACAATGTTATGTACTGTAGATAATAAATAAGGTAATTTTGGCTCATATTTAAGGAATTAAAGTGACCAATAAATGAGAGCATGGTTTGTGGGAGCTGAAATCAAGAGTCGGACACTCAACCAACTGAACCACCCAGACGCCCCTCATTGGGCACATATTAAGGAGAGGGCAGCCAGGGCATAAAGACTGGCCTGTGGTAAGATGCAGAGGCTGGATGGTGCATAATAATACGGAATGGCTTTAGGACTACACTAGCAGGGAGTTTAGTGCCTGGAAGGAATAGTAATAATATTTGTCTTATACTAGGAGTTCGTCTAAGTCCTTTACATAATTAAGTTTGTCTTCACAACACTTTTATGAAGTCGATACTATTATGGCTTCATTTTCATAGGAAACCAAGACAATAAGAGGGAAAATAATTGCACTATTAATGGCTAGTAGGTTGAGACCTGAATCCAGGAAGTCTGGTTCAGAGTAGTGTTCTTAAATATTGCACAAGCATGGCCTTTTATTCAATTTTTTTCTGTTCTTTCTGCAGGGATTGCCATCTTTTGCATGCTACTCACCTACTACATGTGGATCAAAGCAGTGAAGACTGGTTCCATCTATTGGGCTGCCAAGTGTGCCCTTGCTTATTTCTACATGGTAACTTTTCACTCCTCTATCCACCAGTGTCTCTGTTGGGATCAACCAATACACATTGGAAATAGCTCTTGGGCTTTGAGACCATGGACTGGAGGCTAGAAGTCTTTATTTTCTCTTATATCGGTACAAAGCCTAATCCAAGGCAGGTGTGGCCATCCAGTGTGTAAGGGCAAGATAGAGGTAATGTTTTTAATTTTTAAAGCTCTTCAGATACCATATGTCCTGTGGGTACATACTGGTTGGTCAACTCTTTTCTGGTGTGTTCCTTTAAAATTTTTCCTTTTCTGATATATTTTTTTCCTGTTCAATCTTCTATATTCACTTAGACTTCTTTCCTTAACCACTTGCACCTGCTCACCTTTCCTATGTATCCCTAAATCGTCCATATAACGTTACAATAGATCACATATAGATTAACCCTGAGGGTTGGGTGTTGCTGCTTTTGTTACCATGATGTCAGGAGGCGTAGGGAATAGGGTATTGAGGTACAGTAATAGGTGTGACTTGGATTTTTCTATTTAAAGAAATCAGTTATTTAAACTTTAAGCCACCTGGCATACATAAAGTTTATAGTTACTGTAAAGAGATGTTCTTTGAAAAGGTCACAGGCAGTCTCCTAAGTGGTAGCCTGAGGAGGAGTGCTCAGAGTAACTCTTCTTTTTCATCCTGTCCTAGGTCTCTTCATGGGGAGGCTACGTGTTCTTGATCAACTTGATCCCCCTCCATGTACTGGTGCTGATGCTCACAGGACGCTTCTCCCACCGGATCTATGTGGCCTACTGTACTGTTTACTGCCTGGGCACCATTCTTTCCATGCAGATCTCCTTTGTGGGTTTCCAGGTGAGCCCTAGACTGCATAGAGTTGTTAGCTTCTCTGACTTCTCTAACCAGCTCCAACCAGCTTGATTTCCCTCGGACTATTGTGTTAACTAAAGTAACAGAATCATTGGTCATTAAAGTCTGCTTCCAGGAGTGTGTTAATATTTGCTCCATAAAGTTTGAATTTAATGACTCTTAATTTGGCTTAGGTTTGTGGGAGGAGGGATATTTTGAGCTGAGTTGATAGGAATGCAAAGTTATTTCCAGTCCTTTTAATGCTGATGAGTCCATTTAATAGTAATGACCCCTGAACTTCTTGATAGGATCTATGCGAAAGTCCTTTAGGAAGCAAAGTATAAACTTTTTTTTTTTTTTCAGTTTTTTAAATGTTTATTTATTTTGGGTGAGAGACTCAGAGACAGAGTGTGAGTGGGGGAGACTCAGAATCCGAAGCAGGCTCCAGGCTCTGAGCTGTCAGCACAGAGCCTGACCTGGGGCTCAAACTCATGAATCATGAAATCATGACCTGAGCCAAAGCTGGACACTTAACCAGCTGAGCCACCCAGGTGCTCTGCAACGTACAAACTTTTTAACCCCATTTTCCATAGGGTTAAGAGACAACTATAAAGTCAAAGAATAATGTGGTGTGTTTGATTTCTCATATAAAAGTCTTATGAAAATGGAGTCCTTATTCAGAGGTCAGCAAGTATTTTCTTTACTGATCACCTACTATATACAATTTGCTAATCACTGGGAACTGTAAAAATTAAAAATGTGTTTCTTGTCCTTAAGGAAGTTACAGTCTTGTGGGACAGCTGTCTTTATTCTTAGTATAGCAGTTCTGGAAACGTAGTTTGCCAGCCAGTAGCAGCATGAGGAACTTGTTAGAAATACAAATTCTGGGGATGGCCATCTGACTCTGTTGGTAGAGCATGCAATTCTTGATCTTGGGGTTGTGAGTTCAAGCCCCGTGTCAGGTGTAGAGATTACAAAAATAATAAAGTTAAGTATTGTGAGGAACCAAATAAACTCCCAACAAATTTTTTTTATTTAAAAAAAGCCAATTGTAGGGCCTCATCAGAGACCCACTGAATCAAACTCTGGGGGTGGAGCTCAGTAATCTGTGTCTCAACACCCTTTCTTCTTTGCTCTCCCTATGATTATGGTACTCACTAGAGTCTGAGGACCACTGGTCCAACCAGAGAATTTATAAGTAATGGAAGAGATCCAAAGTGTGTGGGACATAGAGGGGAGTGATGGATTTCAGTTTGGCAGATTGGGAGGAAATGGTATTTGCATGATAGAGATTGGTATGATTTACAGGACCTCAAATACTGTTTGGTAAGCGTGGCAGGTGAAATGAGACCCTCTCCTCCATTGGCCCTAATTCCCTGGAGGCCTCAGAACTCATTTGAGCCTTTGTTTGGTGTGAACTGGGTCAGGATAATTCAGGTCTAGGCTGGACTCATTGTTTTCCAGCATTGTGATATCTATGCTTTTACCTACAGCCCGTCCTTTCCTCAGAGCACATGGCGGCTTTTGGGGTCTTTGGTCTCTGCCAGATCCACGCCTTTGTGGATTATCTGCGCAGCAAGTTGAATCCACAGCAGTTTGAAGTTCTTTTCCGAAGTGTCATCTCCCTGGTAGGCTTTGTCCTTCTCACCGTGGGAGCCCTCCTCATGCTGACAGGTAGGGAAGGCTCACTGCTTTTGTAAAATGGGCATGGACATATAATGAACTTCAAAAATAGGGGTTATTTCTTGACCACAGAAAGATTCATTCTTTTTCTCCTAAGAGTATAAAGAGTATAAAGTCCTACTTCTTCACATTCAGTCCACTGTCAGCCCAGTGTTTGGATTCTGGTTAGTTAAGAATGTCTTGTTAGAGTAGCTCTTGATGTTAAAAACATCACACTTTGTTGAAAGGACTGGATCTTGCCTTGCTAATTTCTCTCTCTCTCTCTCTCTCTCTTTCTTTTCTTTCCTTTGGTAGGGTAAGAGAAATCATAATATTGCTGGCCATTCGTTACAAGCATGGCCTTGTCTAAGCCCATGTGCACTAACCTGTGGCTGTTTAGCATGCCCTGTTTGTCTCCTTTGTCCTTCTCAGAGACTTACTGGATTCTGCCTGTCTGTCTGTGTGGTCTATTTCAGAGCAGCACTGGAGGATGTAGTTGGCTTTATTTATAGAGCTGACCTTGGTTTGGCCAGATTTGACCCTAAAACCTTCATAGGAAGCACTTTTGCCTCCCATCTCTGAGTTTATGTACAGCCTGACTTTATTTTGCTGGCTGTGCTGACAAAGTACTCTCACGTTGGAAAGAAAGGAAAGAGTGAGATTCTTAGGCTGTTCATGGCATTTTAACAAAAACCTAGTTCTTCTCTGACTTAGAGACTCTTATGAAAATGGAAAATTGTGATTAGTTAGGATCAGATGTTACTTTGTTTCAAGAGTGATTGTGAAATATTTGTTGCTTCTTTGCTGCCAGGAAAAATATCTCCCTGGACTGGGCGTTTCTACTCACTACTGGATCCTTCTTATGCTAAGAACAACATCCCCATCATTGCCTCTGTGTCTGAGCATCAGCCCACCACCTGGTCCTCATACTATTTTGACCTACAGCTTCTGGTCTTCATGTTTCCAGGTCTGTCTACTTTGTGTTCTGAAGTGGCCTTCTTTGTAAGAACCGCCATTTGATTCAAAATGAGTAACTTACCATCATCTTTGTACTTTGTTGTTGTTTTGTTTTTTTGCCTGTTTTCCCTATGCAGTACAAAGAATGGCTAAGCACATTTTTCTAATATTTGAAGCAGAGTAGAAGTCAGAAGTTGAACAGTTGGAGATGCTGGCAAGTTCAGAGCCTCCCAGTTTTCTGTTCATTTATATTATAAGTTAAAATTCAACTCAAGTTTGTATTTAGGTTTTTGTTTTGGTTTTTGAGTACTTTCAGTGCCCCTCTCTCCCAACCCCCATCCTTGACTCTTCCCCATTTATCTTCTTGGGGTACTAAAGTTTGAGAATAGGCATGGCTGATTGAGAAGCCTCAGCTACTTATCTTCTAGACAATCCAGAAATGATTTTGAATTTACAAGTGGTGGGGTGCTTCCTTTTTTGTTGTTGCTGTTGTTATTGTTTTTTAAATAGCTTCTATGGTTTTTTTCCTCATGAAAGTAAGTTGTCTGTTGTAAAAAATATAGACAAGTTAAGAAAAAATAAAAATCTTAGGAATTCTCACCAAACATCTGTTGCTGTTGTTAACATTTTGATGTATATTTATCTGGTTATTTACTCATTTATTTTTGTGAGAGTTTTTTTTTTTATTCTTTAAATTTTGGTTAGTAATCTCTACACCCAGCCTGGGGCTCAAACTCATGACCCTGAGATCATGTGTGCATGCTCTTCTGACTGAGCCAGCCGGGCCCCCCCATCCAGTTATTTATTGAACAAATATGGGATGATACTGTTTTTTTTTCTTTTTATGTTTATTCATTTTTTTGAGAGACAGAGAGAGAGAGCAAGCAGGGGAGGGGCAGAGAGAGAGAGAGACAGAATCTGAAGCAGGCTCCAGGCTCTGAGCTGTCAGCACAGAACCTGATGTTGGGCTCAAACTCACGAACGGTAAGATCATGACCTGAGCCAAAATCAGCCGCTTAACTGACTGAGCCCCCCAGGTGTCCCGAGGATGATACCTTTCTTCCCCCAATTTTTTTCTTTTTATAAAGAATCATAACTTCTGTTATTTAGCATTATATTATTTGTTAAATTTGTTTAAGTACAAAGATGTGTAAAGAAGAAGGCAAGTGGTCCATGATATCCTGCAGCAATATTTTAATTGATATATTCCACTATATAAATATGGTATAAAAACTACTTCTATAATGTTGGATATTTAGGTGGTTTCTGACTTTTTGCTGTTTTCAAGAGTTGTGTAGTAAATGTCTTTGCACATATCTATGATTATTTATTTTAGCTGCTTGCATCTTTTTATTTTTGTAGTTGGTCTCTATTACTGCTTCAGCAACCTTTCTGATGCCCGGATTTTCATCATTATGTATGGTGTGACCAGCATGTACTTCTCAGCTGTCATGGTGAGGAATGTCCTCAGTCTTAGCCACGTTTCTACCCCTGGCTCTGAGGTGCCCGGCAGGATTCAGACTATGATGATGACTGTGCACATGCTTTCCTTGGAGCATTTGAGGGGCTGAGTTGTAGACCTGCTCACTGGTGCTGAGCCGTGCCAGGAATGTATGGTGCACTCAGACGTTCTGGTTGTGGGGTGCAGCTTTTTGGGATTCAGAACCTTGTGTTAGGGAGAGACACGTATACTCTGTTGGGTCCAGTGACCATGGGCGGGTTTCTTTCCCCTTCTTTTTGAGTGTCTTAAGAAAGGAGTTGATGTTTTTTCCTTAATGTTCTGGGAACATTGCCAAGTATTAGATTGTTGAAAGAGGAGAGCTTTTATAAGTTGTAGTAAGACAGTGTTTATGTTTTTTTTTACATTTATTTATTTTTGAGAGAGAGAGAGAGAGACAGAGCACAAGTAGGGGAAGGGCAGGGAGAGAATGAGACACAGAATCCGAAGCAGGCTCCAGGCTCTGAGCTGTCAGCACAGAGCCAGACGTGGGGCTCGAACTCATGAACTGCGAGATCCTGACCTGAGCCAAAGTCAGATGCTTAACTGACTGAACCACCCAGGCGCCTTCCCCCCGCCTTTTTTTAAGTTCAAACCATAGTTAAATACATTCTTTAACATAGCATTGTTCAGGACACTTACATATATACCCATATAACTGAAAAATAGCTTTAAGAAATGTATACTTCTGGGGCGCCTGGGTGGCTTAGTCGGTTGGGCGTCCGACTTTCGCTTAGGTCATGATCTTGCGGTTCGTGGGTTTGAGCCCCGCGTCGGGCTCTGTGCTGACTGCCAGCTCGGAGCCTGGAGCCTGTTTCAGTCTGTGACTCCCTCTCTCTCTGACCCTCCCCTGTTCACGCTGTCTCTCTCTCTCCTAGAAATAAATAAAACAAACAAACAGACAAACAAAAAAGAAATGTATACTTCTACTATTGTAGATGTATCAAATATTTTCTCATATTTTGTTCTTTTTTATTGAGCAGTCATGTTTGTTGAAAACTGCTGAATTGATATCATGATCTACTAATAGGTTGAAGTCTTTAATTTGTAAAACACTGATTGGACTGTGTTTTTGCTTCCTGCCTCTTTCAGGTGCGTCTGATGCTAGTGTTGGCGCCTGTAATGTGCATCCTTTCTGGCATTGGAGTCTCCCAGGTGCTGTCCACTTACATGAAGAATCTGGATATAAGTCGTCCAGACAAAAAGAGCAAGAAGCAACAGGATTCTACATACCCTATTAAGAATGAAGTGAGAATTGGGGCGCCTGGGTGGCTTAGTCGGTTAAGCGTCCGACTTTCGCTTGGGTCATGATCTCGCGGTTTGTGGGTTCGAGCCCCGCGTCGGGCTCTGTGCTGACTGCCAGCTCAGAGCCTGGAGCCTGTTTCAGTCTGTGACTCCCTCTCTCTCTGACCCTCCCCTGCTCACGCTGTCTCTCTCTCTCTCCTAGAAATAAATAAAAAATATTAAAAAAAAAAAAAAAAAAAGAATGAAGTGAGAATTAAGCAACACTTATAACAGGCTTGGGAAACTGTGTGTGTGTGTGTGTGCGTGTGTGTGTTTTGAGTGAGGGAGTAGAGTGCTGTCATAGTGATCATTTGGATTCATCTTATCTGTATTATTGTGTGTAAGAAGTTGTTCTGAGTTGTGTAAATTTAATTTACAACACAGTTTTCTTGTTTAGGTGGCAAGTGGGATGATACTGGTCATGGCTTTCTTTCTTATCACCTACACCTTTCATTCAACCTGGGTGACCAGTGAGGCCTACTCTTCTCCCTCCATCGTGCTGTCTGCCCGTGGTGGGGATGGCAGTAGGATCATTTTTGATGACTTTCGAGAAGCATATTATTGGCTTCGTCACAATACTCCAGAGGTAAGATTTGGGAGGAGTGGGATTGAGGAGTCAAGTGAGGTTGGGGACATTTGCTGTGAAAGTGAATCATACAGCTTTTAGATTGGTGGAAAGCTTGGAGGAATTGGAACTACAGAACCCTGGTGCTGAATGAGGCTTAAAGGTCAGCCTTCATGTGATTCAGGATTTTTTCTGTATCCTTACACTGGTAATTATCTGTGCTCTGACAGTGTGGTGATTTTATCATGAGGCGGACCATCCCAATTTTAAAAGAAATCAGAAAGTAGAAACGAGAAAAGATAGTTTCCATAAAGTGATCACTGAATAATAAGCACTTTTAACATTTTGGGAATCTGAAGTGATTTTCTTTGCAGTAGCCATGGAGAGTAGCACTTCTAAGTTAGATTCTTAAAGAGTTAAAGCTGTAAGAATTAAAAATAAATTTTTTTTTAAATGTTTATTTGTTTTTGAGGGAGAGAAAGAGAGAGAGACAGAGTATGCGCAGGGGAGGGGCAGAGAGAGAGGGAGACAGAGAAGCTAAAGCAGGCTCCAGGCTCTGAGCTCTCGGCACAAAGTCCGATGTGGAGCTTGAACGCATGAACCATGAGATCATGCGCTGAGCTGAAGTCGGACGCTTAACCGACTGAGCCACCCAGGTGCCCCTCAAGCTGTAAGAATTTCTTAATCCTAGTGCATCATATCCTATGGTTTGTATTCCCTCTCATCTTTATAATAACTGCGTTTTTGTGAATTGTGAAAGATCATTTAATATAATTATCTGATGACACCAGACTGTTTATTTGGAAATATTGCACAGTCCCCCTACACATGCCATCCTTTTATGCTTGTTTATATAAGGTGATCGGAGATGCAAGTATTGGGAATGTTGGATTGTTTAATTTACACTGAGATTTCATGCTTATATGTAAATGTAGTACCAAGTGCCAAGAATTATTTTCTTTGTAGGAAGTACCTCACTTATTAGACTATAAGATGCCCTTCCAGTTCTTCTCTTGTATTTGATTTTTGGAGGCAGCAAGCAGCTTATTTTCATTTCCCATTCTTCTTTCAGGATGCAAAGGTCATGTCATGGTGGGATTATGGTTACCAGATCACGGCTATGGCAAATCGGACAATTTTAGTGGACAATAACACATGGAATAATACCCATATTTCTCGAGTAGGGCAGGTAAAGTGAGGGCTCCTGTGTGTGTTTGGCACACAGGGTCTAGTGTGAAATGTTTCTCTCTGAGGTATCATATGGCCTGGAATTTTGCTCTGAGAAATGTGTGTGTATTTTTCTAGGCAATGGCATCCACAGAAGAAAAAGCCTATGAGATCATGAGGGAGCTTGATGTTAGCTATGTGCTGGTCATTTTTGGAGGCCTTACTGGGTATTCCTCTGATGGTATGTACTTGATTCTATTTCTAACTGTAGGTCATATATTCTAAGAAAACTAGATGACTCTCTTATTTTTCTGTCTTTTTACTGATATCAACATACTTTCTTGGTTGGGGAAGTTCCTAAGTATTTGTAATGTTACAGTTGTTTGTTTTGTTTGGCAACAAGTAGGAGGTAAATGTAAAGAATTCTCATTTAGATATGGCATGGTATAGTTGTCTGAAGACCTAGGAGTTGCTCTACATACAACTAGTAAACAAAGAACAGAAAGAGAAGCCGAACCTATTGGGATCATTTCACAGTACATGTAAATCAAACAAACAAAAAATAAAGTACAGTGTGAAAAAAAACATAAGGCATCTGAAAATGAACTTCAGAATTAGCATTTTTAGTGGGTTAAGCCATAGATTCATCTGCCAACTTAAAATGTTTCATATTTATGTTATATCTGTGTGTGTGTGTGTGTGTGTGTGTGTGTGTGGCATATTTTACCATGTTCCTTGTTATTATTAACAAACCTATATTTTTAGAAGACTCATCAAAATGAGGTTTGCCGCCTTAAAAAAAAATTTTAAGCAATTTAAAAAAATTAAAGCAATACTTTCTTATACTTTAACACATTAAACACTTTTGAGGGTTTATGATAAAAAGTGGTAGGTAGTACCCCATCCCTAAACCTAAAGTCCCTTATGTTACAAGCTTCCAGAGGCAATTATTTCTTGAGTTGTTTCTTCTAGAACCTTTGTTCCTATTTCAAAAATATGTGTATTCATTTATCATTTTCTGTATACTGTCTCAATTTATAATTGTAGATAAGAAACTTCATTCTTTTTACCTTTCCCCACTCCCTCCTTTCCTCTTGAACTTCTTAGTAGAGTCAATGTTTTAGTTTTTGGTTAAATCCAGATAAGGTGTTTTCAAAATCCCGACTGTATAAATATTCATTGCTCAGTCAACCAGTATACCATGGTTACAGTCTTACCCAGAACGACTTTTGTTTTCCTGCAGTTAATAACTACCTCATATTTCTATCTTAATTTTCTTTGACTATATGGCTGCATCTTGAAGATGTTTAAATTTTAGATTATATTAATGTATATAGTACATGGAAAGCTCTAAGTATAAAGTAAGAAGATTGATTTCCTTGTGTGTCTTGTGCAGCAGAGGAGGAACGATAGCAGGGACCTGTGTCCACAGACTTGAACTTTCACAGTCACACCAGCACTATTTGTGTGTAATTATTTATAGGTTTTTTTTTCTAATGTTTTATTTATTTCTGAGAGAGGAGGGACGGCGTGAGCAGGGGAGGTTCAGAGAGAGAGGGAGACACAAAATCTGAAACAGGTTCCAGGCTCTGAGCTAGCTGTCAGCACAGAGCCCAATGCAGGGCTCGAACCCACGAACTGTGACCTGAGCCGAATCATGACCTGAGCCGAAGTCGGACACTCAACTGACTGAGCCACCCAGGCGCCCCTAGGTTTTCTAATAGTCACAATATAGCCAAATCCTATAGAAAATTATTTGTGTATATATATTTGTCTATGTGTATATGTATCTTTATATGTATAATGTACACATATATGTGGTAGAAAAGGATAATTTCTTGAGGTCTTAGCACTAACCATTGTTAGTAACCACTTCTAGTCAATTGACCTTTTATTGCCTGAGGTGCACAGAAGTATGTTTAATGCTGGCATAAAAATGTCATTTGGAACATAATATAATTTTTTGTGTGTGAGATTAAGAAATTTAGCACATGAGACCCTTGACAAAGTAACTTAACATGAAAAGAAATAGTGAAAAGGACAAGAGCTTTTGATTGTACAGATTTTTAAGGTGAACTTTGCATTAAAATTTCACTTCTTTTTTTAAGTCTATTTATTTTGAGAGAGAGAGAGAACGTGCAGGAGGGGTAGAGGAGGAAGGGGGGAGAGAAAATCCCAAGCAGGCTTCATGCTCTCTGCATAAATCCCTGTGTGGAGCTCACATTCCCAAACCTTGAGATCGTGACCTGCGCCAAAACCAAGAATTGGATGCTTAACCAACTGAGTCACCCAAGTGCCCATAAAGTTTAACATTTAAAAAAATGCAGATATTGTAAGCATGATGAATTTTCACAAGGGGAACATATCCATGTAACCAGCCCCAGACCAAGAAACAACATTACTAGTGTTCTAGAATTCCTCTTCATATCTCTTGCAGTATCTACCTCCTGTCAAGATCTGAGGGTTACCACTATCTTCGTTCCTAATATCATTTGTTTTCTAAACAGATTTATTGAAGCATAATTAACATATTGTACACAGCACAAATTTAAAATCTGTAATTTGGCAAATTTTGACACATGTGTATACGTACCTGGGTAGTTTTGCCTGTTTTTGAACCTTATAAATAGATACTACAGTGTGGGCCCTTCATTTCTGATCTTTTTTGGTCAGTATTATGTTTGCAAGATTCATTCATATTGTAGATAATAATAATTTTTTAATTCTCATTCCTGTGTAGTATTCCATTGGGTGAATATAGCATAATGTATGCATTTTAGTGTTGATGGGTATTTAGGGTTGATGGGTTCCAACAGTTTGGGGCTGTCATGAATGATGCTCTTGTGAACATGATTGCACTGGTCTTCTGGTGAACGCGCGTACTAAAGGATGGAACTTCTGGTTAAGAAGGGATGTTCAGCGTTAATAGGTCCTGGCCAAGAGATTTCCAGAGTGGCAGCACCAATTTACATTCCTGCCAGCAGTGTTTGAAATTCTTAGTTGCTCTACATCCTTTGCCTACACTCAGTATTACAAACCTTCTACATTTGCGCACGTACATGATGGTAATACCCATGTTTTCATGAAGACAGAGAAACTTGCTATATAATCATTTGCTGTGTAGTACTGTAAAAATGTGAAAATCCGAGATTAGGTCAAATTGATGCTTAATTGTGACAATGATAGCTTAGGCTAAGTTTACATAAAGAAAGCCTCAGAAAACCTTAACAGAGAAAAGCTTTCTTTAAACATTGTGCTATGTTTTTGAATTGTTGAAAGGTTGAAAGAATGATTTGACAGTTTCTTGATATATATGGAAGCTAGACTTTAAAAAAATTAAGATAATCATTGCAAAAATAACACTCTCATTATCTAAATTTATGAAAACATGCATCTGAAAATCATGAAAGAAGACAGTAATGTTTTATTTTCTCATACTGAATTGATTCCTCAAGCTCAGAGTGGTAGGCTGTATTAGTTGGAATTCTGAAAAATCTGGAGGTATTGGTCAATGAAAAGGAGTGAACCCCAAATCTAGAGATTGTTGTTATTAATAATATTATTATTATTAATCATGGTAACATTCCAGCTGGTGCCTTCTGTGAATACTTTTTAACATTTTAAAATAATTTCTCCCTCCCTCCTTCCCTCTCTCCCCCACCTCTCTCAGGCCTTCACAAACATACACAGATACATAGACAAATATGTGCCCCAAAATAGCCACCTGACAGCTGATCTCTCTTCCTCTCTGCCCTAAATCATTTTAAGCCATTATTCTTGCTTTTCCTGAGTCTATTAAAACAAAGACAAAAAACACCACATCTCATCAAGTTGTATAATTTAAATATATACAGCTTTTTGTATGTCAATCATACTTAAAGTAGTTTTTAAATTTTTTTTAATGTTTTTTTAAATTTATTTCTGAGAGAGAGAGAGATAGACAGACAGAGGGAGCAGGGGAGCATCAGAGAGAGGGAGACACAGAATCCGAAGCAGGCTCCAGGCTCTGAGCTGGCTGTCAGCACAGAGCCCAACGTGGAGCTCGAACTCATGAACTATGAGATCATGACCTGAGCTGAAGTCGGACGCTCAACCTACTGAGCCACCCAGGCACCCCAGCAAAGTAGTTTTTAAAGAAACACAAAATGTGGGCTCTGAAGACAATTCTAAAATGTTTGAGCATTAAAAAAAATTTTTTTTAGCATTTATTGAGAGACAGAGTGAGACAGAGTGCAAGTGGGGGAGGAGTAGAGAAAGACGGAGACAGAGAATCTGGAGCAGCCTCCAGGCTCTGAGCTGTCAGCGCAGAGCCTGATGCGGGTCTTGAACCCACAACCCATGAGATCACAACCTGAGCTGAAGTCAGAAGCTTAACTGAGACACCCAGGCACCCTGTGAGCATTTTTATGCTAAGTGGTACCAGTTTCAAAAGCAGCATTTTCTAAAGGGATTAACAGGCATTTAGGTATATTATTTCTATTACATTTATTCTTTAAGTTTCATTACTTTTGGTCATATCTTATGTTTCCTAAAATGTTCTTAATTTAAACCTCCTTGAGATGTGTCATGGACAAGATTTCGCCTTTTTGCAAATCATGTTTATTTCATGTTACTCATTTTCTAGTAAATGCTTGAGCAGATCTAAAAATAATAAAGTATTTGGATCTGATCATAGTCCAGGCTCTCTTGTCTGAGTTTGATACAACATTACCTTTCTCCAACTTGCCCTTTCTGTCGACAGCAGTGTCTTTCAGCAATGGCCTTTCCGTCATGCAGTTCCTGTTACTTTTTACCTTTCTCCAACTTGCCCTTTCTGTCGACAGCAGTGTCTTTCAGCAATGGCCTTTCCGTCATGCAGTTCCTGTTACTTTTCAATAGTCCATTCTTTTTGTTTTTAATTTTTGAAATTTTTAATAGGAAAACGAGGGATTTTAAATGTTTCCTCAGGGGGCGCCTAGGTGGCTTAGTCGGTTGAGCGTCCGACTTTTGCTTGGGTCATGATCTCGCGGTTTGTGGGTTCGAGCCCCGCGTCAGGCTCTGTGCTGACTGCCAGCTCAGAGTCTGGAGCCTGTTTCAGTCTGTGACTCCCTCTCTCTCTGACCCTCCCCTGCTCACGCTGTCTCTCTCTCTCTCTCCTAGAAATAAATTTAAAAAAAAAATCATTAAATGTTTTCTCAGATGCTACATGATGTGGAAATTTTAAGATCAGATACATATCATTGATGATCCAGTAGGCCAGGAGTCTGTTTATTAGGCCACAGCCATACCCATTCATTTATGTATTATCTTTTCCCCCCAGTTTTATTGAGATATATAGGGGCACCTGGGTGGCCTAGTGGGTGGAATGTCTGACTCTTGATTTGGGCTCAGGTCATGATCCCAGGATCAAAGGATCAAGACCCCATGCTGAGAATGGAGCCTGCTTAAGATTCTTTCTCGCTCTCTCTCTCTTGCTCACCTCCTTTGCTCCTCTCTCCCACTTGTGCTTGCTCTCTCTCAAATTAAAAAATAAAACATGAAAAATTTTAAAAAATACATTTGATATATGTATTGTGAAATGATTACCATAATGAGTTAACATTCATCACCTTACATAATTACAAATATTTTTTCTTGTAATGAGAATTTTTATTTTTTTATTTTTTTTAATTTTTATTTATTTCTAGGAGAGAGAGAGAGAGACCGCGTGAGCAGGGGAGGGTCAGAGAGAGAGGGAGTCACAGACTGAAACAGGCTCCAGGCTCTGAGCTGGCAGTCAGCACAGAGCCCGACGCGGGGCTCGAACCCACGAACCGCGAGATCATGACCCAAGCGAAAGTCGGACGCTTAACCGACTAAGCCACCCAGGCGCCCCCTGTAATGAGAATTTTTAAAATCCATTCTCTTAGCAACTTCACGCATATAATCCAGTATAGTTAACTATAAGCATCATGTTCTATATTATATAACAAGAACTTATTTATCTCATAACTGGAAGTTTGTCACTTTTTGACTATCTTCACCTGGTTCCCCCCTGCCCCTCACCCCCTGCCTATGGCAACCACAATTCTGATTTCTGTTTCTGAGTTTGTTTTTTAGATTCCACATATAAGTGAGATATACAGTATTTGTTTTCACTGTGTTACTTCACTTAGCATAATGCTCTTAAGGCCCATCCATGTTGTTGCAAATGGATGGATTTCCTTTTTTTTTTTTTTTTTAAATATTTTTATTCACTTCTAGGAGAGGGAGATGCAGACTCTGAAATAGGCTCCAGGCTCTGAGCTGGCAGTCAGCACAGAGCCCAACGCGGGGCTCGAACCCACAAACCGCGAGATCATGACCTAAGCAAAAGTCGGACACTTTTTTTTTTTTAAATGACTGAATGGTATTCCATTTTATTTATGTGATGTGTGCCTGCGTGTGTGTGTGCGTGTATCTAGATACAAAGATCAACATTTTCTTTACCCGTTCATCCATCAGTGAACACTTAGGTTGTTTCCAGGTCTTGGCTATTATAAATAAGCTGCAGTGAACATGGGGGTGCAGATATTTGGGATAGTAATGTCATTCCTTCAGATATATACCCAGAAGTGGGATTGGTGGATCATATGGTAGTTGTATTTTTAAATTTTTGACTGTTTTATATAGTGGCTATACCAATTCACATGCCCACCAACGGTGTATGTTTCCTGTTTTTCCACATTCTTGCCAGCATTGGTTATCTCTTGTCTTATGATAATTATTCTAACAGGTGGGAGATGATGTCTCATTGTGGTTTTGAGTTGTATTTCCCTAATGGTTAGTGATGTTCATATATGTGTTGACCAGTTGAATATCTTTGGGAAAATGTCTATTCAGGTCCTTTGCCCATTTTTAATCAGATTATTTGGGGGGTTATTTAAAATTTTTTTTTAAGTTTATTTATTTTGAGAGAGAAAGTATGAGTCAGGGAAGGGCAGGGGGGTAGAGAGAGAGAGAAAGAATCCGAAGCAGGGTCTGTGCTGTCAGTGCAGAGCCCGATGTGGGGCTCAAGCACACAAATGATCAGATCACGACCTGAGCCGAAGTCGGAGGCTCAACCAACTTAGCCACCCAGGTGCCCCTGGGGGTTTTATATTTTACTTCCTTTGTTTTGTTTTTGGACTAAGTCTTAGAAGACCAGTGTGTACTTTAGACTTCCAGCACATCTTAATTTGGACTAGCCGCCTTTCAAGTGTTAGTAGCCACATGTGGCTAGTATATATAGCTACTATAATTGGACAGCTCAGCCCAGCTAATACCTGGGAATAATTTCTGTTGTGACTTAAGTCTGGACCAATAGCATAGGATTTCAGGAGTCTAATAATCTATAGGAAGAGTTGTAAATTTTGAGGGAAAAGTTTTGCCACCGCATTGTGTTTCATATTTTTAAAAATCAGAGTGAAACGGTACTTTCTCACATTAAAAAATGAGAGATTTTCTTAGAAACAGTGGCTTTTTCAAATGTATCATGTTGTACACCTTAAAATAATATTGTATGTTAACTATACTTTATTTAAAAAAAAAACAAGGAAAGAAATGGTAGCTTTTTATGAGGTGACTTAGTTCCAGCAGCCTTTGTGACACAGCAGTTCTCTTTCTACTTTTTTCTAGATATCAACAAGTTTCTATGGATGGTCCGCATTGGAGGGAGCACAGACACAGGCAGACATATTAAGGAGCACGATTATTATACTCCAACTGGGGAATTCCGTGTGGACCGTGAGGGTTCTCCAGTGCTGCTCAACTGCCTTATGTACAAGATGTGTTACTACCGCTTTGGACAGGTCTACACAGAAGCCAGTGAGTGATTCATAACATTAGTAACAACAGGAAGAATCATGATAGCTAACGACGCATAGTTGTTTTCAAATGCCAGGCATTGCTCTAAGTGCTTTACATCTATTAGCTCATTTGATCTTTACTACAACTGAAAACATAGATACTAATATTATTCCCATTTTATATATGGAGAATTTCAGGTACAAATAAGTTACTTACCTGCCTAGCGTCCCGTAACTAGTGGCTGAGTTAGGTTAAGCTCGGGCAGTCTTGCTCTAGATTGTGTACTTTTACCCGTTACATTTCATTGCCTCTCAGTAAAAGGTATTGCAGTGGAGAGAGGAGTAAAGGGGGATACAGTGATATAAAGGACTTTTCATTTCCTTAAATAAATACATCGAGACTAAGCTGATTAGATTAATTCTTTCCTTCTGAGTTTAATTTCTTCGTTCTCCTCTAGGGACAGTTCCTGAAGTGGATGCTGGCCTTGGCCTCTTTTTTTTTTTTTGAGAGAGGGAGACAGAGAATGCTTGCATGTATGGTTGAGGTTGGGGGCAGAGGTGGGGGGAGAGAGAGAGAGAGAGGGGGGAGGGAGGGAGGGAGGGAATCTTAAGCAGGCTCCGCCCTGAGTGTGGACCAACTGACACTCAAATAACTGAGCCAACCAGCTGCCCCCCTCCCTTTTTTATTTTTTTAATTAAAAAATTTTTCTTATTATTTCTGAGAGAGAGAGAGAGCGTGAGCAGGGGAGGGTCAGAGAGAGAGGGAGATACAGAATCTGAAACAGGCTTCAGGCTCTGAGCTAGCTGTCAGCACAGAACCCGATGTGGGGCTCAAACCCATGAACCGTGAGATCATGACCTGAGCCGAAGTTGGACGCTTAACTGACTGAGCCACCCAGGCACCCCCCCTTCTTAAAAATTTTTTAAAATTTGTTTTTAAATTTTTTTAGAGAGAGGCAGGCCTTTGACTTCTGATAGGTTTTTCTCTGATCCGTGGAAGGGTTACTAGTATAACACAGAGGCCTCTGGGTAGCAGTCATCAAGAATGGAGGGGCTGGGAAGTCAGCCTCCTGTCTCTTAAAAGAGATGGCTTCCATGGAATTTGCCAAGCATCAACTTGGAAAGGACTTGAGTCAGGGTAACACTTGATCTGCCCTTACTACGTGATGTCTTTTTCTATAGGTCTTACTCTCTACATAAGCTTCAGGCTGAGGAATAACATTCCATGTGAGAGATGATTTATCAGATTGATTTACTCTTTCCTTAGGAAATCAGCACTGTAGAAAGAAGTGTTTTTTTTTTTTTTTTTTTTTTTTTTTTTTTTTTGTCTCTTTCTAGAGCGCCCACCAGGCTTTGACCGTGTCCGGAATGCTGAGATTGGGAATAAAGACTTTGAACTTGATGTCCTGGAGGAAGCATATACTACAGAACATTGGCTAGTCAGGATATATAAGGTGAGCAGACTACACTGAGAAAGCAGCTCTCATGTTTGCAGATTGGTTCTAGTGCTTAAAAATGGGCCACATATTTCTAATATAAGGACTTTTTTTAAAGTTTATTTATTTTGAGAGAGAGAGAGCACATGAATGGGAGAGTGGAAGAAAAAGAGAGAGAATCCCAGCTAGGCTCTTGCCACCAACGCAGAGCCTGACATGGGACTTGAACACACAAACCAGGAGATCATGACTCAGCGAAAACTAGGAGTCAGACACTTAGCTGACTGAGCCACCCAGGCGCCCCTAATATAAGGACATTTCTAATGTCAGAAAAGTAGCTTGCAACTCAGAATGTTACTTTTTTTATTTTAGGTTGTTCTTAGAGAGTAGACACACCTAGTCTGCTGTCATTTTGGCTGTGGTTACAGTTATTTTTCCAGTTGTGGCTTTATTTGATCTGTTTTAGTGATTATCAGGCTTGGAGGGGAGAAAAAGTTTGTGTGTGTGTGTGTCTGTACACACTACATTTTCTTTTCCCCCACTGAAGAATTTATGGAATAGAGTTACACAGAAATGTGTTATCTATCTCACAAAAGAAGAAATTGTCAACACCTGATACATTTGGCAGGTAGATCACTTGCTCTACTCTTGAGAGGTACTCCTAAAGCTAAGTAGAGAGAAGCTAGTCTCAAACCAGCGTTCGTTTTGTCACAAAACCATACCAGGCAGCAGAACCCAACTCAGTGGAGAAGTTCTCCCAAGTTGACCTGATCGTAAATACTTAAACGACATCTTTATGTTGCAGGTAAAGGACCTGGATAATCGAGGCTTGTCACGGACATAAATGTTACGTCCGGCTCTGATATGCTTCGCACTGAACACGTCACTTTTAGGACGCCGAAGATGTTTTTTAAATATGCAGTTTATAAGAACAGAGCACGATGGGATTAGTATTGTCTGGAACTTTTGCCCTGGGCAGTATGGGCTGGGCCAAATGGAATGATTTTTATAATTCTGAGCAGGTTACCAAATGAAATGTCATGGCTTTACTTTGGTCAATTAAAGGGGGGAATTTTTTTTTAAATGTGCCTTATTTCTTTTGACTTATGACTGATTTGAGAAAGGCAAAAGTTTGTGCTGGGCTGATAGGAGGGAAAAGCAGACCTCATCCATGCTCTTAGCTCCTTAATTGAGCCACGGGGGGGCATCCTGTCTCTCTCAAATCAGGAACACTATCAAGGACTAGCTCAGATCCTACATGTACAATTTTGTCATTTCAGAAGTTGTAGCACCTAGCACAATGCCTTGCATATAGTGGGTGCTCAGTAAACTTTTATTAAATAAATAAGTGTTTGTGGAACCAGAGGAGTGCCATTTCTGGGCAGGAAAAGACAGCTGTGTTGCCATCCTGTCTCTGTTCTTAACATGTCTTGTCCTTAGAAGCAATTTGCTTTTATGAGGGACAGGAAGTGGCTAGCCAGACCTGATCTCACCAGTAGTCTTTGAGACTAGCTAGGTTTTTTTGTTTTTGTTTTGCTTTGGTTTTTGTTTTTTTTGAGCAAGAATAAATCAAGTGAGAATCACTTGAAGTTTTGAAGAAAGACTCAAGGCAGGCAGTGAAATTACTGTTCTCGGTGGAGATGAAACTTTTCCAGTATTATATATAGAATTTGATGGTCAGTAGGTATTTTTGAATCAGCTGAAATATAATTATACATTTCTATTTGAAATCCAGCTTTTCAGTATTCACTTATCCGTGACACAGTAAATATCTTTTTGCTCATTGCCTTTAGCCTATGTGCTAAACCTCTTGTAATTATGTAAGGGTGGCTTCTTTCTCCCTTAGTGTTAGCCTGTTTGCTGTTATTCTATGCTGCAAACAAACTCAATGATCGGTTTTGAAGCCCTGGCCAAATAAGCTACAAATTAAAAGGGGGAAGAACTGCTATTAGCAAGTACCTAGAGACAGTGCTACCCTGACTGCAGTAAAGGGGAAGAGAAATTGAAAAATAAATTTAAAAGCACAGTAGTTCCAACAATATTTAATGTCAGAACAGCCTTATATTCAGTAGAGTAGGACACTGTGTATTTGACAGCGTAAGACATATCAGTGATGTATATAAACCCTAAGTCATAACAGAAACACAAGCTAACTGTTTAGTGTTACCTGTTAAGAAACAGGAGCAATTATACAGCTTTTAGATAAGTCTAAATGGTGCTCCTAAAGGGTACACCCCTGTATTCTTGTATACCCAGGAAACGTAGCCTTCCAAACCAACTTACATACCAAGTGCTTGACTTGTGGGTGAGATTTAGACCTGATGTAAGATTTAATTTACTATATGTAAATATATTACTGGATTTATATACAGAATTTCTCCCTAGTGGAAGAGATTATTCTTTCTTTCTTTTTTTTTAAATCAATGTGAGCAATACCAGGTAAAGATCATTAGTGATCTTCCTTGGTAGTATATATGTGATAGCCCTTGAACGTATCTCTATAGTGTCACTCTTACAATTTTAATTTTGTTACCTTCAAGGCTACGTGAAGCTATCTTTTTTAAAAAATTTACTTTCGCTTTCACTGTTGTAGTGCACCTACTGTAAGAAAAATCAAATCTAAAAGTAACAACACTGTTTTCCACTTCTCAGTGGCAACCACTTATAACTCTGCTGATTCTCACATTACTTACCTCCATATCAGTAAATAACTTGCTTTAGCTTGCTCTGTGTTTTTCAATTTCAGGTATCATTTATTGACTTGGGTGATGTAGATACTGAGGGTGCTATTCCCATGGACACATTCTCATCCTCCTAAGGTTCTATTACAGTTAGGATTTAGAATAGCTCAGGCTTTACCTTAGAGTTTTTCACATCTAGACCATGTGGTATATGTACTTTTACTGCTTTTTTTTTTGTTTCTGCATAACTTTTTTTGGAGAAGCTTTTCTCATTTGTATTTTGTACTAATTTCTCCCCAAGCTCTCCTTCATTTGTGCCAGTTTCCTTTGTTCAAACTTGTTAGGTGTTCATTCTTGATGTCACCTGTTTTGGTATGTTATGGTTTGGATTGGTTTACATTCTAGATCTGCTACTCACCTGTTGGGTTGGTAGGTCTTCCAAATTGTGTTAATCTCTTAACTTCCTTCTTGATTATCACCTCTATCTACCTTCCTGAGAAAATGTGTGGGAGATCAGTTTCTTTAGATCTTGCCTGTCTCTTGTCACTCAATTAGGCAGGTACAGAGTTCCAGGTTGGGGAGAACTTTTCCTTAGAATTATTTTGAAGGCATTGGCTCATTGTTTCTGTCTTCTAAATGTTATTGAGAAATGCAATGCTATTCTGATTCTTAATTTTTTGGTATGCGTCCATTCCCTCCAACTCCCACCATAGGCCTGTTAGGAACCTCTCTTCATATGTAATGTTTTGAAATTTTCTCAATGATGCACTTAGGAATGGGTCATCCATTGTGCTGGGTACTTTAAACTTTTAAGTATGGAAAGTCAAGTTCTTTAGTTCTGAGAAATTTACTTGTGTATTCCCTCAACTCCTTTTCTCTTTCTAAAAATTATGTGGATGTTGGATTTACTGGGTTAGTCTTCTATTTTTTTTTAAACGTTTATTTTTGAGAGAGAGTGAGAGCAAGCAGGGGAGGGGCAGAAAGATGGGGACAGAAGATCTGAAGTGGTCTCTGTGCTGACAGCAGAGACCCCAGTGTGGGCCTCAGACTCACAACTATGAGATCATGACCTGAGCCGAAGTTGGATGCTTAACTGGCTGAGTCACCCAGGTGCCCCTAGTCTTCTGACATTCTTATATGTACTCTTGATTTCCCATCTTTATTTTTCTTCTGGGAGATTTCCTAAACATTTTTTTTTCTAACCTTTCTATTTACTTTCCATTTTTTTCTGCTGTTATTTTTTTATGTCCAAGAGCTTTAAAAAAAAATACTTTGTTTTAAGATCCTTCATATTAAAGGCCTTTTCAAATTCTTGCTTGTCTGCTCTTCTTAGAGAGTGGGGTGGATTGGAAGGTATTTATGGGGTGGGGGCTTACTGAATGTCAGCTGCTCTCCTGTGATCTGGCAGTTGTCACATTGTTAACACAGGACCATAACTGTTACATAATTGTTACATAGGAAATCCCTGATACTGGTATTTTTAGATCTGGCTAGGTGAGATTCCCTGAGGAAGGCCTGGATGTCTTCTTAGGGAATACAAACCTGCCTGGCAGATTTGGGGGTGGAGGAGGGGGCAGAAGGCTCTGTACATAAACTTAATACCTTTGTTTTCAGTAAGGTACCCAAGTTTATAACTGTGCCTGATGCTCTCCAGTTAGGATAGGGTTTACCCTCTCAAGTCTTGTACCAGCTTTGAGGAGGAGCAGTTCCTTGGGTACAGAAAGGGGGGGAGGGGATCCAAATCTTTTTGCTTCTTTCAGCCTGCCCTGTTTAGCCCCACCTTCATCAGTTTCCCATTCAGTTACCCAGCAGCCACTAATCCAACTTGAGCCTTTTGGGAGTTCTGTGATGTAAATCAAGATGCTTTTCTTTCCTATTGCTGGCATTAAGAAGATTCATCTTTATCATTCATCTAAAAACTGCCCAATTTCCAAAATTTTTTTTTCATACTCCATTCTTGTATGGAGTTACCGCTTTCTGTTACAAATTTACTATTTAAAAATGATAAATTTTACTATTATTAAATCATAATTTTAATATTTGCTCTTCTAGTGAGGTTTCAGAAGGGGATGTGTGCGCTGATTCTCTCACATTCTTCAACTGGTATTCTGCCTGAAACCTGCATACCTTACTCACTTTTCAGGCTAAGACACCTTGATTCCACCCAGACACAGGAACTGTGCAGGTCCCCCTCTTCCTCTCTTCATGTTCTTTGTTTACAGCACAGTGTGAAAATGGAGTAAAGGACCTGGAAAACTTACTTTATTCCGTGAAACTAACGCTGTTGATGTCATGGTTAAACACTTCTCCAGTACCTGGAAGTGCTCTGTCCCTGTTTTTCTGTCCCGGACTTTGCTTTAAAACATGGGTGTGCTTTTTCGGTTACTGTCGAGGGGGACTACTTCATGCTTTTTCCACCTTATTTTGTTCTCAAGCAAGTCCCGTTCCCCAGAACTTTCTTTCCCATTTGAACTGGTTACTCTGCTTTTAAAATACGCTTCGTAAAAACGAGGCAAAACAGTCCCTTTGCCTCCAGCCGTCGGGTTTTTACACAATGAGAGTGAGAAAGCGGGTAGAAGAACTAGGCTCTGGAGATGGGGTTCCTTCCAAAAGGTTCGGCTCAAGTAGTGTTGTGGAGCCTGGAGACACAAGGCGAAACCGGCTGTCCTGACACGCCCTCACGGTACAAAAGTGTGGCCTGTTTCCCAGCCCCGCTGCAGCGCGGCCAGTCTGGGTGCCTCGCTCCCGCCGCCAAGTTCTTTCACTCTGCACGGGGGTGACTCCGAACGGCCGTCCCGGCTTCTCAGCCCTAGTTTGATACGTACCGCATTTTAAAGTTTCAGAGGCAACACTTGTGAATACTACCCATCCGCACAAGGCTGCCAGGCCGCTGGGCACGGGACTCGGAGGGCGAGCGCGCGGACAGGCGCCCAGGCCCAGAGCCGCGGGGAGGGCCCCCGGGGCCCCCGCAGTCCCAGAGTGCGCGCAGGTCTCCGAGGGGGCTTCGGGCTCCGCCCCGGAGCTGGAGGGCCGCGCGCCTACGGGCCACGCACCGGAGACCCGCGCGCACTGTGGCCCGGAGATCCCGCGCGTTGATGCGCTCGGCCGTTTTTAAACCTCTCCAAGGCTGGATCTCCCTTGATTCCAAAGTAACCCGGGTCTGGCCGGCTCACGACTCGGGGGCGCTCTCCGGGTACCGGGTGCCCGGCGCGGCCACCCCTTACAGCGGCCGGAGGTGGGAGACGCGCGCTCTCCTGCTTTACGGCAAGGGTGCGCGCGTTTGCGACAGCGTGACGCCGGGAAAGTTTTGGCGGGAAAAGCGCTGCATTTGGATTCCTGTGGTGGCGGGCAAAGGACGGCCTGGTGAGGAGGGGCGGCCGGTAGGGTTGGAAAGGCGTCTGTAAAAGGACTTCGGCGGTCCACGTTAGTTGAGAGGGGCACGGCGAGAGAAAGTTACGGGTGACAAGGGAAGGGAACCAGAGGGTCTCCCGCGGAGGGGCGGTTTCCGACAGTGGAGGAGTTTGGGACCAGGGGGACCCGGTTGTAGAGGGACTGAAGAGACTCCCTCTCTGCTGGCTGGGGACCCCTGAGGTTTGGGCGCCAGCCGTCCCGAGTACCAGCGAGCCCTTCCTTCCGCTTCTTGGGGCAGCTTGGCCCCGCCCCAGGCTCCTCCCGGTCCTCTCCCTGGCGTGGGGGTGGGAATTGGAGCCGAGCTAGGCGGGGAGGAGGGGCCGCAGGCGTCGGCGCCTAACCGTGGCCGCCGCTAGCCCGCTGCCCGTCACGCGCCTCCCCGCCTTCCCTTCCCCGGTCACCCCCTTCAAAGCATTTGTGCCCCCCCGCCTCTCTGCACAGCCGCTGCCTTGCCTCGGAGGCCTGAGGGGGGCTGCTGTAGGTCGCTCCGCGTGGGCGGGGGGAGTGTGAGTTACACCGCGCCAGGCCGCTACTTCCAGCACTTGCGTGTGTGGTTTTGGAGCCTTGGGTGCAGCGCGGGCGAGGTGCCCGGGGAAAGCAAACTGTTAGTGACATTGAGGGACCATGACAGCTGGTCGAAGCTTATTATCCTCACCCCCGTCTCTTCTGGGTTCCTGCCTTTTACAGCCGTGATCCATCCTGGAGTCATGGCAGTGCCTTTTGTGGAAGACTGGGACTTGGTGCAAACCCTGGGAGAAGGTGCCTATGGAGAGTGAGTCTGAGTCCTCTTGCTTTGCCTTCACGCGTGCTTTCGCTTTGTGTTTGTTATCTTGTTGCAGTACGTATTCCTTGTTTTGGACTGTGTATCCTATTTTATTTTCATTTATTTTGAGAGAGAGAGAGAGAGAGGGAGAGAGAGAGTCTTAAGCAGGCTCCATGCCCAGCGTGGACCCAGACTTGGGGCTCGATCTCACCACCCTGGGATCATGACCTGAGTGGCAATCAAGAGTCGAACACTCGACCAACTGACCCACCTAGGCACACCGGGAGTTGTTTATTATAATACAGGGGCATCTCAGAGAACAGACCTTTGCGTTTGAACTCAAAGACCTGTAGGAACTAAAGCCCAAAATTTGGTAAGGATTTTTTTCTTTAAAAAAAATTTCTTTTTCTGTAAAGAACTGTGAACTCAGTTTCTCCTTCCACATATTCCTTCCTGGCTTTTAAGCATAGTGGTTGAATGAGTAAAAGATCAGACTGGGGAGTCAGACTACCTGGTTTCAGATTTTGACTCTGTTACATACTAACACATTGTTTTGTATCCTTAGGCAAGCTCCTTAACGTCTGTCTCTGTTTCCTTGGGTCTACCATGACAATGATAGTATATACCGCACAGGGCTTAGAACAGCTACCATAGGCATATATAGTGTGAGGTTAATAAATATTAGGTGATGTTATTAAAATTAAATAGAGCATGTGTATGTGTGATGTGGCCTAGAATTACTGTTACTCCATTTTAGTTTATCAAGCATTTATTAAATGACCTTTGGATATGCAACATAATAACTTCTGTGATGTATGATGGCTAATGCCCTCATTTCAGAAAGGAGTAGTATCTGTTGAGAACATGGCAGAAACCATTTCCTTCGTTTTTACTGAGTGGAGAAAGTAACAAAGGTAAAATTGTTGAATGAGTTGATATTTAATCTTTTGAAGTCTTAAATAGAATTCACATGTCTTCCTTTTCCTTTTTAGAGTTCAACTTGCTGTGAATAGAAGAACTGAAGAAGCAGTTGCAGTCAAGATTGTAGACATGAAACGTGCCATAGACTGTCCAGAAAATATTAAGAAAGAGATCTGTATCAATAAAATGTTAAATCACGAGAATGTAGTGAAATTCTATGGTCACAGGAGAGAAGGCAATATCCAATATCTATTTCTGGAATACTGTAGTGGAGGAGAGCTTTTTGACAGAATAGGTATGGAAATAAGATTTAAATTATCTATTCTGCTAATTAAGTTTCTAAATTTGTTTTTTAATCTTGGATCTGCTCTTTGGTCATTGTCCATTCAGAACTGCTTATGCAACAGCGAAATTACAGTAAGTTTTCTTGCTTTTGCAAGTTATGTTAACACATTAAAGTAAATATGGATTCACCAAGGTAAACCTTTTTCCCAAAGTGTGCATGTGATTTTTGTTTAGGGTTGCTGTTTCTTAGAGTTTAAGAACGATAAACTGATCTCATGGTGAAGTATTGTTTTACCTATACAGTGATTTTTCTTTATAGACATTCCAGTTACATGAAATCATTGCATACATTGACAGAGCCAAAATAATAACATGTTGTTATATTTCTTCTTTTTTGTTTAAGTGAAATAACTTGAGAATTTTTTAGTATTGTTTTACCTATATTTAGTAAATTCTGTACTGCTACTTTCAGTGTTCTATGTAGATTCAAAGGCTTGATGTTACAGAACACAGAAAAGTACATAAAAATATATTACGTGGATCTAAATTTATAAGTTAAAGCTATTATCTTCACAGTTAAAAACTGATTATTAGAATCTCCAGTATGTATGTCAGGAGAGAGTTCAGTGTAAAAGAAATCAGAAGGTAAAGACAGAGATCAGAATATAAAAAGAAAACTGACAATAGAACATTTCTTAATAAAATTGTAGTTCCTAAAGGAACGTTGCAGTAATTCATGGCTGTGTAGTGTGAGAGATTATATGAGGTTTCATTTTGTTGTGAAATATTTAGTGAAATTAGTTTATATTTGCCCAGGCTTACACTTTGGCACTTATGTTGTAGGGATGGGGAAAATATTGTCCTAGCATTTAGAAGAAATTAGGGGGAAACTGGAAAGACACCAAATAAATCATGTTTAGTGTAAGATAATCAGGCTTTCAAGGTATGGTTTGCATTCTTGATCTGGATAATAGTTTCTCTCTGTAGTTTTCCTTTGATGTTAATTTATTTTTGCCACATAACAGATGGGGAAATGTGAATTAATTAAGTACTGAGTGAGTCTTTTAATTGTTGGCATAAGGTTCTGTTTGCCAGTATACCGTCACAAATGTCTAACCTTTGATTTAGGAGACTCTGGTTGCAGCTTGATCATGTTTTACCTGGCAGGCTAACTTTCATTTTTAATTCTTACAGAGCCGGACATAGGCATGCCTGAACAAGATGCTCAGAGGTTCTTCCATCAGCTCATGGCAGGGGTGGTAGGTACAGTTGTCTCTTTTCCTTAAAGTTAATGTGAAAGAAGTAAGTTACTAAAGTTTGCCTCTCTCTGTTTCTCTTCAGGTTTATCTGCATGGTATTGGGATAACTCACAGGGATATTAAGCCAGAAAATCTCCTATTGGACGAAAGGGGTAAGTTTAGCATTTTGTCACCGTTGCTTAAATTATTTTAATCTATACAAGGCAGAGTTGAAGCTTTTGCATTATTGAAATTTCAGGGCAAAAAATCTGAAAAGTGTAGGAAATCTGAAATACTCCGTATATTTAGACTTTACAAGTCCTTCCTGATAATAGTTGTGGATGAGATAGAGAATCCAATCTAGATGCAGGGGTAGCTCACTAAATGAATAACCGTATGAATAGTCTTAAGCAACTCTTCAATGAATTAATAAAGGAAAGTTTATATTGGAATAACATTGACCATAGCCTTATCCTGTTTGTTCTATTTATTTATATATTTAATTAGTTAGTTTCTTTCAAGTTTTTCTTTCAAGTTTGTATGTAAATTCCAGTTAACATGTAGTGTAATATAGTTTCGAGAGTAAAATTTAGTGATTCATCACTTACGTGTAACACCCAGTGCTTATCATAACAAGTGCCCTCCATAATACCCATCACCCGTTAAATCCATCTAATAGTCCAGCCTCCTCTCTGGCAACCCTCAGTTCTCTATAGTTAAGAGTCTGTTTCACAGTTTGCCTCCCTCTTCTTTTTTTTTTTTTTCCTTATGTTCATCTGATTCATTCCCTCAAGTCCACATATGAGTGAAATCATATGGTATTTGTCTTTCTCTGACTGGCGTATTTTGTTTAGCATAACACACTCTAGTTCCATTCATGTCATTTAAGATGGCAAGATTTCATTCTTTTTTATGGCTGAGGAATATTCCACTGTATATGTGTACCACACCATTATCCATTCATCTGTTGATGAACACTTGGGCTCTTTCCATATCTTGGCTATTATTGGAAATGCTGCTATAAACATCAGGGTGCATGTATTCCTTTGAATTAGTATTTTTGTATCTTTGAGTAAATACCTAGTAGTGCAGTTGCTGGATCATAGGGTAGTTCTATTTTGAACTTTTTGAGGAACCTCCATACTGTTTTCCAGAGTAGCTGCACCAGTTTACATTCCCAATGACAGTGTAAGAAGGTTTCTCTTTCTCTGCATCCTTGCCAACATCTGTTGTTTCCTGTGTTGTTAATTTTAGCCATTCTGACAGGTTTGAGGTTGATATCTTATTGTAGTTTTTATTTCTGTTTCTCTGATGATGAGTGATGTTGAGTATTGTTTCTTGTGTGTTAGCCATCTGTATGTCTTCTTTGGAAAAATGTCTGTTCATGTCTTCTGCCCATTTCTTAGCTGGATTATTTGATTTTTGAGTATTGAATTTGCTAAGCTCTTTTTTTTTTTTTTTTTTAAATATTTATTTTGAGAGAGAGCATGAGCGATCTGGGGAGGGGAAGAGAGAGAGGGAAAGAGAGAATCCTAAGCAGTCCCTGCTCTTATAGAAGGGCTTGATCTCACAAACCATTAGATTACGACCTGAGCCAAAATCAAGAGTCAGACGCTCAACTGACTGAGGCCCGAGTTTGAAAAGTTCTTTATAGATTTTGGATATTAATAACCCTTTATCGGATCATGGAAATGTCTTCTCCCATTTCCAAAGGTTGTCTTTTAGTTTTGTTGCAGAAAACAGTTTATCTTCTGTCTAGAAGCTGTTTATCTTGATGAAGTCTCAATAGTTGATGTTTGCTTTTGTTTTCCTTGCCTCTGGTCACGTGTCTAAGAAGAGGTCAATGACTGAAGTCAAAGAGGTTGCCTGTGTTCTTCTCTAGGATTTTGATGGTTTCCTGTCTCCCATTTAGGTCTTTGATCCATTTTGAATTTATTTTTGTATATGGTGTAAGAAAGTGGTCCAGATTCATTCTTCTGCATGTTGCTGCCCCGTTTTCCCATCATTTGTTGAAGAGACCATCTTTTTTCCATTGGATGTTCTTTCCTGCTTTGTTGAAGATTAGTTGACCATAAAGTTGTGGGTCTATTACTGGGTTCTGTATTCTGTTCCATTGATCTGTGTCTGGTTTTGTGCCAGTACCATTCTATCTTGATGATTACAGCTTTGTAATACAGCTTGAAGTCTGGAATTGTGATGTCTCCAGCTTGCTTTTCTTTTTCAACATTGCTTTGGCTATTTGGGGTCTTTTGTGGTTTTAGGATTATTTGCTCTAGCTCTGCAAAGAATGCTTGTTGTATTTTGATAGGGATTGCATTCAGTGTAGATTGTTTTGGGTAGTATCGACATTTTAACAATATTTGTTCTTCCAGTCCAACAGCATGGCATGTTTTTTTGTTTCTTTGTGTCATCTTCAGTTTATTTCACATATGTTTTATAGTTTTTCAGTGTACTGATCTTTTACCTCTTTGGTTAGGTGTATTCCTAAGATTCATATGGGTTTTGGTGCACTTGTAAATGAGATCAATTTCTTGATTGCTCTTTCTGTTTCTTCATTATTGGTGTCTAGAAATGTATCAGATTTCTGTACATTGACTTTGTATCCTCCACCTTTACTGAATTCATGTATCAGTTTTAGCAATTTTTCATTGGAGTCATTTGGGTTTTCTACATAGAGTATCATGTCATCAGCAAAGAGTGAAAGTTTGACTTCTTTCTTGCTGATTTGGATGCCTTTTATTTCTTTTTCTTTTCTGATTGCTGAGGTTAGGACTTCCAGTATTATGTTAAGTAATAATGGTGATAGTGGACATCCTTGTCTTGTTCCTGACCTTAGGGAAAAAGCTCTCAGTTTTTCCCCACCGAGGATTATATTGGCTGTGGGTCTTTCATATATGGCTTTTATGATGTTGAGGTATGTTCCCTCTATCCCTACTTCATTAAGGGTTTTTTTTTTTTAATGTTTTTTTTTTATCTTTGAGAGAGAGAGACAACATATGAGTGCAAGTCGGGGAGGGGCAGAGAAAATGGGGGACAGAGGATCCAAAGTGAGCTCTGTGCTAACAGCAGAGAGCCTGATGCAAGGCTTGAACTCACAAAGTGGGAGATCATGACCTGAGCCGAGGTTGGATGCTTAGTTGACTGAGCCACCCAGGCTCCCCTCTTGAGGGTTTTTTGTTTGTTGTTTTTCAGAGAGAGAACTCAAGTAGGGGAGAGAGGCAGAGGGAGGGAGACAGAGAGAATCTTAAGCCGGCTCCATGCTCAGCATAAAACCCAACACAGGGCTTGAACCCACAACCCTGGGATCATAACCTGGACCAAAATCAAGTCAGTTGCTCAGTGAGCTGAGCCACCCAGGCGCCCCTGTTGAAAGTTTTTATCAAGAATGGATGCTGTACATTATGAAATGTTTTTTCTGCATCTATTGAGAGGATCATATGGTTCTTATCCTTTTATTGATGTGGTATATCACGTTTATTGTTTGTGAATATGGTATATCCTATTCATTGGTTGGACCCTTGTAGTCCAGGAATAAATATGTTCTATTGGTTCAATTTGCAAGTGTTTTGTTGAGAATTTCTGCATCCGTGTTCATCAGTGCAGAGCCCGATGTGGGCTTGAACTCACAAACCCTGAGATCATGACCTGAGTTGAAGTCAGATGCTTAACCAACTGAGCCACCCTGAAGCCTTGTTTGTCCTTTTTATTCTGTGACTTGGATAGAGATGCAAGGAGTTTATTTATATTTTATGGATGTCATAAAAACTGAGAGAGATGGACAGTGAAAGTGTTAGCTTATTGAGTCAGGATCAAAAAAGATGAAAAAATGTCTGTAGCATGAGGCAGTGATTTTTGTCTGTTTTATTTAATGGTTATTTAGTGCATTAGAATAGTGCCTGGCCAATAGTAGGCTTTCAAAAATATTGAATGAATGAATTCAGTAGGCCAGAGAAGTGAGTCAGGTTTAACAAGCTGTTTTCCAGTACAGAAAAATCTGAAGTCTAGGATTTGGATTTTGAAGAGTAATTAAATAAGTTTAGTTGAATGGCATTATCTCTGGTAGCAAAGCAGGTTAAAAAAGGCTTTTACCAAGTAACACACTTGATATTAGTCACCTGTGTGATGTAGTCCTTAGAAAACTAAGGTGATACTGAGAATGAGGAAGAGCATTCCAAAACTGCTTCAGTGAGACTGGAAATACGGGGTGTCCTAGAACACTACCATAATAGGTATGTAAATCACTAAAGTGCTTTTACAGGAGAGTCACCAGACTGGTGTAAGGGCCACAAGCTGTGTAAAATAAGGAATAATTGAAGGAGCCCAGGGGAACGTTGCTAGTGGTTAAATACAGTTTTTCAGAACATGTGGGTGAAAACTATATGGAAGCAATGGATTGATGCAAGCATGAATCCTGTTATTGGATCTATCCAAAAATTGAATAGATTGGTTTGAAATGTAATAAGTTTATAACATGAGAGTCAAACACTGGATTATTAATTATCAGGGAATATTATAAAGAAAATTTAAACATTGCTTGGCTAGTTGAACCAAAGTATTTTTTAAGATCTTGTCCAACTCTGACATTTAGTATTTCTGACAGTATTGTTCACTACAAGTCACTGTACTTTCTTTTCAGTCTCCTATCCTTTTTCTGAACTCTGAAATTCACCTTCATACATGGAGATGAGTTAAGAAAAGCCAGTTTAGGGGCGCCCGGGTGGCTCAGTCGGTTAAGCATCCGACTTTGGCTCAGGTCATGATCTCACGGTTTATGGGTTCGAGCCCTACATCGGGCTCTGTGCTGACAGCTAGCTTAGAGCCTGGAGACTGTTTCAGATTCTGTACCTCTGTCTGTGACCCTCCACTGCTCACGCTGTCTCTCTCTCTCTCTCTCTCTCTCTCTCTCTCTCTCTCTCTCTCAGAAATAAATAAAAACATTAAGAAAAAAGAAAAGCCAGTTTATTTAATAAGTAATGGAGATGTGAATATTTGGAATAGGAAAACTTTGTTTCCAAACTAAAAATACTGCGTTTTTTTCCTTTATAAAGATAAAAGTTAATCATGAAGTAAGATGAAAAATGTAAAGAAGAAAGTAAAAAAAATCACCAGAAATCACCAGTCAGCTATAACCAGCTAATTTTTGGTGACTATCTTTTTGATATCCTTTTATTATCCCATCTACCTAGCTACCTAAGATCCTCCTTTCATTATTTAGTATTTTGCAAGTTGCTTCTTAAGGCACATAGCAAAATATTAGACATTTTGAGAATTTGGTGTATGAGGAAAAAGGAACAGAATGGTTGGTTGATGAGTCCCAAGAAATGAGAGCACAGCTGGAGAAGTCCTTTAACTTCCATTTTTCACTCTATTTTCATTACTTTTTGAGTGCTAATAGCCTTGACAGTATTACAGTCAATTCCTCGCCTTCCTCATTTACAAATTAAGATCTTTTTTGAGTAAATGTAGGTTTCAAGCTAAATAAAACACTCTGGGAAAGACGGATTGTGTGTCTCTAACTATGAGAAGCAGTCTAACATATATTTAAGAGCTTGAGATTTAGAGTCATTTGAACCTAGGGTTAATGTAGGCCACCTCCTAGTAGGTGTATGGCCTTGGGTAATTTGCTTACTTTCTCTCTGCTGCACTTTCCTTCCTTATAAAATGGTGACAGAGAATCTATTTGGATTGTAAAGATAAAAGAGACCTATATATCTCTGCCCATATATGTATTAACACAAGTTAGATCATAGGATATAAGCTTTTTTAATGTGCATGTGGACTTTATTTTTCAGCCTTTTTCATTGTATTTATACAGTGTAAAAAACCTTTACTTTTATTGAAAAGTAAATAAGAATTCAGGCATGGGGCTCCTGGGTGGCTCTGTCAGTAGAACATGTGACTTTTGATTGTGGGATGATGAATTCAAGCCCCACATTGGGCATAGAGCTTACTTAAATTCAACCACATAAAAAATTATAAACATTTAATACATAATATAATAAAAATACAGCAACCACCTGTGTAACAACTTGGTTTAAAAAGAAAACATTATATATATGTATACCACTCAAAGCAGTGGTGTTTATAATATCAAAAAACTGGAAACAACCTAAATATCTATTGACAATAGAACATTAAATTATGAAATGGATGATTTGTAGGTACGAGTAATGACATGGACATAAGTTTCATAGAAGTATTTATACCCATATGAATCTATTGATAGGAAGTTCAGAACTATGTAAAATCAAACATACTGTTTAGGGATACAAATTTGGGAAAAATCACAGAGAAAAAAATATATTAAAAATCAGAATGGTGGTTACTTATGAAAAGGTAGAGAAACAAATAAATTGAGGGAAGTAATTACAGGGGATTTCAAAGGAGATGAGAATGTTCTTAAATGGAGTATTGGGTAAATGGGATATGCTCACATCCTGCATATTCTATAAACATTCTTTTGTTTCTATTCAATATTGAATAATCTTTTAAAAAAGATAATATTACTAATATAGTCCAAGTCCTGTGTATTCTTTCTCAAATGTATTCCCTTTTCTTTTTCACAGAGATAACCACACAACTCAATGTAGAGTTTATTATATAGAGAACTCTCTAACCTGAGTGTTATGTTGCAGACATAAGGAAACAACAAAATCCGAGGAATGCTACAGTCATCCATTAGCATTTTCATTGATCAGTAAATATAAGTAATGTGGCACTCTGAGTCTCAGTGGTTTGTCAAGATTGTGTCACGTATAGCTATTAGAAGGATAGTTACAGTAGCCACCTCCCAATTCAAATACAGGTAAACATTAACAATGGATACATAGCATATTGTATGGATATATATGCCTGATTTTAAAGAATCAGTCCCCTATTTTAGGACATTTAAGTTGTTTCTAGCTTAAAAAATGAAACAGTGATGTCTGTTCCGTAAATTTTTGCACAGGCCCAGTATAAAACTTGAGTCATGTTATGATGGATATTTGCTATAGCACTTGTCTTTTTTTTCCCCACTCACACCCTATTCCCTGTCAGTATTATAGATAGACCTTTTCTTTTTTTTAAACAACTTACGTACATAGTTTTCACTGCATACATGTATCACAAGATTTTACCATTTCTTTATTGGATATTTAAGCTATTTACAGATAATACTGCTAGGAATATCCTTGTGTTTGTGTTTGTGAATTTGGGGGAGTATTTCTGTGTTTGTGTTCCTGGAAATGGGAATTGCTAGTTTAAAAAAATTTTTTTAATTTTTTTTTTTTTTTATTTTTGAGAGAGAGAGAGAGAGAAAGGGAGGGAGAGAGAGCACTCAAGCAGGGGAGGGGCAGTAATCCGAAGCAGGCTCCAGGCTCCAGGCTCCAAGCTGTTATCACAGGGCCCTACACAAGGCTTAAACCCACGAACTGTGAGCCACCCAGGCGTCCTGGGAATTGCTGGCTTAAAAGGTGAATATTTCAATTTTGACATCTTGTGCCAGATTGCCCTCTAAAAAGGTTATACATTTGACACCTTGATCATAGGGGGTCTTCCCTCACTCCTAAGATTAGGTTAGATTCCCTTGCTATAAGATCTAGTAATATCCTATATTTTCATAACTTTCCCAACAGTTGTCTGTTGTTAATCTTCTTCAGTAATTCATTTACCTGCACTGGCTAGCACAGCATCACTCAGTTGTGGATATCCTCTAAGCGCAGGATAAGTTGAAAGTTCTGCCTACAGTTTGTGTGTGTTAAAGATGGAAAGTTAGAGGAAATTTGCCCTTCTGGTTTGTTTTCTGTGCATTGTTCCTCCTCCTTTTCTAAACTTAGCCACTTTGACAAAAAGTTCTAATGGTTTGTGGATCTTTAGTTTTGGTGTGTCTTTACATATTTTCTTCCTGCTATCTAGGTTTGTTTGCTGCTGGGAAAGTTGTACCTTATTTGTTATTTTCGTCTCCTTCCAGCCCTTTGTGCAAGTTGATGAAGGACTTGGCTGTGCTTTCAGCCTATGACTAGATTGTCCCTTTTCCAGAAGGACAGCCCCTTTTGACTCCATTGTCTTTAACCTGGTCCATACTGTTCTGTATATTGATGATTTTTCTCTTTAAATAGAAGCTATGAGGCCTTTTTCTAGGTTTAGGTAGGTGATGATGTCTTTTATTTCTTTTAAAATGTCTTGTCATTTTAAGATAGAAAAGTTCTACAAACTTTTAAGTAACACCAGTGATTTTCCAGTAATATTTAATTCCTGTAAGTATATCTATTTACAAAATATCTTTATCATGTGCCATCCATTTTTCCTTTGGTTTAGATAACCTCAAAATCTCTGACTTTGGCTTGGCAACAGTGTTTCGGCATAATAATCGTGAGCGTTTATTGAACAAGATGTGTGGCACTTTACCTTATGTTGCTCCAGAGCTTCTAAAGAGAAAAGAATTTCATGCAGAACCAGTTGATGTTTGGTCCTGTGGAATAGTACTTACCGCAATGTTGGCTGGAGGTAAGAGCTATTTAATCCTGATGAAACTCCTGTCTGTAGAAAGCCAGATTTGTTGTACCAAAATAGCTGAAACAAACCAGGGGAATCCATATTTATATGAAAGTATTTTGATAGTAAACTTATTTATAACTAAGTTGGAACTTTTAATCCCAAAGCTTTTTAAAAATGAGTTTTATGTAGAGCTAGTAGATGAAGTATCACAATAGCAATCTCTTAAAATTCACAGGAATAATTTTGTAAAGAGTAGGGCAGAAGTAGTTTATCCATATTTGAGGTGCCTCTAAAATTTCTATGAGTTGGCATTCTTAGTTTGACAACCATGTTGAATCAATTTGGAGGAAACTTTTAATGGATTTGTGTCACTGACTATTTTCCTTTAAAATCTTTACTCTATAATGACATGAACACTCAGAAAACTGGGGCTTGTTTCTTTTTTAGAATTGCCATGGGACCAACCCAGTGACAGTTGTCAGGAATATTCTGATTGGAAAGAAAAAAAAACATACCTCAACCCCTGGAAAAAAATAGATTCTGCTCCTCTAGGTAATTATTTTATGTTGATTAAAAGTACTGATTTCTTGGATTATGAAGACTAGTGCTATTTGAATTTTTTCATTATATATTTTTTCTTTTTAACTTAAATAATCATGTAAATAGTCTGTGATCCTTGCAGATAGATTGGAAAATAACAATTTTTTTAAAAACCCTATGATCCCAGAACTCAGAAATAGCTTCTATTAATATTTTGATATACAGTTCTACACTTTATTGTAAAAATAAATAGCAAGTATATATTTGTTATATATGTATATAAGTGTGTGTTTTTAAAAAGAACAAAAAATTTAAAAAAATAAGATCATACTACACATGCTCTTTTATAACCTGTGTTTTTGTCTTAATGCTATAGTCAGGTACATTTTTCCATGACTATAATTATAGGTCTACATTGTTGTTTATAAGTAAAGGCTGTGATGGTATTTTGCTATGTGGATATGTCTTACTATATTCATCCAATACACTGTTTTTAGAGATTTATATTTTTAAAAAATTTTCACTTATGAGAGATATGGTGTTCATCCCTGTAATGCACATACTGTAAATCATTTAATTAAAAGGCAAATCCAGGGGTGTCTGGGTGGCTCAGTCGGTTAAGCGTCTGACTTCGGCTCAGGGCATGATCTCATGGTTTGTGGGTTGGAGCCCCGTGTTGGGCTCTGTGCTGACAGCTAGCTCAGAGCCTGGAGCCTGCTTCAGATTCTGTGTCTCCCTCTCTCTCTGACCCTCCCCTGCTCACACTGTCTCTCTCTCTCTCTCTCCCTCTCTCTCTTTTTCACAAATAAATAAAAACATTAAAAAAATATTTTTTATAAAGGCAAATCCAGACATATCAAGGATGTATGTGGTTTTTTTGTTCTTTTTAAAAAAATGTTTATTTATTTTCAGAGAGAGAGCAAGTGAACGCATCTTTGTGGAGAAGGGGCAGAGGGAGAGGGAGAGAGAGAATCCCAGCAGGGTTTGCACTATCAGCACAGAGCCTGATGTGGGGCTAACCATGAGATCATGACCAAAATCAAGAGTTGGTCATGTAACGGACTAAGCCACTCTGGTGCCCCTAGGATGTATGCAGTTTTTAATCATTATGGTTTACTTTGCCAAATTGCTTTTCAGAAAGTTCATACCATGTTACCATAGTCCCATTGGTTTGTATATTTTTTAAAATATTTGATTATTTATTAGCTTTTTGCCTGTTTTTGTGCATCTATTTTACTCACTTTTAGCAGAGAGTTTTTGTTATTTGTATGAAATTTTTAAAACTTAAAATGTCATTAGGCCTTTGCATTTGTTACAAATATTGTTCACAATTTGCCATGCATTTTTATTTTATGTTATTTTCACATGCAGACGTTTTATATTTCTATTTGTTCACATCTATTATTTTGTCCTTTGTGGTTTTCTGACTGTATTGTTATGTTTGGCAAGGTCTTCCCTACCCCTGACTTCAGGAAAAAACTCCTGTTTTCATTTGTGGTTTTTTTTTTCTTTAATGTTTCTTTTGAGAGAGAGCGCAAGTGGGGGAAGAACAGAGAATCTGAAGCTAGCTCCAGGCTCTGAGCTGTCAGCACAGAGCCTGAAGTCGGGCTGGACCTCACAAACCGCGAGATCATGACCTGAGCTGAAACTAAAAGTTGGACATTTAACCAACTGAGCAACTCAGGCACCCCTTAATTTATTTTTTAAGTAGGCTTCATGCCCAGTGTGGGGCTTGAACTCACAACTCTTTTTTTTTTTTTTTTTTAATTTTTTTTTTTAATGTTTTATTTATTTCTAGGAGAGAGAGAGAGACAGCGTGAGCAGGGGAGGGTCAGAGAGAGAGGGAGTCACAGACTGAAACAGGCTCCAGGCTCTGAGCTGGCAGTCAGCACAGAGCCCGACGCGGGGCTTGAACCCACGAACCGCGAGATCATGACCTAAGCGAAAGTCGGACGCTTAACTGACTAAGCCACCCAGGTGCCCCAATTGAACTCACAACTCTTGAGATCAGGAGTTGCATGCTTTACTGACTGAGCCAGCCAGGGGGATGCCCCTCGTTTGTGTTTTTATACTTTCAGTTTTTCATTTAAATCTTTGGTCCATTAGAAAATAATTTTGGTGACTGCCTAGGTGGCTCAGTTAAGTGATGGACTCTTGGTTTTAGCTCAGGTCATGATCTCACGGTTCATGAGTTCAAGCCCCATATTAGGCTCTGCACTGACAGTGGGGAGCCTCCTTGGGATTCTCTCTCTCTTGCCCTCTCTCTCTGTCCCTTCCTGGCTCATGTTGTCTCTGTCTCTCTCTAAATAAATAAGGAAACAACCACAAAAACTTTAATTAAAAAAAAGAAAATAATTTTGGTTTTGGGAGACATATGAATTCTTTATCAAGATAATTAAGATACTTTAGACAGTTACTTATATTAATGTCTCTTAAAAAGTTACTAGAATGTAATTTTTCTTTATAAAACTGTGTAAATGAGGACGTAACCTAACATTGGAACACTGGAGTTTGGTATTGAAAATGGATGACGATTTTTAAATCTTTTTGTTAATATTGTCACAAGGGGAGAAACATTTCCACCTGGATCTTCCTTTAGTTATTTGCAGACAACTGGGAATCAGATCTGGGAATTGCGTTCTCAGATACAGACAGTAGCAGAGAGCAAATGCATGAAATTAAAACAATAATTAAGTAGCTTTATTCTTTCTCCTCCCTAGAAATAATATTTGGATATAAGGAGACCAATAGAGAATATATTCCATAGTACAGGTTTCTAATTTGTGTGACTCTTTTGTAAATGTTGGCTTAATATTTTATTTTTAGCTTTGCTGCATAAAATCCTAGTTGAGAATCCATCAGTAAGGATTACCATCCCAGACATCAAAAAAGATAGGTGGTACAACAAACCGCTCAAGAAAGGTAATATCCTTAAAATACAAGTATGTTTTTCTGTGAAAGAAAAGGCACTTGCGGTCATTATCACAAATCAACAGTACAGGATACCCGTGGTCTCTGTCCTCACGTAGGTTATAATATGTAGTAGGAAAAACAGAAATACAGAAGATAAATTTGTGAATGAAGTGGAAAAGCAGAGTAGTATAGCTAAGTGTTTGACCAAGCCTTAAGTGACAGAGAAAACTTGTCTTCCTGAGGAAATAACATTAAATCTAAGAACTGAAGATGAAAGAGGAGCTAGCCAGATGAGTACTAGCAAGTTGAGTGGCATATTCTGAACAGAGGAAGCAGCATTTGGAGAGTCTTAGAATTTGGAAGGTGATATATTTGAGGAAGTTGAAAGAAGGCCAGTATGGCATAGACCATGTCTGTCTTGTTCATTTTATGTCAGTAGTTGTTAGACAATGTATGGTACATTGTAGGCTTCCAGTAAATGTTTGTTAAGTAAATGAGTGAGTGAGAGAAGGGGGAGAGGGAGAGAGGTTTGAAATGAAGTAGGTAGTGACCAAATTGTGAAGGAGGACCTTATAAACACATTGAAGATTTTGGGCTTTAACTTAGGGCCATTGAAGAAGCAAGGAAATGACACGATCACATATTTGGTTTAAAAAGGTCTTTCTGGCTACTCTTTTTTTTTTTTTCATTGTTTTTCAAATTTTTGATCCTAGATATGAGAAGATAGTACCTTGGACTAGGTTAGTAACAATGAATTTGGAAGGAAGAGGTAGATTCCAAAGAAATTTACAAACTAGAATTGATAGGACTGGCATATAATATAAACATATATTTTTTATATTATATACATATAATTGTTTATATGTAGAAAATGAAAGAGAATGAGGAATCCAGGATGTCCTTTTCTGGGTCTACAACTCAGAAAGTGGCGATTGCCATTTACTGGGGTATACCTTAAGAAAAACAGAATTGGGGAGAAATTTTATCTGGCTTTGGATATGTTAATTTTGAGAAGTAAAACTGCGTGTGTGTGTGTGTGTGTGTGTGTGTGTGTGTGTGTGTGTGTGTAACTCAGGAGACAGGACCAGGTGTGTGTGTGTGTAACTCAGGAGACAGGACCAGGCTTGAGATGTTAATATTTAGTTATTTTCTGCAAGTAGATGGTAATTTAAACTGGTAGATGAAATTGAGTATATGAAATTTTAAGGAATGCCAACATTTAAGTGGTAAGTAGAGGCCAGGGAAACAGAAAAGTAGCCAGAGATGGGAGGAACATCAAGAGAATATGAAGAAATTGAGGTCAACAGAAGAAAATGCGTGATAGTAGCAGATACTGTTGAGTGAATTAATAACATGAAGCCTGAAAATTTGCCCAGTAGTTATTCCTGGTTGAAGGAACAGGTTTGGTGAAAGGCTGGGTGTAATTTTACTTGACGGTGTAATGATTATAGTCTAAAAGAGAGCTAATGAAGCAGAGTGTAGACAACTCATTCAAGAAGTCTGGCTGTGAATGGGAGGAGAGAGGACAATGGCTGGAGATAAATGAGGAGTTTTTAACTCTTCTCTGAATGAATCTTTTCCTTTTCCACTTTCTTCTAATTGAAATCCAACTCTCCCCTGAGAACACAGCTTCCTCTCAAGTGGCAGATGTTTTCTTTCCCACACGCTCCTACCCTTGAGTCTGGAAGTGGGGCAGGCATCCTTTTGTCCTTCATTTCTACTTTCCCTTTTTCTCACATTTCTCCCCTCTTTGTTATGATCAGCTTCTGAAGCCCCAATTAAAATTTCTGCCACATTGTCACTCTAACGTGACTCTTGGACATTTTGTCATGGCTCTTGGTAACTTAAATATTCATTTGGATGAACCTTCCAATATCCTGCTCTCGAATTGCCTGGACCTTATGTCCTCTAGTGATCTTCTCTTCAAACATCCTGCTTTGACTACCAGTATATTTTTATTCTGGCTTCCTCCTCTAGTACCCTGACTCCAGCAATCCTTTGACCCTACCTAGACATGCAGTTCATTAATTCTACTTCCTTTTCACTATCTCTGACCTGTCCTCTCCCTTGGTCCTCAGTTCCATCCTCACTACTTTAAATCCCAAGGTCAGTCATTATAATGACTTCTTTCAGCTTCACCTTCAGCTTTCCTGCCCTATTCTCTCTTCATCATGCTGGACAAAACCTAATCCAAGTTTTCTACGTACTCTGTACTTACACCTGCACAGCTGGTTGCACCGGTACCAGAATATGCAGCAATGTTCACTTTATTTATTTATTTATTTTTAAATGTTTTTTTTTTTTTTTAATTTATTTCTAGAAGAGAGAGAGAGAGACAATGTGAGGAGGGGAGGGTCAGAGAGAGAGAGGGATTCACAGACTGAAACAGGCTCCAGGCTCTGAGCTGGCAGTCAGCACAGAGCCCGACGCGGGGCTCGAACCCACGAACCGCGAGATCATGACCTAAGCGAAAGTCGGACGCTTAACCGACTAAGCCACCCAGGCGCCCCAGCAATGTTCACTTTAAATTCATGATCACTGATCTCAAGTGAGCCCTTAATTCTGCCAGGCAACAATAATTCATTCCCTGCTTCTTTCATAATCTCAGTTCTTCTAAATCACACTTGTATACCTTTTCTTTTTCTTTCTTTTTTTTTTTTTTTTCAACTTCTAGTACCTCCTTTCCCATCCTCACTCTTGGTTAGTGACAGCACTTCCTCTTTCACTGGGAAATAGAAACCATCAAGGCATCTTCCATAAGCTCCCGTCACCATCCTCAGCCATCTTACCAGCTGCCTGTGTGTTCATATATTCTTCTTTCTCCTTTGCTGCTATGAATAAGTTGTCTGCTCTGATACATGCTAGCTCTTTCTCTTGTGCACTAGGCCCAGTTCTCTTCTGCCTGCTCAGAGACACTATCTAGCAATTCTTTTGTCTTCCTCCCGTATCATTAATTTTTCTCTCTCTATTGCTTTCTCATCAGCGTACCAGCATGCTGTTTCTTTCTTCTTACTGCCTGATGAATAGCAGGCTTAATAAAATATTTCAATGAATTAATTAATAAATAAAATGTTCAGCTAAATGTAAATGTGTTTAAATGATTTCAGGACAGTTCCAGTTGAGAGGAAGAGGTTGAAAGTCTAAGAGAGAAGGGATGAAGGAGCATCAAGACCGCTGAGATAGGAGGGCACAGGCTCACAAACAAGTAGAGGGATGAACATTTGGCAGGAGCATGGAAGAGGGAAGGATGGGTAGCAGTGCAAGTAAACTGGCAGATTTAGTAGTGCTAAATTGAGGGAGTTTCTAATGACTTTATTTTCTTCATGCAGTGGGAGATGGTATCAACTGCTAAGCAATGAGGTACTGTGGCGTGGGTCGTTGTGGGAATTTGACAAGAGTATAGAAGTTTTGAAGCGATCATTGTGGAGAAAGGGAGAGTAAACTAATGAGAGGAACACAGGACTGACTGTCAGTGTTGAAGATCTAGCTGATGGTAGTAACCAGTGGATTCATAGTGGCATCATTTTCTGTGTAATGATTAGTCTTGGTAAAGCTCTTCCAGGAGAGCAGAGAGTGTTGGCTAGAGCAGATTCATAATGTTTATTGCCATTGTCATAAATTATTTTCTATTTTTAAAAGTTTTGATTTTTTAGCTAGGTCTCTGTCTTCATAGAACACTGTTCTTTTACCATAAATGGTACCATTAAAATTATGGCCTTAACTTGAAACCCTATACTTGGAACATGCTTACAGGTCAGGATTTGTGAAATGTGTAATTTGAAAAGTGAGTTATCTTCGTAAGTTTATAATGACCATATTTCTTATGTAATCATGTACAAAGAGCCACTATTTGTCATATAACTATTTTGCTTTAAGTACATGGATTTAAATGTGGTTTTACTTCTTTAATTTTCCATTGGGGCTAGTTGAAGAACATTTGCTTAGAAGACTTGAAACCATTTGTGTTTGTTTTATTTTTTAGGGGCAAAGAGGCCCCGAGTCACTTCAGGTGGTATATCAGAGTCTTCTAGTGGATTTTCTAAGCACATTCAATCCAATTTGGACTTTTCTCCAGTGAACAGTGCTTCTAGGTAAGATTAATCACCAAAGATCAAATAGTTGTTGAATGTAATACTCCCATAAGAAGTAATGCATGTATATATATTTTTTCTTAATAGTGAGTGTAATTTTTATCAGGGTAAGAATGGTAATGTGATATAAGAAAGGCCAGATTGCTTTTATCTAAAAATATATTTTTCCCCATATCTTAATGCCTCAGTGAAGAAAATGTGAAGTACTCCAGTTCCCAACCAGAACCACGGACAGGTCTTTCCTTATGGGACACCAATCCTTCATATATTGATAAACTGGTACAAGGGATCAGTTTTTCCCAGCCCACATGTCCTGATCATATGCTCCTGAATAGTCAGCTACTTGGAACCCCAGGATCCTCACAGGTAAGGGAATTTAGTTTTTCAAATAAATAATGAAAACTCTAGTTTTCGTCATAAAGCCTTTTTTTAAAAATGTATAAATCTTAGAAATATTGTATTAACACTTTAACATATACAGATTTTTTTGTAAAGGAGGAAGGAATTAGAGGATACTTTCATGTATAAGAATCTTAAGTCACAGAAGAGAACTTTCAAACCAAATAGTTATGATATGACTGCTTTTGGTGATACCGGATTTATTCAGGTCTCCTCTGTTTGACATGTAGAACCCTTGGCAGCGCTTGGTTAAAAGAATGACACGGTTTTTTACCAAATTGGATGCAGACAAATCTTACCAATGCCTGAAAGAGACTTGTGAGAAATTGGGCTATCAGTGGAAAAAGAGCTGTATGAATCAGGTATGTTTCATTGATGTTCCTGAAGAAAAATGTAAATATTTGAGTAAAAAAGATCATTATCAGTACATTTTTGAAAAAGAAACATTTGAAATTCAAAGGCTTTAAGTAAAATGTTATTTACCTTAAAAAATAATGTTGAAAGTCTTCTCTGAGGTTATTAAAAATATTAAAAGACTCAAGTTATTATTTTCTTAAAAACTACATATACTTAAATTGTAACAGTGACAAAGATTCCCTTCTATGAAAAATGAATACATGAACAATCCCTTATTTCTTTCATCTCCCCTGCTCCCACCTACCAGTTTTTGTTTATGTTATTATAGCATATTTGTATTGTTGAAATTCTTTTTTTTTTTTTTTAATTTTTAATGTTTATTTTTAAGAGAGAGAAATAGCGTGCAAACAGGGGAGGGGCAGAGAGAGAGAGAGGGAGGGAGACACAAAATCCGAAGCAGGCTCCAGGTTCTGAGCTATCAGCTCAGCCCAACACAGGGCTCAAACTCATGAACCAAAGTCGGACACTTAACCGACTGAGCTACCCAGAACTCCCTTTATCACTGAAATTCTTATGTCTTTAGGTTTTTTAAAAACTTTAATGTCATGAAAAACAACATGAGGGGAATATTATGTGTTACAGAAGTCTGATAAATGATGTAATGCATGATCTTTCACTAGATCATAGGTTTAAGGGGGGGAAAAAGCTTTAAAGAGTATTATTGGGACATTGGAGATATTTAATATGGTTTTTATATTAGATATTGTTTTTGTATCAGTGTCAAATTTCTTGGGTGTTATCATAATATTGTGGTTTGTAGGAGAATGTGTTCATAGGAGAAACATGTTGACCTGAAGTGTATGTCTTCTATAGCTTGGTTGAAAAACTTAAAAAAAAAGATCACCACAAAAAGATACCCGTAAACATATATTTATACAGGTTGAGAAAATCAGTGAAGGCTATGTGGTTATTTATTGTAGATTCTTTCAGTTTTTTAGTAGATTTGTAAGCTTTCAAAGTTAGAAGTTAAGGGAAATTGTTACTATGCAGAAATCTGAGGCCAGCCTGATTTTCCTCTCAGTTGTGTGGGTAACTTACTTTTTTTTGGTCAGGTAGATTTATTGAGATAAAATTCACATAACATAAAAATCATCACTTTAACCATTTTAAAGTGTACGATTCAGTGGTTTTGGTGTATTCACAGGATGTGCTAATATCATCACTTAATTTCAGAACATTCCATTGTTCCCAAAATAAACTTTATACCAATTAGTGATCACTCCTCTTCTTCCCTTCCTTCATTCCCTGGCAGCCACTGATTTACTTTCCATCTCTATGAACAGCCTATTCTGGATGGTTCGTATAAGTGGAATTATAAAATGTCATATAACTGGCTTTGTGTCTGTCTTATTTTACTTAGCATGTTTTCAAGGTTAATCTTTGTGGTTTACATTCATCAGCACTTTATTCCTTTTATGGGCAAATAATATTCCATTATGTGGATAGAAGACTACATTTTATTTATCCATTTACCTGTTGATGGACATTTGGGATGTTTCTACTTTTTGGCTATTGTATGAATAATGCTGCTCTGTGCATTTTTATACAAGTTTTTGTATGAACTTATGTGTGTTTTGGTTTGCCAAGGCTGTCATAACAAAATACCACAGACTGGGTGCTTAAACAATAGAAATATGTTTTCCCATGATTCTAGAGATCGAAGTGCAAGATCACGGTGCCAGCAGGGTCAGTTTCCTTGGAGGCCTCTCTTCTCGGCTTGCAGATGGCCGTCCTCTTGCTGCCTCCTTATGTGGTCTTTGTGTGCATGCATACCTGGTATCTATGTATCCTAACTTTTTTCTTACAAAGACACCAGTCATATTGGATTAGGGTCCACCTAATTGTCTAGTTAGGACCATTTTAAAGCCCCAGTCTTCAAATACAGTCAATTCTAAGGAGTTAGGGCTTCAACATACAAATTTTAAGAGGACGCAATTCCACCCATAACAATATGTTTTCAATTTCTTAGCTCTGTAGCAGCTAATGGAATTGCTAAAGCATAGAGTAACCCTACGTTCAACTTTCTGAGGAGCTGCCAAGTGGTTTACCAAAGCAGCCGTAAATTTTACATTCCCAGCAGCAGTGTATGTGTTTTGTATTTTTCCAGAACATGATGTTTTCTAGTTTTGCGTAATTGTGGCACACCAGTGTATTTTTTATAGTCATCCCTTGAAGTGAGAATTATTACAAATGTTTTTGTAATTTGTGCTAACCTGATTTTTATTGCCTAGGTTACTGTATCAACAACTGATAGGAGAAACAATAAACTGATTTTCAAAGTGAATTTGGTAGAAATGGATGAGAAGATCTTGGTTGACTTTCGGCTATCTAAGGTATGTAGAACAGCACTTTTTTTTTTTGAGAGAGTGCTCTGAGCTGAAATCAAGAGTCAGATGCTTAACCAACTGAGCCACCCATGTGTCCCTAGAACAGCACATTTTTTAAAAAGACTTTGTTTTGTTGTTGTTAAGTATTACATGTTCGTTGTAGAAACCAAAAAAAAAAAAAATAGGAAAACATACAAAGGAGAAAATAAAAAATCCAGTTTAATCTTATCATCCAGAAACAACAGAGACTTATTTTTTTATTATATTTCATTATAGTAGTCTTACACTTTTTTAGTGTGTGCTGTATGGAAATACTCTTATGTAGAGTTTTTTAAGTGATATTATATTTGTATATACGTGGCATTTGTAAAATATGTTTACTTGCTTTTTTCTTTTTTTTTTTTTTAATGTTTTTATTTACTTGTGAGAGAGACAACATGAGCAGGGGAGGGTCAGAGAGAGAGGGAGACACAGAATCTGAAGCAGGCTCCAGGCTCTGAGCTAGCTGTCAGCACAGAGCCTGATGCGGGGCTTGAACCCACAAACCGTGAGATCATGACCTGAGCTGAAGTCAGACACTTAACTGACTGAGCCACCCAGGCGCCCCTTTACTTGCTTTTTTTCATTCAATGTTGTATTTTTTCATTCTTTTTCTAAAACAGAGTCTTACTTTTTTGTAGAAAATGTAAATAAGTAAAAATAAAATAAAAATTATCCTGAATCATATTGTCCACCAGTAATTACCCTGATTGTCTTAAAGCATTCTAAGCTTCGGGGCACCTGTGTGGCTCAGTTGGTTGAGTGTCTGACTCTTGGTTTCGGCTCAGTCATGATCCCGTGGGTTTGAGCCCCCTACCAGATTTTGTGCTGACAGCTCAGAGCCTGCTTGTGATTCTCTCCTTCCTTCTCTCTCTGCCCCTCCCCTGTTTATGTTCTCTCTCTCTCAAAATAAATAAACTTTTTTAAAAAAAGCAGTCTAAACTTTTTCTTACTTAATCCAAATATATCTTTTTAATTACAAGTATATATTTGTCAAAATGTACAATATCACTAATGAATCTTTATCTGTCATAAGGAAGTCTGTGATTAATGTTCATATATATAGAGTTTTGTTCACATTTCTGGTTATTTCTTTAGAGATTACTGGTTCTGGTATAAGACCAAAATAGCATTTTCTCTATTTCCTGAGAGAGTGTACATGGCTCTAAAGGAGGTTGGAGAAATAGGTCACATTCTGAAATTGGAGCTTTGCTGCAATTCTGTTGTCTGGATGTTTAGTATGGAATTAAATTACTAAAATCCTGGTGTAGTGAAATTTTTCTCTTAACTGAATCACTGGCTTTGTTGCCACAGTATTTTGGCAAGATTTCCGTGTAGTTGTGTAGCTAAATTTTAGTTTACAAACCCCCAGTACCTATGGAAAACAGTGACTTAGGTCCAGAGTTACCAATGCTTGAAACAGAAAAGATGCCATTGTTTCTGCTCTCTGAGCCCAGTGTAGTGGGAACAGTGATGGTCCCCAAATCAAGTTGGAATTATTTATGTAGCTATTTCTTCTAGAATATTTGGTCTCAGAAGATCTGAAGGGAATTGTAGCTGGACGTATCTAAAGATATTTGCCTCTACTTAACCACTAAAGAGAGTTTGATTTTATGGCAGTCTCTTTTTTTGACACTTTTTGGGATATTATTCCTAATACAGGGTGATGGATTGGAATTCAAGAGACACTTCCTGAAGATTAAAGGGAAGCTGAGTGATGTTGTGAGCAGCCAGAAGGTTTGGCTTCCTGTCACATGAGAGATCCATTGGATTCCTGGTGAATATAGTGCTGCTATGTTGACATTATTCTTCCTAGAGAAGATTATCCTATTCTGCAAACTGCAAACAGTAGTACCTGAAGAGTTGTCTTTCCTCTAGCCAAACATTTTCCAGTTCTTTTTGTATGTCCTTCATACAAACAATACCTATATCTTCATTGTAACTAAAGATTTGGGGAACAGATGGATAGAATTCATTAGATATTTCTTCATCTTGTTTTTAGTGTCTGCATGTGATAGAAACCATGCTTTGGGGGTACATGAGCTTATCAACTTTTATACTAACGCAATGAAAGATGATTTTCTTGTCGCATTGTTAACAAAACGTTTGGTTTCATCCAATAAGTATGTGTTTCCTCCATGTTGATTTAGTTATATGTATGGATTAGTAATGAAAGCAATCCCTGTGACTTTTGGACAGTAGATTAATCAGCCTATAAAGTGAAGCCAACTTCAAAAAATATATCCTGAAGATTTGTACTTCCATTTTCACAAGGGCATGACCAAGTATATAAATCTGTTTTTGAATTATAACTGTTAATTAAAATTGCAAGTAGGTATGTTTTTTTCCAGTGTAGCTAATAATATATATAATACTGTTTGGTCTTTCAAGTAGAAGTTGAGCATAAACTCTAAAGCTTAACTACCTTTACTCTAAAATTACTATTGCACATTTTAAATATTTTTCTATATTATTTTCTACTTTCACGGCCATATTTTAATTCTTTATTAAAGAAATAAATTCTATTTTGAAAATGAAGAGCTAACTCTGTGGACTTATTGGTGACCAAGCTTCTAGGTGGTAGGGAATAATAGAAGAGGGAGAAGTAAAGAAGCTGTGACAGAAATAGATCTGATAGAGGGGTGCCTGGGTGGCTCAGTCGGTTAAGCGTCTGACTTTGGCTCAGGTCATGATCTCACGGTTCGTGGGTTCGAGCCCCATGTCGGGCCCTGTGCTGCCAGCTCAGAGCCTGGAGCCTGTTTCACTCCCTGTGTCTCCCTCTCTCTCTGACCCTCCCCTGTTTACGCTGTCTCTCTCTCTCAGAAATAAATAAAACATTAAAAAAAAAAATAGATCTGATAGATTTACTAAGACTTTGTTTTTCTGATAAAATTTATATTAATTTTTGAATGTATTGGGTCGAGGCCTGTATTCCTTTTTCTTGGTAATTTATAAAATTAATCATCTTAGTCTGAAGCTAGGAACATAAAGTTTTATGGTTAGAGTTTTATCATTATTAGGTATACTGGTAAATTGTGGTGCTGCAGTGTACCCTTAGGAGAAATAAATTTTAACCAATAGGTGGCTCCTAAGAATTGAGCCGGTAAAGTCTCAAACATGAAAGAAATGTTTTCCTTGAGAAGTTGTCATTAGTAACTCTCAAACACAAAGTTACCCCAGGCTTTGACCCCTTCCCTTAGTTCCAGACTTTAACAGCCACAGCCAAGCTGACATTTCCACTTGACTAATAGTGAACACACAACCAAAACCAACTTTTGGTTCCAGTCCTACAACCCATTCCTCCCTAGTTCCTCCCATCCCAGTAAATGTTACAGTCAGCTCTCCAGTACCTTAAGCCCAAACCCCCGGAATCCTCTTTGACGTGATTTTCATATTTTAAACTTAATGCAGCAAATCCTATTCAATTTAGCAAATTTATCTACAACCTGTCCTACTTCACATCTCCCCTAGAAGCACTCTGGTTGAAGCCTCCATTATCCTTCTTTTCATATTACTTACCCTTTAGCAGTTCAAAAAAGTAGTCAAAATGACCTTTCTAAAATATGAAACAGGTTTCCCCTCCCCGGTTCTCAACTCTCAAGACTTTTCACCACACTTTAGACACGATTCAAAATTTTCTCTGTGACCTGCTGGCCTTATGGGATCCATCCTCGCCACCTCTTGTGGCTCCTCTGCCTCTCTTACTTACTCATTCTGCGGTAGCTGCATTTGCTCTGCTGTTCTGCTCACAGCGTAAGCACATTCTCACCTCAAGGTCTTTTTCTTTGCTGTTTCCTCTCCCTGGAGTGCTTTATTCCCAAAATTCGTGTGACTTATGCTTCACTTTAAGTCTGTGCTTAAGTGTCACATGTTATACAGTCTTTCCTTGACTTATGTAAAATGTAACCCCTTTTCTATCATTCATTGTTTTTCATCGTAACACTTAGTATCTGACATTATATTTTTATTTACCTATTAAATATCTGTTTCCCCCATTGCAATGTGTAATATTTAATCTCCTTGAAGTCAGGAATTTTATCTGTCTCATTCAGCTATGTGTCCCTGGCACCTAGAACATGGCTGATGTATTACAGCATGCAGCGAATAGTTGTTTACCGAAGAAATAGACACTCAGTTATCTCCCTCAGAATAGATCTGATAGATGGACACTTCCCTCCATTTTGATTGTTACCACTCTAGCTCAAGCTTCTTCATCTCCTTCCTGGATTTCTTACTAAAAACTAATGTCTTCCCACTTCTACTTTTGCCATTTCCCAACCCTTGCTCCCTCAAAGCCTTTTCTTAACAAAGATCTGAAGCTGAAATTGTACTGTGGCACTCCTTGCTTAAAAACCTTCAGTGATTTCCCATTGCATCAAAAATGGAATTTAAATTCTTTGCTTGGACTGACCTAAAATACACTCTCTGTCGTCTTTTCCTACCGTACTATAGGCAGAGTGGCCTTCTACTTCTTCTATTCATTGAATGTGTCAAGGCTCATTCCCCTTTCTGGGCTTTGATGGTTACAGCTGCCACTGCCTGGAATCCTTTCCAGTAGTTTGCATGGCTTATTTAGCATTCAAATCTCAGCTCACATGTTTCTACTATCCACAATCACTGTGCCATTGTTTTGTTTTCTTCATAGAACTGATTACTATCTGAAATTATTTATTATTTGTGTCCCCTACTAAAATGTAAGCTTGGACTTTGTCATATCTTTTCCCCTTTGTATATCTTCCCCCCCGCCACCTCTCTCCCTTCTTGCCCTTTTGTATATCTTATATATGGAACAATACCTGGGATATAGTAGGTACTAAGTAAGTATTTGATGAATAAATGAATTAAATATCAGATGAAGAAAATGCTACAGAATATTGTAAGGGGAAAGTGAATAGGTAGATAGTAAAGAAAATTTCTCAGCTATTGGAATTTGTGTAGAATAGTGGGAAACGTTTCATTCAGATTTGGGCAGATTAGCTCTCACATTTACAATTATGTGAGCACTGGCAACTGCCTCTGTAAAGAGACTGATAATAACTACATTCTAGAGTTGTTTTTAATCTTAAAAGAGTTAATGTGTATGAAGAGTATAGGGTACTGTGCTGCACAATCAATAAACATAAGCTGCCCTAATTTCTCTACAGTGTTCATTATGCTATTGGGAGAAGGCATTTACTCCCATTTTTAAAAGTAATGTTTGTTTATCAGTGAAAATTTACAAAGTGTTAAAATAGGGGGAAAAGAATTCTTACCTAAAGATAACAGCTAAAATTGTGATAGAAAGATCAACGAGGGCTGTGTGTGTGTGTGTGTGTGTGTGTGTGTGTAGTGGGTGTGATGGCTGAGATTAATGTAAATACATAAAGCACATACAGTTTAATAGGCAGTGGTAAAGTTAACATCTGTTTAACCAAACTCAATTGAAGAAAGATCATTTCTGGACCCTCACAAGTCTTCCCTTGGACCCCTTTTTACAGACCACTCCCTTCCCCCAGAAGTAATCATAAAATTTATTTTTGTAATAATCCTTTCCTTGGTCTTCTTTTGTTTTCTCAGCCATTTATACATCTTTAAATGATATAGTTTAGTTTTGCCTGTTTTTGAACATCACATAAAAGAAATTATGCTGTATGTAATTTTTATGTGTTGCATTTTCTTTATATTCATGCTATGGCATGTATCGAATTTATCGATTTTAATTACTGTATAGGATGCTATTTATGAACATGCCACTAATTATTCACTCTAGTGCTAATGGCTGTTTGGATTATTTATAGTTTGACACTATTATTAACATGGCTGCTAAGAACACTGTTGTTCGTGTCCATGAATTTCTCTAGGTCCTGGAGACTAGTATATATATCCACAAGCAAATGGCTGGGTATTAGGATATACGTATCTTCAACTTGAGTAGAATAATGGCAAACTGTTTTCTAAGGTGATTGTACCAATTTATACTGTCATATGAAAAGAGGATGCAATAGCAGGAAAAACAGTTTGGAATGATCTACTAAACTATCAGAATTTTCATAGTAACAGAATATGTATTTCTAGTATTTTCAGATTTTCTACCTATATTTGTTGGTGGTGCTGGTCTGATTTTTGCCTAATTACTGGTATGTAATGTCTTTTTGGTATTAATTTGCTCATTCCTAAGTTTAAATGAGGTTGACTATCTTATGATATGCACCCCCACTGCCCAATCTTTTCCTCAGTTTTGTTTTTTCTTTTTCTTAATGATTTTAGTTCATATGTTCAGAATACTAGTTCTTTGTCAGTTGCATGTGTAGCATGTACACTACTCCTATTCTGTGGCTTAGAGTTTCATGTTTCATGGAGGTTTGCAATTTTAATGTAGTTCAAGACCTCTCCTGGCTGGCTTTGTTTTATATGTTTTTTTTATTTCTGAGAGAGAGAGACAGAGCAGGGGAGGGACAGAGAGAGGAGGAGACACAGAATCTTAAGCAGGCTCCAGGCTCTGAGCTAGCCATCAGCACAGAGCCCGACGCAGGACTCGAATCCATAAACTGTGATCGTCATGAGCCAAAGTCGGACGCTTAACCGACTGAGCCACTCAGGCGCCCCTGGCTTTGTTTCCTATTTACGGACTAATTCTCTACTTCAAGATCATGAAGATTTTCTTGTATGCTATTTTCTAAAAGCTTTATAGTTTGGCTTTCACGTTTAGATCTACTGTCCACTTGAAAATGGATTTTGTGTATAATGTAAGGTAGAGGTCAAGTTTCACCCCCTGCCCCCCACTTGGCTATCCAATTTAGCACTGTTTTTAAAATTTTTTTAATGTTTTATTTATTTTTGAGAGAGAGAGACAGCATGAGCAGGGGAGGGTCAGAGAGAGAGGGGGACACAGAATTTGAAACAGGCTCCAGGCTCTGAGCTCGTAGTCAGCACAGAGCCCGACGCGGGGCTTGAACCCACAAACCATGAGATCATGCCCTGAGCCAAAGTCGGACACTTAACCGACTGAGCCACCTAGGCGCCCCTGTTTTTATTTTATTTTATTTTATTTTATTTTATTTTATTTTATTATTTTATTTTATTATTTATTTTGAGAGAGAGATAGCATGAGTGAGGAAGGAGCAGAGAGAGAGGGTGAGAGACAGAGCGAGCGAGCAAGAGAGAGAAAGAGAATCCCAGGCAGGCTCTGGACCATCACTGAGCCCTATATGGGGCTCAATGTTATGAACTGTGAGATCATGACCTGAGCTGAAACCAAGAATTGGATGCTTAACTGACTGAGCCACCCAGGTGCCCCAGCAGTGGTTATTGAAAAGATTATCCTATTTCCACTGCTCTTCATTGATTCAGTGTTCAGATTTCAAATTATTATTTTTACAGTACGTTTTGTATCAGGATCCAAATAAAGCCCACATCAGCAATTGACTGATGTCTTTTAACTTGATTTGGTCTACAAATTTCCCCTTCAGCTTCCCTCCCTCTTTCTGACTCATTTTTTCCCTTGCAATGATTGATAGAAGAATCCAGCTGGTTTACTCTATAATTTTCTGTGGTCTGGATTTGCTGATTGCATCACTGTGATATAGTTTCTCATGCTTTCTCTATTTCCCATGTTTCTTTAATACATACTTTAGGAGAGGCACACCTAGGTGGCTCAGTTGGTTAAGTGTCCACCACTGAAACCAAATTCGCTCGGGTCATGATCTCACAGTCCATGAGTTAGAGCCCTGCATCGGGCTCTGTGCTGACAGCTCAGAGCCTGGAGCCTGCTTTGAATTTTGTGCCTCCCTATCTCTCTGCTCCTCCCCTGCTCATCTCTGTCTCTCATTTAAGAAAGAAAAATTTAAATACATACTTCAGGATACTAGCTGTGTCAATTATATGTGTTGCATATAACCATTTAAAATCATAGGTTTCCAGGAGTGCCTGGGTGGCTCAGTTAAGCATCTGACCAGCTCACATTGTGATCTGCAGACCTGCTTGGGATTCTCTCTCCCCCCTCTCTCCCCCTCCCCCCACGTGGACACACTCCTCTCTCTCAGAATAAATAAACTTTAAAAATAAAATCATAGATATCCCTCTAAGTACCACTTCGAGCAATAAATTTTCATGTGTTATATTTTATCTCTGACTCACATTTTTCTAATCTCTTTATGAGTTATATTTTTGACCCATAGATTATTGTATGTTCTTGAATTTCCAAACCTTTGGTAATTGTTTTTATTTAAAAACTTTTATTAAGATACAACTTATATACCATAAAACTCACTTTTCAAAAGTGTACCATTTAGTGGTTTGTAGTGTGTTCACAAAATTGTGCAACTATCACCACTACCATCTAATTCCTGAACATTTCATCACTCCACAAAGAAACCTCATTTTTTCCTCTTAGCCCCTGGGAAGCACTAATCTATTTTCTGTCTGATTGGATGTGCTTATTTTATAATTGTATCATGTGTGGCCTTTTCTGTCTGGTTTTTTACTTAGTATGTTCAAGATTTATCCATATTGTAACATGTATCAGTCTTCCATTCCTTTTTATAGCTGAATAATACTGCTAATATGTGTATACTATTTTGTGTTTATCCATCAGTTGATGTATATTTGAGTTCAACTTTTGGCTATTATGAATAAGACTGCTGTGAGCATTGTATACATTTTTGCACATATTCGTACAATTTTCAGTTCCCTTGGGTATATGCTTAGGTGTAGATTTGCTGAGCGGTAATAGTTTTGTGAATATTTTAAAGTAAATTTTAGCTCAGTTGTATCGTGGTCATAAAGCATACTTTGTATGGTGTCAGTATTTTGAAATTTGTTAAGTCTTGGTGGTTCAGAATATAGTTAAATTTTGTAAATGCTCAGTCTGTGCTTAAAAAGGATATGGTATACTTGTTATATAATTATATATAATTGTTTGGTATAGACTTCTATATATATCTATAATCAACTCAGGTAAAATATTCAAATTTTTGATATACTATTGGTTATTCACTGAATTACTGAAGAAGTTAAAATCCACTGTGACTATGGATTTGTGTATTTTTCCTTGTGATTCTATTAGTTTTACTTTGCATTTGAGGACAATGTTTATTGGTTACATACAAACTTGTCCTATCTTCTCAGTGAATTAAGCAATTTGTTTATTTTGACATGACATTCTTTAGAGATATAGTAATGCTTTTTGTCCAATATTAAGCTAGCTCCACAGGCTTTCTATTTGTTAATATTTGCATGGCATATCTTTTTCACCCCTCTTCTTTTAACTCAGAATTCTAAGTCATGTGTAAAATGCACCTCTGTTAATCCAATCTGATGATCTTTGCCTAACGGCACACTTATTCCATTTGTACTCAGTATAATTACTGATATATTTGGATTTGTTTCTACCATTTTACTTTGGTCCCACTGTACTTAAATTCTTTTCTCCTTTTTTGTTTTTGTCTTGTTTTTGCCTTCCTTGCGGTATTTCTTTAAAACCCATTTTATTTAGTCTTCCTCTTCTGGTTTGAAACTATAACTCTTATTTTGGTGAGGATAGGGAGGATGGGTTCTCTAGAATTTACAAGGTACATACTTATCAAAGCCTGAAGCTAATTCTTTGTACTCTTTCTGGGGAATCCAGGAACCTTACACTTTTCTACTTTATATAGTGTTGTTTTGTATTTTAATATTTGTGTTTATATGTAAGTCTGTGCATGTTTTTGAGAAAATTCTAGTAATATTTCATGATTTTGATTTCCATTTCCCTAGTGGCTAATGATGTTGAATATCTTTTCATGTACTTTCTTGCCATCTGTGTATCTTTGGTGAAATGTTTTTTTCATGTCTAATTCATATTCTCATTGGATGTTTTTATGCTGGGTTTTGGAAGTTCTTTATATATCCCAGATACTAGTTCCTTGTTGCAAATACATTGTCCCATTCTGTAGCTCGCCTTTTCATCTTCTTAACAGGTCTGAAAATGGCAAAAGTTTTTAATTAACAGTGAAGTCCGATTATTAATTTTTCATTTTATGAATGACGTTTTGAGAATCTATTGGACAAAGAGTCTAATAATCCTTTATCTGGGCTTAGATCTCAAAGATTTTCTCCTGTATTATCTCTAAAAGTTTTTGTTCTTTCATTTTACATTGAAGTCTGTGATGGATTTTGAGTTATGCTTGTGTAAGGTATGAGCCTTTGGTCTAATTTTATTTCTTTTTCCTCTGAATATCCAGTTGTCCCACTGCCGCATGCTGAAAAGGTGATTTTTCCTCCATTGAATTGCTTTTGCACCTTTGTAAAAGCATCAGTTGGGTGTATGTGTAGGTTTGTTTTTGGGTCCTCTGCTCTTTTCCATTGGTGTATATGTAGATCTTCCCAAAACTTCCACACAATCTTGATTACTACACCTATATAATGTGAATTTGGTAGATTGATTCCTTCCAGTTTGTCTTTTTCAAAATTGTTTTAGCTATTCTACTCCCGTTGTCGTTTCATATACATTTTAGAATAATCTTGTCTGAATCTAAAAGAACAATCTTGCTGTGTCTTAGTTTTAATTATGGTAGAATATATACAATATAAAAGTTATTATTTTAACTATTTTTAAGTGTCCTGTTTGGTGACGTTCAGTATATCCACACTGTGGTGCAATCATCATCATCATCCATTCCCAGAACTTTTTCATCTTCCCACACTGAAACTCTTGTGCGCATGAAGCTAACTCCTCATTTATCCTTTCCCACCAGCTCCTGGCACCCACCATTCTACTGTCTGTTTCTATGAATTTGAATATAGTACGTCTAGTCCATCATAGAAGTAGAATCATATAATATTTGCCCTTTTGTGTCTAGCTCATTTCACTTAGCATTTGTTTTCAGGATTTATCCATATTATAACATGTATCAGATTTCATTCCTTTTTATAATTTTTTTTAATGTTTTTTATTTATTTCTAGGAGAGAGAGAGAGAGACAGCGTGAGCAGGGGAGGGTCAGAGAGAGAGGGAGTCACAGACTCTGAAACAGGCTTCAGGCTCTGAGCTGGCAGTCAGCACAGAGCCGGACGCGGGGCTCGAACCCATGAACTGCGAGATCATGACCTAAGCGAAAGTCGGACGCTTAACCGACTAAGCCACCCAGGCACCCCAGATTTCATTTCTTTTTAAAGGCTGTGTGATATTCCATTGTAATATAATCCACATTTTGTTTATCCATTTATCCTTTGATGGACATTTGGGTTGTTTGTACCTATTGGCTGTTGTGAATAATGCTGCTGTGAACATGAGTGTACAAATATCTATTTGAGTCTCTGCCTTCATTTATTTTGGGAATAAACCTAGAAGTGGAATCGTTAGTTACATGGTAAATCTGTTTTTAATATCTTGAGATAACACAGTGTATTTGCCACAGTGGCTGCGCCATTTTACATTCCCATCATCCTAAAGTTATAACAATATATTTAAAATGAATACCAACTTAATTTTGGCATGAGAGGACTCTAGGCCTTTACAGCTTTACATCTTTCCTTCCCTATTTTATTTTACTGTTGTCACAAATTATATCTTTATATATCATCTACCTGTTAACATAGATTTACAATTATTTTTTATATTTTAAAAATATAAATCCTGTGCAAAAGTGGAGTTCTGATTGTTTTCTCACTACACATAAGGTTTTGTTTTTCTCTGGCTATTTTTAACATTTTCTTCTTTGAGTATGGAAGTTCCTCAAAAAATTAAAAATAGAAATACCGTATACTTTAGTAATTCCACTTTGGGGTATTTACCCAAAGAAAACAAAAACACTAATTTGAATAGATATAGGCATCCTGTGTTTATTGGAGCATTATTTATAGTCAAAATATAAACCCCCAGGTGTCCAGTGGGTAAAGAAGATGTGGACTGGGGGGGTTCGTGTACGTTTTTGTGTGTAATAGAATATAACTCAGCCATAGAAAAAGAAAATTTGCCACTTGTGACAACATGAATGGACCTAGCAAGAATATTGTGCTAGATGAAATAAGTCAGACAGAGGAAGACAAATACTATATGATTTCACCTGTATATAGAGTACTGAAAAAACAAAAACCCAGAAACAAACTCGTGGAAGAAACTGGTGGTTGTCAGAAGAAAGGAAGATGGGGGGATGAGTGAAATAGGTAAAGCAGGTTAAGAGGTATAAACTTCCAGTTATAAATAAGTCACAGGGATGAAAAGTACAGTGTAGGGAATAGAATCAATAATATTGTAGTAAATTTGTATGATGACAGATGGTAGTCGCACTTACTATGGTGAGCATTTCATAATGTATCTAATTGTCAAATCACTATGTTTGCACCTGAAGCTAATATAAGATTGTATGTCAACTACAATTAAACATTTTTTTTAATTTAAGATTTTTTTTCTTTGTCTTTAGTTTTTAGGAGCTCAATTACGATGGTTCTTAGTGTAGATTTCTTTAGATTTTTACTATTAGATGTTTTCTCAGCTTTTTTTATAGCTATGTCTCCCTAAATTTGGGAAGTTTTCAGTTGTTATTTAAGTGCATTTTCAGCCCTGCTTTTCTTCTCTTCTTTTGAAACTCTAATGGCATGAATGTTAGATCTTTTGTTATAGTTTCATGGATCCCTCAGGCTCTGTTGTTTGTGTTTATATATATATTTTTTGTTTAGTTTTTTTGCTGTTATTCTGATTAGGGAATTTCTATTTTTCTATCATCTGGTTCACTTATTTTTTCTTCTTTCCCCTCCATTCTGTTGATGAGTCTAATCCACTGAGTTTCTTATTATGGTTATATTTTTCAGTCCTAAAATTTTTATTTGGTATTTCTATGTTTTATTTCTTTGCAGAGACATTTTATCTACTGAGGCTTTCTATCCACTTATTTCAAGGATGTTCATAATTCCTCATGGAAGCACATTTATTAGAGCTGCTAAAATCTTTCTCAGATAATCCAACATCTCTATCATCTCAATTTTGGCATTGTCCTTTTTTTTTTTTTTTTCTCCATTTAGTCTGGGATCTTCCTGGTTCTTGATATGAAGAGTAATTTTTTAAACTTGGACATTTTTTTAAAAAGTTTATTCATTTATTTTGAGAGAAAGAGTGTGCACACAAGTGGGAGAGGGGCAGAGAGAGAAAAATCCCAAGCAGGTTCCACATTGTCAACACAGAACCTAATGTGGGGCTTGAACTCACGAATTGTGAGATCATGACCTGAGCTGAAGTCAGGTGCTTAACCAACTGAGCCACCCAGGTGCCCTGAAATGACATTTTTGAATTGTGTTCTGGACATTGAATCTTATTTAAGCCTTTTGTTTTGGTTGGCTTTTTTGCAACACTACTCCAGCAGTGAGAGGGGAAAATACCTTGTTACTATCAGGTAGAGACAGATGTCCAGGTTTCCCATTGGGCCTCCATTGACACCCAAGTTGGGGAGCTCTTCCTTACTGCTGTGCAGGGTAGAGTTGCAGCTCCACATGTGTTGCCCAATGATACTACTTCGGGGCCTGCCTCCTTACTCCTGGGTAATGGGGAACGTCCCAACCCCACTAGACTTCCTCTGGTACCACTCCAGTGGGGATGGGAAGTTACTCTGCATTATTGCTGAGTGGAGGCAGAAGTCCTGGATTTTCCCATTGCCTGTGCTGCCACTGTTTGGGCAGGGCCTTATTTCTTACTGGGGATGAAATCCCAGCTCCGTACTTGGCCTTCTCTGACACAACTGCAGCAGAGGTGTAGGGCACCTGATTATAGCCTCATTAGGTGGAGGTGCAGACTTCTCACTTGGCCTGTGCTTGTGTTGGTGGGTATGGGACCATAACTGTGACTGTGGTATTTAGCTGTAATTCATTGGTTATTGTCTTTTGATGGGGGGGATGGGGAGTCAAAAATAAAGCATTTAATAACAAATTCCTTACATTTGTACAGTTTACATTAAAAAAAATTAATCCTCATAAAGTTAACATATAATGTGATATTAGTTTCAGGTACCCAATGTAGTGATTCAGTAATTTTATGCATTACTCAGTGTTTGTCCAGATAAATGTACCCTTGGGGCACCTGTGGGGCTCAGTCAGTTAAGCTGCTGACTCTTGATTTCAGCTCAGGTCATGATCTCATGATCATGAGATTGAGCCCCACGTGGGACTCTGCGCTGAGTGTGGAGCCTGCTTAAGATTCTTTCTCTCCCTCTCTCACTGCTTCTCCCTCACACTCTCAAAAAAAAGAAAAAGATAAGTGTACTCAATCCCCTTCACCTATTTCACCCATCCCCCTACCCACCTCCCTCTGGTAACCATCTGTTTGTTCTCTATACTTGAGTCTGTGTTTTTGGTTTGTCTCTGTTTCTTTGTTTTTCCTTTTTTTGTTTTGTTTCTTAAATTTTACACGAGTGTGATCATACAGTATTTGTCTTTCTCTGACGAACTTATTTTGCTTCGTGTACTCTAGATCCATCCATCTTGTTGCACCTGGCAAGACTGCATTCTTTTTATGGCTGAATAGTATTCCCTTGTAGTGTGTGTGTGTGTACACACATGTGCACATATGTCACATCTTTATCCATTCATCTATAGGTGGACACTTGGGCTGCTTCTCTAATTTGGCTACTGTAAACGCTGCAATAAACATAGGGGTGCATATATCCTTTCAAATTAATGTTTTTGTATTCCTCAGGTAAATACCCAGTAGTGTGATTTCTGGACCAGATGGTGATCTATTTGAAAATTTTTGAGGAGCCTCCATGCTGTTTTCCATAGTGGCTGTGCCAATTTACATTCCTACCAACAGTGCATGAAGGTTCCTTTTTCTCCACATCCTTGCCAACACATGTTGTTTCGTGTGTGTGTGTGTGTGTGTGTGTTTATTTTTAACCATTCTAATGTTTGAGGTGATATCTTCTTGTGATTGTTTATTGTCCTTTTTTTTTTTTTGTCTTTCCTATTGCCCTATTTAGGTTGCCACATTCTTCAACTCCATATCTGGAATATATGAGGTCAAAACAAAACAGGGAGCTCAACACTTTTTCCTTGCATCCCCAGGTCCCTGGCTAGCTTACTTTCTTGTCTCCCCCTTTCAGATTCGTATGTTTTATAATGCCCTGGGGTTTTGGTTGTCCTTTGAGAGAGGCATAGGGAAAGATATGTTTACTCCATCTCACAGAAGCGGAAGTTTAGGTGTGTATCAGTTTTAAGTGTCAATATATGGGCTGTATTTTAAAAAAAAAAATTTAATAGTTTATTTTTGAGACAGAGAGAGACAGAACATGGGTGGGGGAGGGGCACAGAGAGAGAGAGACATGAAATCTGAAGCAGGCCCCAGGCTCTGAGCTGTCAGCACAGAGCCCAATGCGGGGCTCAAACCCACGAACCATGAGATTGTGACCTGAGCTGAAGTAGGCTGCTTAACCGACTGAGCCACCCAGGCGCACGTATATGGCTGTATTTTAATCCTTTGGGACAGTATTATTTTATTTATGCAATGTAGATTGAGCCATATTCTTCTTGTGCTTTCTTCCTTCCTTCCTTTCTTTCCCCCTCCCTCCCTTCCCCCTCTCTCTCTTTCGTTCTTTCTCAGAGGTGTTTGCTTCTCATTTCTTCTTACGGAGTTTCTGGGATAATTTCCTTTTGTCTGAAGTTCATCTTTTTAAATTTTCCTTTAGGGTCTGTTGGTGGTGAACACGCTTCATTTTCACTTGTCTGAAAATGTCCTACTTGATCTTAACTCTTGTTTTTAAATGTTTATTTATTTAAGAGAGAGAGAGATGGTGAGCAGGAGAAGGCAGGAGAGAGAGAAAAACTCCCAAGCAGGCTCCACACTGTCAGCATGGAGCCCAGTGCAGGGCTCGAACCCATGAACCCTGAGATCATGACTTGAGCCAAAGTCAGTTGCTCAACCTACTGATCCAACCAGGTGCCCCTAAATATTTTAAATATTATCCAGTATTTTTAGTTATTTTTTTTTTTAGTATGAGGAGTAGTCAAATAGCCTAAGTTTCAGTTGGTGTTATTTTTCCACTTAATAATTCAATATGTGTTTCCTAGGAACAAGGACCTTCTCATAGACAACCTAGTTTAGTTTATAGAAATCCAGAAACTTAACATTGATATAATACTCTTATCTAGTTCATAGTGTATATTCAAATCTTATCAGTTTTCTCAATAATATTCTTTAGAAAAATGTTTAAGTAAAGGTCATGCATGGTTTTCAGGTCTCCTTATTCTTTAATTTGAAGCAGTTCCTCTGTCTTTATGTTTCTTGACCTTGACATTTTTGAAGATTAGAGGCCAGTTATTTCATATAATTTCCCTAAATTTTGTTTTGCCTGATGTGTTCACATGATTAGTTTCAGATTATGTATTTTTTAAATTATTTTTTAATGTTTTATTTATTTCTGAGAGAGAGAGAGAAAAGAGATACAGTATGAGCAGGGGAGGGTCAGAAAGAGAGGGAGACACAGAAACTGAAGCAGGCTCCAGGTTCTAAGCTGTCAGCACAGAGCCCGATGCAGGGCTCAAACCCATGAACCATGAGATCATGACCTAAGCCGAAGTCAGCCACCCAACTGACCCTCTGTGTTGAGATTTTTTTAATCTATTCATTTATATGACACTATTTTCCTTCAGATTCTTGAACATAATCTCTAATATCTGCTTGTTACTTTTGTTCACTAATTCCAATGTCTGGTACATCTTGGAGTCAGTAACTTTTTTTTCTTTGCTATGGGTCACATTTTAATTTCTATGTCTCTTCTTATTGTATAGTAGACCTAGTGACTGATGTGTTATAGACATTCTGGATTCTGTTCCTCTGAAGGCTTGTTGACTTGTGTTCTATTAGGTAGTTATCTTAGGTTGACTTGTACTCCAAACTCTGTCTTCTTTGAGGTATACAGCAGCACAAATTTCTGCTCAGTTCTTTCAGCTTCCAGCTGCTATTGTTGTCAGACCTCCTAAAGTCAGTGATCAGCCAAGAATTTGGTCACAGTTTATACTCATTTTGAGGCTTATCTGAGGCTTCTTTCTTTCCAGGATTTCCCTAATTTTACAGCTGCTTTGTCAGCCCTAGTCTTGGTTCTCTGGATTCTCAAACCAGTAAACTGGGGTTGTGCCCTCCCTGTGATATATGGATTAAGAAGTGCCCTTAGGTATAAAGCCACAGACTTGTAAATCTCACCTAGTGCTGTTCCTGTCTTTTTAGGGTGACTTATCTCCAGTTCCTTTTTTATTTTTATATGTATTTATTTTGAGAGCATTCACATGAATGAGAGTGGGAGGGGGCAGAGAGAGAGAGAGAATCCCAAGCAGGCTCTGCACTGTCAGCACAGAGCGTGATGTGGGACTCGATCTCACAAACTGAGATCATGACCTGAGCCAAAATCAAGAGTTGAACACTTACCCGACTAAGACACCCAGGTACCCCTCTTCAGTTCCTTTCAAGTAACTTTCAGATAGTTCTTTCTTATTTTTTGCCCAGTTTATAATTTGCAGGCATGACCAAGACCTCCAACTTGTATATTCTTATCTAAAGGAGGGTTAGTTCAACTAAATTATTCCACTCTTTTTTTTTTTTCCTAAGAGAGAGAGAGAGAGAGAGAGAGACAGCGTGAGCATGGGAGGGTCAGAGAGGGAGGGAGTCACAGACCGAAACAGGCTCCAGGCTCTGAGCTGGCAGTCAGCACAGAGCCCGACTGGGGGCTCAAACCCACGAACCACGAGATCATGACCTAAGCAAAAGTCGGACGTTCAACCGACTAAGCCACCCAGGCGCCCCTAAACTATTCCACTCTTAATGGAAACCAGAACTTCCCTTCTTTTAAATTTTAACGTACTTGAACTTATTTCCTCAAAATATATAGCTAATAGACTTAGCTATATTTTATAGAATAGATTTAGCTAATATTTATCCCCTTCCCTCAAAAAAATAGTGTCAACAGTGTTAGTAGGATTTCATTTTTATTCTCGCCCTCAGTAGACCATATTTCAAGTTGAGAATTCATTTGGAATTTTAGTTCCAGGTTTGAGGGGCTTTTATTTTTGAATGCCAGTTTGTCAAGGGATAGTACTGTGTGTCCAAAATAAGTCTCACTCAGAAATTGGCAAAGGAGCCTGAAAGAGTCTCTGGACCACCACCATTTATCTTGGCTTTTTACAAAATTCTCCAGTTTGTCTTGCTTAGGATCCTGTAATCTTAACAATTTTGTACGATTGTTTTCCAGATTAAGAGAGAGAAAGCGTAAGCAAAACTGCATCTCATGGCACAGAGCTGTAAATGCCAGTTACCATCCTCTTCACACATTTGATTGCCTTCATGGAAATACATACACAACATCAGTGTCCAGCCCATTCATTTGGTTCTTAAATAGGACATACTTAAATTCATAGATGAAAATACTAGATTAACCACAGCTTATATTTCTCTGTTAACGTATGAAAATGTTGAATGTGTTGTCCAAATTTGGACATTCCCATGCAAAAACAAATATGAATATAAGCATCACTGAGTTTTAGCCAATGGAAATACATACGGAGAAACATGCTGTTTTGTTTTGTTTTAAGAAATTTGAAGTTCCATTGTCTTCCAGGCAATAGCTATTGCCAATGAAGAATCTTGTTACCAATACGTTACCAATGAAGAATCTGTTACCAATATGTTTTAGGAGAGGGTTCATGGTGTGTGTGTGTGTGTGTGTGTGTGTGTGTGTGTGTGTGTGTTTAATTTTTAAATGTCACAAACACTAAAGTTCTTGATGTACTATTCCAAGAGTTCTTAAGCATGAAATCTCAAGCCCTATCCATAAAAGAAAGAAATGAAAAATTGGATTTTATTAAAACTGAAGGCTTTTGCTCTGTAAAGGACACTGTTAACCACCCAGCTGACTGAAAACTATAGAAAGCTTATGAAAGAAATTGAAGAAGACACATACACACATGAAGGAAAAATATTACATGCTCATGGATTGGAAGAACAAACATTGTTAAAATGTCGATACTACCCAAAGCAATCTACATATTCAATGCAATCCTTATCAAAATAACACCAGCATTCTTCACAGAGCTAGAACAAACAATCCTAAAATTTGTATGGAACCAGATAAAACCCCGAATAGCCAAAGCAATCCTGAAAAAGAAAACCAAAGCTGGAGGCATCACAATCTTGGACTTCAAACTGTATTACAAAACTGTAATCATCAAGACAATACAGCACTGGCACAAAAACAGACACTCAGCTCAATAGAATAGAGAACCAAGAAATGGACCCACAAATGTATGGCCAACAAATCTTTGACAAAGCAGGAAGGAATATCCAATGAAAAAAAGACAATCTCTTCAGCAAATGGTGCTGGAAAAGTGGACAACAACATTCAGAAAAATGAACCTGGACCACTTTTTTACACCATACACAGAAATAAACTCAAAATGGGGGCGCCCGGGTGGCTTAGTCGGTTAAGCGTCCGACTTTCGCTCAGGTCATGATCTCGCGGTTCGTGGGTTCGAGCCCCGCGTCGAGCTCTGTGCTGACTGCCAGCTCGGAGCCTGGAGCCTGCTTCAGAGTCTGTCACTCCCTCTCTCTCTGACCCTCCCCTGCTCATGCTGTCTCTCTCTCTCTCTCTCTCCTCGAAATAAATAAATAAAACATTTAAAAAATAAAATAAAATGGATGAAAGGCCTAAACAGAAGATAGGAAGCCATCAAAATCCTAGAGGAGGAAGCAGGCTAAAACCTCTTTGACCTTGGCCACAGCAACTTCTTACTCAACATGTCTCTGGAGACAAGGGAAACAAAAGCAAAAGTGAACTATTGGGACCTCATCAAAATAAAAACCTTCTGCACAGCAAAGGAAACAATCAGCAAAACTAAAGACAACCAATGGAATGGGAGACGATATTTGCAAATGACATATCAGATAAACTGTTAGTATCAAACCTCTATAAAGAACTTATCAAACTCAACACCCAAAAACAAATAACCCAGTGAAGAAATGGGCAAAAGACATGAATAGACACTTACCCAAAGAAGACATCCAGATGGCTAACAGACACATGAAAAAATGCTCAACATCACTCATCATCAGGGAAATGCAAATTAAAACCACAATGAGATACCACTTCACACCACACAGAGTGGCTAAAATAAACAACTCAGGCAACAACAGATGTTGGGAAGGATGCGGAAAAAGAGGATCTCTTTTGTACTGCTGGTGGGAATGCAAAGTGGTGTAGCCACTCTGGAAAACAGTGTGGAGGTTTCTCAAAAAATAAAAAATAGAACTACCCTACAACCCAGCAATTGTACTTACTAGGTATTTACCCAAGGAATACAGGTATTCCTGTTTCAAAGGGGCACATGCACCCCCAGTGTTTATAGCAGCACTATCAACTATAGCCAAAGTATGGAAAGAGCTCAAATGTCCACTGATAGATGAATGGGTAAAGATGATGTGAATACACAGTGAAGTATTATTCAGCATTCAAAAAGAATGAAATCTTGCCATTTGCAAGTGTATGGATGGAACTAGAGGGTATTATGCTAAGTGAAATTCATCAGAGAAAGACAAATATCATAGGACTTCACTCATGAGAACTTTAAGATACAAAACAGATGAACATAAGGGAAGGGAAGCAAAAATTATATAAAAACAAGGAAGGGGACAAAACATAAGAGACTCTTAAATACAGAGAATTGAGGGTTGCTGGAGGGGTGGTGGGAGGGAGGTGGGCTAAAGGGGTAAGGTGCATTAAGGAGACACTTGGAATGAGCACTGGGTGTTATACGTAGGGGATGAATCACTGGAATCTACTCCTGAAATCATTATTGCACCATATACTAACATGGAAGGAAAGGAAGGAAGGAAGGAAGGAAGGAAGGAAGGAAGGAAGGAAGGAAGGAAGGAAGGAAGGAAGGAAGGAAG
>NW_024080996.1:0-27384 GCF_003009895.1 Hyaena hyaena | reverse complement strand
AAGAAAGAAAGAAAGAAAGAAAGAAAGAAAGAAAGAAAGAAAGAAAGAAAGAAAGAAAAGAAAGAAAAGAAAGAAAGAAAGAAAGAAAGAAAGAAAGAAAGAAAGAAAGAAAGAAAGAAAGAAAGAAAGAAAGAAAGAAAAGAAGAAAAGACCACTCAGCTGATTTCAGGAGGTTTTAAACAGAGGTTTGGGAGAGCAGTGGCTGAAAGGAGATGGGTTTGTGTAGGAAAGGAGGATTGATTTTGGTCTTGAAAGAACCATTCTGGCTAATATTTATAATGTAGTGGAACCAACTCAAATTGAAATCATGCAGATTTGGTTATGAAATCTGGCCCTGGCTCACCATAACTCTGTAACCATGGCAAGTTTGGAACAACAGGAAGTGTGAATAAATTCTATGTCTTTGTAAACTAAGGGTGATGCTATTTTTCTTGTCTACCTTTCTGGGCTCTTTTCTGAGGATCAGATGAAACCATGTATGTGAAAATACAATGAAGAATGTAATGCTAATACAAGGTGGGTGAGGGACTACTATAGTATTTCCACCTGCTCCTCTTTGTTGATATGATCCAGTAACATCATGTGAGAAAATATTTAAGCAGTAACCTACGACATATTTATATAGCAAATAAATTTTTTAAAAGAGCCATTTTATTGTTATAATTAAAGTAGACTTTTGAAGACTGAAAACTCTCCAAAGCCAAAGAAGGTGAGATTTAGAAATCCTGACAGGTAGACAGGGTGTGGTTTCTATTGAGATGGAAAGATAGAGGGTTCAGAGGAAGTACCACAGTGTTGTATAGGCTACTTTGCATTTCTCCTGTGGTCTCTGCCCTGGGGGACCCCTCCACTTTGAGGAAGGTGGAGTGATTTAAAATGCATCCACTTTAGTGTGTCAAGAGGAAGCAAGCTTTGGCTGACCCTGCAACTGGCTAATGGGAAAAGAAGTCTGTCACCAGCCTATATTCTTTACCATGCGGAATTTATTGAGAAAGAAAAGAATGTTGAGAGGTTGGGTAAAGGAAGGCAGATGACAGAGAAGAATGACTAGTAGGGCATGGATAGGAGGAAAGGTGAGGGGTTTGAACATCCTGTCTGACACTCAGGCGGAGGCAGATGTGATTAGTTACTGACTGGGGGAGAAACTAAAAATAAATGGAGCCCAGTAAGGTAATGGAGAATTTTTGCTGCCTGCGTCAGAGCGGGAGACAAGGGCACAGGCTTCTAGGTCTTGTTGCAGAAAGATTGGTTCCGACAGCATATAATTTGCATCCTGGTTCCATGGGAGAAGAGGTTCATTGATGGGCACATGTTCTCACACCCCTGAACCATGAATTGGAGTTTTCCACCTGAAAGAAGCAGAGATAGACTATAGTGAGCAGAAGGCTTCCTCCTCCCACCTTAGCCTTCGTTCATGGTCCTCAGTGTCCCCATACAGGCACAACCAAGACCTCCAACTTGTATATTCTTCCTCCCCCTCTCCTTTCATCTGTCTTTTCTGGGCCCTTCCCCACATCTGTCCCCCATTGCCTGTATTGAGGGACTAGACAAACCACAAGGGAAATCAGGCAGTGTGGTTCACAGGATGGCAGTAACCAAGATCCTTTATTTTGGTGACGAGGAGTGAGTATAAGGGTAGAGAGGTATGAGAATATACCAAGACTGATCTGGCAACCTGTGAACACTGACTGATAGACAATTGTTTATTCATTTATTCAATACTCATCAAATGCCTCCCATGTACTAAACATTTGTACTGAGTGCTAGGAATATATAGCCATGAACAGGACAGAGATAGTTCTGAGCTTATGGTCAATGTGTCAGCATCTCAAAGTGCAGCTCACACATTTATTTAATACAAAAAGCCAGTGTCCCTGTCTCCTTTTAAGACATCATAGACCTTGGGGGCACCTCATGGCTCAGTCAGTTAAGCTTCCAACTTCAGTTCAGGTCATGATCTCATGACTCATGAGTTTGAGTCCCGCATTGGGCTCTGTGCTGTCTGTGCTGACAGGTCAGAGCCTGGGGCCTGCTTCAGATTCTGTGTCTTGCTGCCCTTCCCCTGCTCATGCTCTGTCTGTGTGTGTGTCTCTCTCTCAAAGATAAACATTAGAAAAAAAAATTTTTTAAGACATCATAGGCCTGCTCTTTGGAGGGGCTCTACATCTCCATCAGTAGCTGGAATGCCTCTCTTGAGTCTTGAAAGGATAAAGTTCTGAATCTCCAAGTTTCTGGGGAATCACAGCTTGACCCCTCCTCAGACTCCCGCCACTGCAACTACTCCCAAGACTACTCAAGTTAGTTGATGTGTTTCCCTGGCAAAGATTGTATCATGAAGTCCCCACATACCTTCAAAGATCTTCTTTAACATGCACTGCTGGGAATTCTGAGTGGAGCAGACCCCCTCTCCACGAAGACATTTTCCTTGGTCATTCATGTATGAGCATGTGTGGCAATTTAATATTGGGCCTGCAAAGTTTAAGGTTAAGCCTGATGAAATTCCCTGATGGAACAGGTGTATAGCTATGAGTCACAAGGAGAGGGATGACGGGCAGCAAGTAGCCTGGATACAACACATTTCATTGCTTGGCTCTCCTGGGACATCTGAGGACCCTGTATCTGATAGAGCATAGTCTCTCTTCTGTACCAGAGGAAATTCCTTCATTCTTACTGCTTCATCTATGATTTTCATTGCTGAAGAATCCCAGATTGCTCTCTATATTACTGATGTTTACTCCATATCCCCACTGGCTTCCTGGACATTTATAATCTGATCCCCTTCTGCCATGTCTGACTCCATGGCAGCAAAGTAGAACTTTCATCACTTGACTGGCTCTCCTTTGTACTTTCCCATCATGCTGTTATCCATATGGCACAAATGGAGTAAAAACTGATTAATAAGTTATGTTAGAGTGCTCTAATGTTGCAAACTCTGTAAAGGGTGATCATTCTCCATTTTCAGCCTGACCTTTAACAATGTCACAAAGGGCATTCTTCTTGAAATGCTTCCATTTTTGCCTCTTTTACTATCTCCATTCCCAATTCCCTAGTTAAGGAAGCACAAAGAAATAGGAAGGATGTGGGCTTCAGAGTCAGGCTGACCTAAGTTTGAATCCAAGGATTGCCACTTTCTAGTGATGTGATGTTAGCCTTCCTTCTCATATTTGGAATACTGCTACTTATACAGTGGGAGGAAATATGAAGCAGTTATGTTTGTTAATATCTTGACACATCAAACTCTGGATCTTGTTTTCCTTCCTTGAACAACCCCTTTTCAGTAAGGGCTAAAAAAAATTGCAGTTGTACTCAGAACTTATTTACGGATCTAACAGACAAGGTGTGTTCATGCTTTATTTTCCATGTTCAAACGAACAAAACAGAGCCACCAGCTCCAGGGCTAGACATCCATTTACAGAGTTTGCAAAACATTCTACCATGGTTTGTTGGGGGCAGATTTAGCGTGAAGCTCATGGAGCGGAGCAGAAGTGGACCAAGGAAGAGGTGGGCATTTGTATTAATAGTTTCTTATGTAGGGTGAAATTAGAGGGACTCCTGGCATTTGGTATTTGTGTGTTTTTTTAAAGAAGGCCCTCAAAACTACTTAGCTTTCAGGGCCCCACAAAACCTGTATCCTGCCCTCCTGGTATTATTATAAAGAGCATCTTTGAGAGAGCTCTTTGTGAAGTGTTTGTGAACTAGTCTTTCTTCCATACCCTCTCCTCAAAGTTGGGTTTCTTGATGTTCTGCCTATTGCACACTGAAGTTAAGGACTGGTACTCATCCAGATGTGCCTCACCTGAAAAGGGGCCTCACCTGAAAATGTGCTTGAAGGTGGAATGCCTGAAGGCTGTTCACCCAGTAGTTTTTCACCCGAAGCTTGTTCACCTGAAGCCTGTTCACCTGAAGCTTGTTCACCTGAAGCTTGTTCACCTGAAGCCTGTTCACCTGAAGGCTTCTCACTTGAAACTTGTTCACCGGAAGGCTTTTCAGCTGAAACCTGTTCACCTGAAGTCTTTTCACCCGAAACCTGTTCAACTGAAGGCTGTTCACCTGAAGACTTGTCAATGGAAGACTGCTCACCAGAAGTCTGGTCACCTGAAGGCTTTTCACCAGAAGTCTGTTCACCTGAAGGTTGTTCACCGGAGGTGCGCTCACCTGTGGTGTGTTCACCTGATGCGTGTTCAGTTGCAGCACGCTCACCTGAAGTGTGTTCACCTGAAGTGTGCTCACTTGAAGCGTGCTCACCTGAAGCATGCTCACCTGAAGTGTGCTCACCTGAAGTACGCTCACCTGAAGTACGCTCACCTGAAGTGTGCTCACTTAAACTGCTCTCGGCTGAAGAAGTCTCATACAAAGCCTCACCACCAAATGAAGGGTTTTCAAGTGAAAAGGACCCACCTGAAAATTGCTGAACTGAAGCTTGATGATCCATAGAGCCAGGAGGCTCATCAGGCTGACCTGATGCTCCTGGGGTAGAGATGGAACAGAAGACAGATAGTGAAGGTGAGAGAAAGAATGTCTGGGATAAAGACTGCTTTTCTTATGCAGTAAGGCTAGTGTGGGATTCCTGGGTTTCCTGTGGGCCAGATCAGGCACCTGAAGATATTACAGATATTGGAGGAGCTCAGTGAATTACCCAAGAGACCATGAAAGACAGACGTGTTAATAATGAAACACAAAGAGAACAACCCTGGCATTTAATTTAAAAAAATTTTTTTTAATGTTTTATTTATTTCTAGGAGAGAGAGAGAGAGAGAGACAGCGTGAGCAGGGGAGGGTTAGAGAGAGAGGGAGACACTGAATCTGAAACAGGCTCCAGGCTCTGAGCTGGCAGTCAGCACAGAGCCCGACGCGGGGCTCGAACCCACGAACCACGAGATCATGACCTAAGCGAAAGTCGGATGCTTAACCGACTAAGCCACCCAGGCGCCCCACAACCCTGGCATTTAAAGGAAGAATTTTAAGATCCCCATTGTTAAGAAATGTATAAGGGGCCCCTTTCAACCGTGTACCCAAAGCACCTGAACGGAAAATATTGTACTCCCCCTGGCAAAGCCAGCATTAGGAAATCAAAGCACCATAATCACTCACACAACCAGAAGTCCTTCCAATGTCTCCATAGGTGAAAGACAAGACTGATGAAGATACAAAAGGGAAAGAGAAGCTAAGTAATTCTGTCTGGAATTGAACGTGGAAGATTTTAACTTTTGGAAAGGACAAATCTTAAATTAGAAATTACAAATATCTAAGGTATCCACAAACATTATCAGACAGGATTTAAGACACTTTCATTTGGCATATTCAAGTTCTTTCTCACACTCAGTCCCCAATCCATATGGTTTGGAGACTCAAAGTTGCCATCGATTATTAAGATAAAAACATTCTTTGCTTATTTATTTCTGACTTGATATTCCTTGTGACAAATACCATTTACATCCACTTCATGTAGTTGTCATGAGTTTTCAATAAGATAAGTTGTGAAGTGCCTAGCTTATTCTTTAGGTGCTCAATGTATTTTTCTCTCCTTCCCACATTACCCTGGGACTTACAAAACTCTTAACTGGTCATTATCTTCTGGCCAATTTCTTCTACCTTTAATACATTTTGCCAAGGACTATCAGACAAACATTCTTTAAGTATGACTTTCATTTTGTTGAGTGTAGCACCGAACAATTTGATTATTAGTCTTTGACTAGACTGCATAACCCAGAGGAAAGTGGGTAGTCTACTGAGTTATTAATCCTAGCCACAAGTTGAGAGGAACTACCAGATCTTTTGAGGCTGAGGTAGCCTAAGTCTCTAAAACACCCTTTTCTCTGCAAAAGTCCTGCAATAATGTATATATTCTGGGTGATTTGCAGTCCTTATAATCAATGACTTTTTGAAAGGGTAGGATTAGAATACGTTGATAAAGGAATGATTTGGTAAGGCTTTGGGGAGGTTTTTATTTGTATTTATTTAGTTTTTTTTCTTAAATAGTTTATTGTCAAGTTGGTTTCCATATAACACCCAGTGCTTATCCCAACAAGTGCCCTCCCCCATTTATTTTTACTAAAAAAATTTTTTAATGTTTATTTTTGAGAGACAGAGAGTGAGTGGGAGAGGGACAGAGAGAGAGAGAGAGAGAGAGAATGGATCTGAAGCAGGCTCCACACTCTGCACTATCAGCACAGAGCTGGATGTGGGGCTTGAACTCACATGTCACAAGATTATGACCTGAGCCAAAGTCAATGCTTAACCAGTTGAGCCATCAGGCACCCGTAGGAGGTTTTTATTTTTTAAAGTTGTTACTGAAATATCTGCTTGACTGAGTCTTCAATAGTTTTTAATTTATTTTTTCAAAATATTTTTTAGAGAGAATGAGCACAACTGGGGTAGAGGAGCAGAGGGAGAGAGAGAATCTTAAGCAGTCTCCACACTCAGCACAGAGCCCAACACACAGGCTCAATCCTATAAGCCTAGGATCATGACCTGAGCTGAAATCAAGAGTTGGACACTCAACCAACTTAACCACGCAGGTGCCCCTGATTCTTCAGTAGTTAACAGAAGTTTTAATAAAAGAGATTTCTGATACAGAAAGGAGGCTGAAAAAGCACACTAATTTCTTAGTCATTCTTACAGTTGATGACTTACTTCTTCACCACGTGGCTGGCATATACTACCATCTGATAGCTATGTATCTACATTTCTGAGTCAATTTTTGAAACTCTAAGAAAGTAAAAAAAAAAAGTCTTTGAGAACCAACATTATATAAAAGCACTTTGTCATTTAATTGACAGCTCAGAGCTCATGGCCTCTCTCTTCTCCTCTAGGAGGAATGAGGGAGCACAGCCCACCATGAATGAGGATCCTGAAAGAGGATGGATAGAAGACGGCCATGAGGGAGAGGCTCGTAAGGTCTCTGGCCTACAGCTGTGTTCTGAGATGGATTTCTAGGTACAACACATTCCCATCTCCTTGTGTCTTTCCTTGCTACATCAACTACATAAGGATCCCTTGCACTTAGTTAATTGGGACAAACCCTCATTGGACTGCCACAGAACCCTTAGACCTATCTTCTCTTCTCACAGAGCAACAGGTACAATGGAAGTAGGAATGAGACTGTGCCAAGCCAGTAGGCTTCTCTGGTGGTAAAGCCATAACTAGGAGGAACCAACTGGCTCAGGAGCTCTCAGAGATGAACCTGTTTAGCCATTCCTGATTCTGAGTCAGATTGGTTTGGGTAACTAAGATACTGGTCTTTCTTCTTCAAGGGCTAAAATACCCTGAAGAGGCTTCCCAGAGGCAATATAGGGGACTTACCTCTGGCAGATCCAACCAGATAAAGACTCATTAGTAAGAGAAACTTCTTCATCTGGATTTTGGGGACAAGAGGGACCCTGGTGTGGGGTCCCAAGATCTGTGAAGAAAACCTGTGAGCAGAAGCTCCCAATGCTAAGTTACAGCTTCTGGGAATTCTAGAACCTCAGAGACCACCTGTGTTGCCTCACAATGGGTTGAGCTTTGAGGTTCTCATGTAGGCTGTTTAGGCAGGAGGGCCTTCTAACAACCCATGGCAGGTTGTGCCGGCAAAGGCTAATTTGCCATGTGTGAGGTGGTATGTTGGGGCTCTCTCTCTGCCCTACACTTTTTTTTTTTTTAAATCTTATTACCAGAATAACATACTCTCTCTTTGAAGTAAATTTTAAAAGTTATTTACTCTCTTTTAAAAGTATTCTCGACAATGAGTTGTGATTGGCTGATTATTATCTTTTTGGCTCTTTAAATCAGCTTTTTGGGCCCTGTAGGCTGACCTCTATTGGCTTGATCACCTGGATGCTGGTTGGGTTTGGCTGCAGACTAGATTTAGCCAATGGAAAATTGGAAGGGGAAACACACACACACACACACACGCACGCATGCACACATGCACATACACATTGAGATAGAATATTTCTTCTTTTCCTGCCGCAGTTTTGACCCTAGTTGGATCTTGACATGATAAAGCTGCTGTTGCGTACCCTCTTTTCTACAGCTCCTGCTCTCAACCAGGCTGTGGTAACATGTTGGTTTTGGCAAATACATGATTTAGACACAAATAGGGATTTACAAAGGATCGTTGAGAGCTGTGCCTTGAGCTGTACTTTCTATCAGGGAGGGTAGAAGATGGCGGCAGTGAGGCATCCACCTGGTATAAAGCGAGAACTATTGGGGATTGGGTGTCCGAGATCCCCTGGCCCTCGCCTCCTGCTTCTTCCCCGTCTTCCTCCCTTGTACCACTTTGTTACATGTGCTACTGGATGCTGGGTCCAGAATAGATGTATTTATCACTCTTATAATTCTTTGTTTAATGTATGTCTCCTCCATTTGACTCTAAACTCCTCGAAAACAGAGTCCCTGTCTGTCTTGATCACTGTAGTGTCCCCACTACCTAGCAGCAGGTTTGCCACAGAATTACGTACTTAATAAATGCTTCCTGAATGAAGGAATGGATGAATTGCCTATTCTGGACTTCTCTCTGCTTCATGGAGGAAAATTTATAGAAAGCCCTTAGAGTAGGCTGGCTAAAGATTGTGGAGAAAGTTTAATCACCAGGGATCAAAAGTTTTTGTGTTGGAGGACAAAAACTAGGATTTGGGGGTCTGAGGCTGGGCTTCTATAGAGCGGAGAAATGCACTAAAGAGCATGCTGTCAATAATTCTTTTCTATCACGTGCAGAGACTGGAGAAACAGCTGGGAGACCATACTGAGTCAGAGTTTTGTTGATAGAAGCAGTGGAAATAAATAGAAAAGGAGAGGTGCTATGTATGCCACCCACTAGTTGTTTAAAGTTTGACAGCACCCTTTTTTACAATTTTCAGAACTTTCTGGAATATTGCTGCCTCACCTCTCCCGGGGAGTCACCATATTGAAAAGCAGGACTCAAAGCCTGAATGGTCTCTCCTTAAACCTCATCCTCCAACTTTTTCCTCCCTCGTTTCTTAAGGTTGGCTTTATGGGACTATATCCCCATCCCACCCAGGCTGGCTTTCCTCAGGCTCTACTTTGGAAACTTTCTCTCTATGTCCAGTGATCTGGCCCTTCAGAGCCAAACCTAAAAGTATCTGAGCATAGCATATAAGACAATATGGAGTGACAGAGAATTTGCTGTGAGTCCAGAGTGTTCTGGAGCTAAGATGTCCAGAGGTGTTCCTGTCCTTGTCTCCTCCTGGCCCAATTTCTGTTATCCTAGATGGAGCGAAGCTTTAATTTCTAATGGGCCAAAGCAAAGTGAAGAGCCTGCTAGGTCAGCCTTGGTAATGTGTGTGGTCTTCTCCCAAGGTCTTGCAGTTGGAACACAGGAGAGCCACCTATCTATGGAGAGCTGAGCTAAAAGGTTATATAACTCATGCTGAGATGACTATTTGGGCCCAAAGGGAAGATGAGCATGCCAAGAAGTCCAGAAAAGAGTAACAGGAAAGAACACAGAAGAGATGTAAGATACCATGCCTCTTTCAGTTTACCTTAAATAATGGGGGATGAGACAGATACAAGTGTGCATGTATGTACAGACTAGGCTTTATGGAGACCTAGACACAGTCTGTGACCTGAAAGGTAGTTCTGGATACACAGCAGTTCTAGCTTTTTTTTTTTTTTTTAAATCAACTTTTAATTTTTATTTTCAATTTATTTATTTATTTTTTTAAAGTAAGCTCTACACACAGCTTGGGGCTTGAACTCACAGCCATGAGGTCAAGAGTCATATGATCCACTGGTTGAGCTAGCCAGGTGCCCCAAGTTCTAGTTCTGATTATCTTGCAGTCCTTAGTTTCTTCTAGTCTTCCTGCCTATGTTCCTATAGCCCTTGTTCTATTCCTTCTATTTTGTGACTTCCACTTACTCATAACTCCTACTGATTTGGAACTTTTTTTGCTCATTGTTTCCTACTGTTTGTTACTTCTGCTTACTCATGACTTCTGTTTATTCATGGCTTATGTTGTCCCTGACTTCTGATGCATGCCTGTCCGTCCTTTGGCCCTAATATGCACTGCTGATTCTCTTTACATTCAGTGTTCAAGACATAGAATCACAGTGCTTTAACCTCTATCATCCTTTTTGCACAAAATTGTGCCAGGCTCCCCCATAGGCCTTTCATACAATTCGTGGTGGAAAGAACTGAAGGTCTAGGTGACACCTAGCATGGTCACCTATGTTAAGAAACAAAAAAAAAAAAAAGAGAGAGAGAGACCTAGAAAAGGGGTCACAGCTATGGTAACCATTCTGAAGCTTCCCAGAAGTCAGAGGGAGCACAGTAAAATTGGAAGGTATGAAGCGCTACCGCCAGTGAAAGCCATCAAGACATCTCGCCATCTGTCCCCACATTTGTTCCCTAGATCTCATCTCACTGCTCCCCTTCTCTTCCTTCATCTTCATCTTATGTCTACCCAAGCCTCACCCATACCCAACTTCTAGTTATTCTCTGAATATGCTAAGCTCTCTCCCTTTTCATAGAGCTCCTCTCCACTTTTCCTGAGGTTGTACTTCTCCATTCCATCTTCTTGATGAGAATTCTTACTTTTTACACACTCCCTAAGAAGTTTTATCTATGTCCACCACCACTTACAAATTGAGGGCTCCTTATATCTACAAGCTGCCCCACAGAGCCCTCACTCCTTAGTTCAGATCCAGATTTCCAACTACCAGCTGGACGTTTCTATCTAGGTATTCCCACGACATCTCAAACTTGACATTTGTAAGACTGAATTCATCATCTGTACACAACTCTGTTCCTGGGATCTTGTTTCAGTAATGGGCTCCTCCTTTGCCCTCTCCTCACACAATGCATCATTTTTACCTCTAACTAGTTCTTCAGTTATCCAGCCCTTCTCTACTCCCACTGACACAACCCAAGTTCAGGCTCATCTTTCCCCTGGACCACTGAAACAGCTTCTTCTTGGTCTATTGTCCTCATCAGAACTTTCCTTTGTTCTGTCACCAAAACTGACTTCTAAAACTAAAATCCTGAGCAATAAAGTTCCTCTGAACCTACTGCAGAAATCCAAGATTAGCCTTGGCTGATCTCCAGCTTTGGCTTCCATAGCCTTACAGCCCTGCCAGTTGCATGGCATGCAATAGATGGTTAGATGCAGTCCTTTCGACAACATGCATTCTTTTTTAAAAAATTTTTTTAAATGTTTATTTATTTTTGAGAGAGAGAAAGAGTGCAAGCAGGAAGGGACAGAGAGAGAGGGAGATACAGAATCTGAAGTAGGCTCCAGGTTTGAACTCACGGAGTGTGAGGTCATGACCTGAGCCGAAGTCAAATACTCAACCGACTGAGCCACCCAGGTGCCCCATGACACCATGCATTTTTGAATATGGGACAAACCTGAGGAGAGGCCCGTTCAAAGGTGGGGACATCTGCTTGGCTGTCTGTATAGATTTTCTCCTACTGTGATATATTAAATCAAATTAAGGATGGGCTATGTGATATCACTGAGAATTGCGTGAGTAAAGGGATTCAGCAATTTTTAACTTTCACTCTACCAGCTTCTTTGCATGATGGTGACTTAACCTGTGGCATGCTGGGAGCTGGCTTGAACTGGCTGATGAGAGCTGATGGTTAAAGTTCAGGAATTTTACAAGCTGCTTGTTGAACACAGATACTATTATTTTGTTCAGTGTTTATTTATTCATTTAGAGGGAAAAGCACGTGAGTGAGCACAAGCAGGGTAAGGGCAGTGAGAGAGGGAAAGAAGAATCCTGAACAGGTAACATGGGTCTCACCCATTTTTTTCCACTGCAGGAAAGACTGGGAATAGCAGCCAGGGCAGTCCCTGGCCTCAGGGAGCTTGGAAAACTGGGCCTTCTGGAAAGAGGGTCAGAAATTAGCTTCAGGGAGTAGAAAGGGAAGAATGCCCTACAGCTGGCCTAAACAGCAGACCTCCCTCCCCATCCAGAGCATTCTAGGAGTAAGACTAAGTGGGAGTCCCAGAAGAACCATTTAGTGAAAACCTTATTGGTAGAATGTGGAAAATTTGCTGAGACATGTCCATTCTTGTGCATGATGTGGAGCTGGTGCTGGGGGCCTTCTGTGCCCAAAGGAGCCATACTTCCTCTGTAGTAGGAATCCTGTCTTCTGGTACTTGCACACTAATTTAGAGGCTCTCAGATCCCATCAAGACTTGGGTTTCCTTGGCAGTGTGACAGGGTAAATGGAGTCTGTAGATCTGGGTTTTAATCTGCCACTTACCCTCTTTGTCACCTAGGACTGATTGCTTCCTTTTAGCTTTCTCATCAATAAAATGGAAATACTAGGTACCACTTGGGCCACTGTGTGAGCATCAAATGGAATAATACTGTTTGAGTATTTAGCACTAAGCCTGGCACGTAGCAAGCTCTCAATCAATACCATAGGTTGTTTTGGGGCGGGGTAGGTGACCAAACCTCCTCAGACTTCAGAATGGGGTGGGGAATGATTATACCCCTGTGGAGCAAGCCCTCCATTTCGGTGGGCTTCCTGTTCTTAAGCTGGGAGACGTCAGTGCAGAAAGGTTATGTTCATTCTGGAAATCCGTGTTTGGGTAAAGGTGGACCCGAGGGCTGCTGCACAGGTGCCTGAAGGCAAAACTATAGAACTCTTTTTCCAGATCAGTGTTTTTTTTTTTTTAATTAAATTAAATTAAATTATTTTGAGAGGGAGGAGACGGAGCATGGGGAAGAGCAGAGAGAATCCCATCCAGGCTCCTCGCTCTCAGCCCCAGCTGGGGCTTGAACTCACGAATTGGAGGATCACCACCACGACCACAACCACGACCATGACCACAACCACGAGCTGGAAGCTTGATCCACTTGAGCCACCCATGCGCCCCTCCAGATCAGTGCTTTTAAATTACATTCATCAGGGGGCGTCTGGGTGGCTCAGTCGGTTAAGCGTCCGACTTCGGATCCGGTCAAGATCTCACGGTTTGTGGGTTTGAGCCCCACGTCGGGCTCTGTGCTGACAGCCAGCTCAGAGCCTGGAGCCTGTCTTCGGTTTCTGTGCCTCCCTCTCTCTCTGACCCTCCCCTGCTCACGCTGTCTGTATCTCTCTCAGAAATAAATATTTTTTAAAAATTTAAAAAAGAATTATGTTCATCAGCGTATAAACGAACAAAAATCTCTAGTCTGTCATGCAGCCTGTCTGGAAGTTAACCCCAAGTCCGCTTTTTGGGGGGTTAGTGATTTATTTAGCAACAGTTCATCTCGGTTAAGTCAGATTTCCAAGTCTGCGCTCACACCGCATTCAGAGGAGAAGTCTTGAGTCCGGGAAATCCTGCCGTCATGCGCCCCACCCCTCTAGGCTCCTCAGCTCATCCGAACCTCACGAATTCTCGGGCTGAGTAAGGCAGACACGATTCTCCCATTAAAAGGTAGGAGAAAATGAGACCCAAAGAAGCCGCAAGAAAAGTGGCTCCGCAAGTGGGGCCAGCGGCGGTGGGCGGAGCCGCTGAGGTGGGCGGGGCCCCCGGGTGGGCGGGGAGGCCCGGGCTCCCACCGGGCGGGCGCTCCGCTCACCTCAGGGCCTGTGGAAGCGCAGCCCTCTGCTCCCGCTGGTAGCCCCTCCCCGCAGGGGTGATAAAGCCGGATACTCAGGGTCTGGGGCCTGCGGCTCTGTGCCGCCTTCAGTGGCTCCCTTGTCCTGGTCCGAGATGGGTGCGCGCCTCCTGCTACTGCTGGGCCTCTCCTTGCTGCTGGGTGTCCTGCAAGGTGAACCGGTGCGGGGCTTCTGGAAGGACCCTGGGGACGGGGCTAGCTGCTCTGTGGGTTGGTCGGGCCAGGGGAAGGTGACGACCTAACCTCAACCTCAGGGGCGGGCGCCGCCTTCACTCCCTCGTCCCACTGTTTCTCCCTCTCTGCCTTCCCTCTCCGATGCTTCCTCCACTTTTGTCACGGCTTTTTCCTTTCTCCTTTCACCTCTTCCCAATTTTACTTTGCCTCCTTCCCACCTCAGTTCTAATCCGATACTCCCCAGTTCCTCAGGGCTTTCTTGCTGAGAGCCCTACGTTTGAGTAAAAGGGAGCAGAGAAGGTTCTTTGTGGGTCGTGAAGGCAGTGGGAGCTGTCGGGAAGGATGGGGAAGATGGTCACTGGCCACATGAGAGGGGTTGGTGGAGCTGCGGTGTAGGACTTGACCCTCAGCACAGTCCCTCCCTGGGAGTAGAAGGGGACCCTGACTGTACTCACATGTGCCTCCTCCCAGGTGTGCGCCAAGCACCCAGAAATCCCCTGCTTTCAGCCACTGTCCAGGCTGCCAGTGACCCAGAGGGTGTGCTCCCTGCTGATCTGCCCAAAGGCAGGGGGAGGCAGAGTCTCATTAAGCCGGTTTGGGTTTGACTTTCCAGCTCTACCATGTTTCCAGTGTTCGCGAGTCAATGCGAGCGGGGTTTGCGAGACTGGGGAAAGTGTCTGCGAGACTCAAGACAGCCAGCAGTGTTTCCTGAGGAAGGTCTATGAAGGTAGGTGGGTCCCGAGAAGTCACCTGGGTGACCCTTGCCTGACCCTGTGGGAAGTGGCTTTCAGGAGCCCTGGGGACAAAAGCAGAGAGTTCAGCAAGGATTTTTTTCTTAAAATGTTGGAAGAGGGTCCTGGATCTGGTACTGGGCTGTCACTAGCCCTTGACTGGACCAGCAGACCTATTAGAAGAAAAAGTGCCTGTTGAGGGGTCCCTGGGTCCTTGGAGAGTTCCCATGCTACTCAGGGGTAGGAGGGACTAGCTAAGAAAACTCCAGTGGGACTTGTGTGTGGTAGTGCCTTTGGGAAATGGATTAGTTCAGGCGAGGTAAGGGGTTGGGGGAAGATGACCCACTAGGGGCTCACCTCTGTCTTTGCAGGGTGGCTGATGTCCCTTGTTACCTGGCAGCCCGACTCCTTAGGATTGTGTGCTGTCTCTCCTTTTTCGGTGAACCCCCCATTCTTCCAACACATGTTTATTGTTTACCTCTTATATGGCAAACACTTTTGAACTTGGAGGTCACAAATCAAGAGGTCCTCTTCTCTTGTCTTCCTCTCCAGATGACAGGCTCCTGTACGGATACCAGGGCTGTGGGGACCTGTGCCTCTCCATGTCTTTCTTCAGACAAAATGTTCGAGTGGATTTTGTATGCTGCAATGACATACCTTTCTGTAACAGATTCTAGAGACTTGACCCTTCCCAGTTATTCATTTAGCCCTTTTTTATACCCCCACAGCCTCAGAGGACGGGCCATCTTTCCCCAGCATGTCCAAGCCCTGAAGCCTGTTCCTGCTAAGTTTCCGGTGGTGATGTTTCCCCAGCTTACCCCACCAGATCGATGCTTTCTGCTTCCCATCACCCCTTCTGCTCCTTTTCTCAGATTCCTGTCTGCCCCCCTTTCTCTCCCTGTACCTACATCCCTCCTTGCTTCCCCTGTCATTGGCTGGCATGTAACAAGCTCTCCCATCTCCCTCTTTTCCTTCCTTGGACAAATATTTTCTGACGGCTGAGCCCTGTAACTAGATGCTGAATAGAGAACAGTGAATAAAACAGACCTGATCTCTGTCCTCAGTCAATGTGCCTTCATTTTAGTGGCTCCTTTTCTGTCAGGTTGACCAGGGTCACAATATCTTGCCTGCCTCTTATTCATAGAACTTAAGCCTGGAAGGGACTCCTTCACCAGTCCCTCCACTACACACGTGCACATACACACACACACACACACACTCTCTCTCTCTCTGCTTCTCTTTCCCTCGGTCTTTCCCCCTTTCCACTGTATAGCTTTTTCTGAATAAATCTTGCATCTTGGTGTTGTTTAGAATTTTTGTTTTTATGTTTAAATTATAAGAATAAATATTCAGTTTAGGAAAAATATAAAATAGTGACCCAAATAGACATCACTAGCAATCCCATCCTACCATGCAGAGACATACCTTGTTTTAGGGCTTATGGTATACATCCTTGATTTATCACATTTATTTAAAGTGACTTTTTCTCCTGCTGTCTTCAATTCACTCTCTATCATTGGTTTTAAGCAGTTTGATGTTTGTGCTGATGTTGTTTTCAGTGTTCATCTGTTAGAGATTCTTTCAGCTTCCTTGGGTCTGTGTTTTGATGCTTTTCATTATTTTTGGGAAATGTTGCCTGTTGTGATTTTAAGTATATATTCCATCTCATTTTCTGTTTCTTCTCTTTGTGGGAAACTAATGGAATATGTTAGAATGCTTGGTATTATCCCTCAGCTCTTGGATGCTGTGTGCTGGCTTGTTACTGTTATTATTTATTATTTTATTATAGCTACTCATGCTTTAGTCTAATTTCTGTTGCCCAGTCTTCAGGTTCACTGATTTTTTCCCTCCATTGTATTCAATCTACTGCTGAGCTCATGACAGAAATTCTTTACCTCTGACAGAAATTCTTTACCTCTGACATTGTGTCATTTTATTTCTAACATCTCCATTTGACTCTTTCCTAGAGATTCCGTTTCTTCTTTCAAATTGTTCATCTGTTCATGCATCCTAGCTTTTCCATTTAAACTAACATTATAGTTAATGTTCCTGATTAATAGTTCCAACAGTGGGCCATTGCACAGTTCAGTTATGATAGTTACTTTATCTCTTGACAAAGGGCTGGGCTTTTTTTTTTTTCTTTTTTGTGTCTATAATTTTTATTTTATTTTTATGTTTATTTTTGAGCAAGAAAGAGAGACACAGATCATGAGCAGGGGAGAAGCAGAAAGAGAGGGAGACACAGAATCTGAAACAGACTCCAGCCTCTAAGCTGTTAGCCCAGAGCCCAATATGGGGCTCAAACCCACAAACTGTGATGGGGCACCTGGGTGGCTTAGTCGATTAAGTGTCCAACTTTGGTTCAGGTCATGATCTCACAGTTCGTGGGTTTGGGCCCCGTGTTGGGCTCTGTGCTGACAGCTCAGAGCCTGGAGCCTGCTTCAGATTCTGTTATCTCCCTCTCTTTCTGATCCTCCCCTGCTCACGCTGCCTCTCTCTTTCTCTTTCTCTCTCAGAAAAAAGAAAAACAAAACAAAACAAAAAAAAAAAACCAACCCACAAACTGTGAGATCATGACCTGAGCCGAAGTTGGATGCTTAACCAACCGAGCCACCCAATGCCCCTATGTTTGTAATTTTTAAATCAAATGTTTGACACTGGGGGTAGAATTGTAGAGCATAAGTTAAATAGTATTGACACCTAGAAATGGACATGCTTATTTTTATAAATTTTCAAAGTTCATTTATTTATTTATTTTGAGAGGGAGAGAAAGAGAGAGAGAGAGAGAATGAGTGAGGGAGGGACAGAGAGAGAATCCCAACTAGGCTGAGTGCAGAGCCCAACATGAATCATGAGATCATGACCTGAGCCGAAATCAAGAAATCAAGAGTCAGAGGCTTAACCAACTGAGCCACCCAGGCACCCCCATGCTTCTTCCTGAGTGAGGTGGTCATTGTGAGGGGCTGAGGCAATCTAGTCAGAAATTGTGATAGGTGACGTTTTACTGTTGCTCTTGTTACTTTCCAGTTGTCACAGGCTTCAAACTTCTCCAGTGACGGCATGTTGTCTTCTTGTGTCAGGGAGGGTTTCCCTTTGTGCCCATGTCCTCTGCCAGTGATTAGACATCCCCGCATTCCTGCACAACCAGGTCTCTCCCTGAGCTTATACTCTTCTGTGGCGGAGGAAAAACAATTTCCCCCTACCCATCTGGATTCTTGGCTAAGACTTCCCTGTAAGAAAAGATGAAAGAAAAACAAGTTAGTAAAATCCATGCCTCTTGTATACGTAGGAGATTCCCAGGAACACTGAGTGACTCTTCTTCAAACTGGCTCTAGCCACCACCCTAGATACCATCCCCAACTAAAGACAAAAAGAGACATTGCAGGTAGAGAGGGCGGCAGGTACAGAGGTTACCAGGAAAAGCATAATCAACGAGGGTAAGGTTGTTGTACACATTTAAGTCATTGCCTTCTCTACCAGAAGACATTCTAGAGATTTTAGTCAACTTCTTGCTGGTACAGAGAGGGGACCCACTTACAAATGGAAATTTCCCATATAATATGTACATACTCAATCTTCAGAGCTTTTTCTATGTCTGCTGTGACTTAAAAATAACCAGCTTAAAACAACCTTTATTCCAAAGATACTTACTTTGGGGTGTCATATTCTGCTCCCCTTCACTCCTCTCTCAGCATGATAGTGCTGCCCCTGGTCGTTCAGTGCTGAGCTTGTGGCTGCAACATAGGGATTCTCTGTTATCCTGCTTCATTTGCAATCTGAGGCTATCTCAGAATTCCCTGGGCCACTTTCAGCATGCCTGCCCCTCCTTTCGGTGGTTTTCTGTCTTGTTCTAGGGCTAGTATTAGGAGATAGCTTTTGGCCTTCTCAAAGAAGCAAAGATTTAAAAAAATTTTTTTTTACTGTTCATTTATTTTTGAGAGAGAGAAGCAGGAGGAGCAGAGAGAGAAGGAGACACAGAATCCGAAACAGGCTCTAGGCTCCAACCTGTCAGCACAGACCCCGACGCGGGGCTCAAACTCATGAACCTCGAGATCATGACCTGAGCCAAAGTCATGACCTGAGCAGAGGCTCAACTGACTGAGCCACCCAGGTGCCCCAGAAGCAAAGATTTTTTAGAATTTTTATTTTACTTATCCTTATCCCAGCCACTATAGGACTTTGTGTCCTATGGTCAGGATTTTCTGCCCTTCTCCCAGAAATTTAAAGCATTTGCTTTAGAGAAAAAAAGGTCAAAGAAAGTAAGTGAGGCTGTATGTCTTTTTTTAGCAGCTGCTGATCAGGTCTTGCAAGTCTGCAAGGCTGTGGGGTAGAGGGTGGGTCTGCTTCGGTTTTGCCTTGCTTCTTCTCATCTTTTTCATTAGTACTGGGTAGATATCTCCGGAATAGAGGTTGTAAACAAGTACAAAACACTATTAGGTCTGAGGCCCTCATTTATTTCCAACTGACACTCAAGTCCTCACTTGGTTCTTAATGCTTGTTAAAACCTTAGCTAGTCAGCTCTTATGCCTTCTTCCTTCCTTCCTTCCTTCCTTCCTTCCTTCCTTCCTTCCTTCCTTCCTTCCTTCCTTCCTTCCTTCCTCTCTTTCTCTTTCTCTCTCTCTTTCTTTCTTCTTTGAGAGAGAGAGAGAGATGATGAGAGCATGGGCTAGGGAGGGGAAGAGGGAAAGGGAGAGAGAATCTTAAGCAGGCTCCACACCCAACGCAGAGCTCGATCTCATGACTGTGAGATCATGACCTGAGCTGAAATCTATAGAGTTGGATGACCAACTGACTGAGCCATCAAGTGCCCCTCTTTTTATGTTTTACTGGGCTTTTATGGAGGCTACTTCTTTCCTCTGTGCTCTGCCATAGATAAGCCAGCTTGTGTGTCTACTCAGATCTAAATCAGTCCGTTCTTAAATTAAAATTGGCCCTTAAAAACGTTTTTTGAGGCTTTTTTAGGGGTCTTATTCTGGATCCTTTCTGGTCTCCATAAGCAAATTGACTAAGAACTATTTTATTCAAATGATTCTTCTAGACTGCTAATTTTATGATTTTTGAAGAGCTCAAGCTCCAAGGCCAAAGTCAGCTCAGTCCTAAGAGATTCATTTCTTTGAAGTCTCACCCTGACTCTGTCTACAAAGGATCCAGTCCAGAGGATTCTCCCAGTTCATAATGTTTGCCCCCCTGGATTATGAGGGATTGAGAGATGAACCTCTGGACATGAGAGACTACTGCCTATGCAGTGGTTCTTTTGAGAAAAGGAAACAAATATTAACACAAATATTAAGTACACAGTGACAAAATCTCACTGTGGGAGTACAGGGAAAAACCACCATAGTTTCTCGCTGGGTGAGTCAGCCCTTCACATGGAAGATGGGACCCATACTCCTCCAGCATCCTGTTATCTTGGTGGTATAGAAGCCAAAAGCCAGTTGCCCCAAGGTGTGCCACTCTGGGATGCAGATTACTTTGAGCTGAAAACAAGGCCCAAAATACTCAGGAAGAAATTTTGACTTTCCTTCTAAGTGCCTAAAAATAATTTAGATAGAACACTTGTTCCAAGAAGAAAGCTACCGCCATAGATAATTACATTATAATATGAACTAGGAATAGTAGACAGGGAGGAATTTAGCAAAGTCTGTTTGTTAAAATTCCTCTCTGCATCCCATTGTTTCTGTATGGCCCAGCAAACATTTGTCACTAAAACATTTACTCTTTCTCGGCTTCCTGTGAATTGCTTTCCTTCCCTTTGAAGTCCCAGACCCCCACCTCCTTGCCTTTAGTTCAGGATAATGTAAATATGTCATTGTGCCTAACTATCTTCGGAATCTCATGTTTATGTGAATTCCCCATATGTACATAAGTAAATTTGAGTTTTTGCCCTGTTAATTTGTCTCATGTCAACTTAATTCTTAGTCCACCTATAAGAACCTTGAAGGACATAAGGAAAATTTTTCCCAACAGTACATTTGGGAGAAGGGGCTCTGCAATGTGAAATATTTATGATTAGCAGAATGGGTGAGAAGTTCCGAAATAACGAAAAGACCAGCTACGTGACCTCCATGTGTCGCAGGCAGGAAGTGCAGTGGCTGACGTGGGGACAGCTGCACAGGACAGCTGCCCTCCCCAGGCTCACAGAGTAGGGATAACTCGAGATTACAAGTGAAGCTGGTAGACAGCAAGTTTTCATCCAGGTCCCACTTACATATCAGCATCTCTGCTCACGAGAGCTCCCACCAGGCAGGGGTCCCTGTCCCCCAGGGGCTCTGCCCGGCCCCTCTCCTCTCACTAGGGCATGGACACAAGCAGGGCACTCTGCCAGCGAGCAGAACCCTACATACCTGTTTTCCTTTTGTAGAACAGTCACCTGTAGGACAAAAACTATTTTGTGGCAGGATACCCTGCTGACCTACTGAACTCTTTTGTCTTTCCTCTCTCCCCTTCTCAAATACCTTCCACTTTCTTCTAAGACGGTTCTAGGCCATTTTATGCCTGCCCTCTGGGGGGGATTTTTTTGGGAAACACAAACAGAAGTAGCTTGAGAACAACCTTCCCCACTTGCTGGTATATTTGGAAGGCTGAAGCCCTTGGCAGGATTGCGTAGATGGAGGGGGAGAGGATGGATGCCTGGGGGGCTGGGGGGCTGGGTTCACTTCTCCCACCTTGATCCTGGCAGCGCCTGCAGGAGTGGGTGACCTCACAGGGGTGAGGCTGGTGCTACATGCAGAGAGGTGGCCCCTCATCTCCATGGATTTCAGGTTTGTCAGGAAGCAGCGAGGCCCCAGCATGAAAACAAAATGGGCCGGGAACATCAGCATGGGCAAATATTTCCGCTGTAAGTTCTGGCAAAAATTCATGAACTTCCAATGCTGTGTCTCTTTCGACACTCTTCCCGAAGGAAGTGAGAAGTGGGGGTGAAGCCCCCAAATAACAGAGATGGAATTATTTACCATCTAGGTGGTGGTTGAGTGTCAGATTGGAGACAACTTTAAGAGAATGAGAAATGAGGTTTCTCCTGGACACGAGATTATAGTAACAACACATCCGTACCTACGACACCTATGCTTCTTGCCCTATAGTAGACTTGCAGAGAGTCCTCAAAAATCACATGTAAGTGAATTTATATTCAATGCAGGCGAGTTTGAGCCCCCTCCTAGCTTCTTAGGTCTTATCATACCTCCCTTAAATGTTGGCCAACTAAGGCCCTCACTGCCATGCTATCCCTGGTCCTATATTTTCTGCTAAACAAGGCTGTGTGATGAGGGTGTGGGAAGGATGGGGGCAGGGTAGGAACTTTCTTATAACTTCCAGCACAACTCAAATTTTATACCTGAGGGATTCAGGAGGTGTGAGAAGTGCTCATTTCCTACCGGATCACTCTGAAGCCTCAGATCCGATCCTAGGGGCAGCCAGTGTAGCACAGGTCTCCTGGTCACAGCCTGTCTGCTGGTCCTGTCTCCCTTACACTCAGAGATGTGCCAAGACTGGACTCACTTGTAGTGCAGGCTACTGGGGGCATGGTCTTCTCTCCAGACAGTCTGTCAAAGGAAATACCATCCAAGCCAGCTGCGGCCTGAAGCCCCCACTGCTCTCTGGGATGTTGAGCCAACTGGAGCCCAGAGAAGGAGGGGCCAAGATGAAAGTGCTCATGGCTCTGAGTGTTTGCTAAGGAAGGAACAGGGATGTTGGTCCTGGTGTGTGAAGAACCAAACCAGCGCCATGACAGGCTTCAGAAGGCCCCAGAGATTAGAAGACCCAAGTCTCTGAGGCCTGACTCAGCAGGCTTGAGCCACCGCCCTTCCCTGTGTCCGAACCAATCACTGGAGGTTGGGAGGTACCGGACGTTCCGGCCACTATTCTGGCTCACCTTGCTCTAAACTCACCAATCCCTCTGCGCCGTAACAACCTCTGCCGTCACCTTGTCCTATCACGTTGTAGTCCCTGTCCATCACCCCTTTCCCGCCCTAGAGTTAATAAAAACCCTACTCCTCCTTTGTTCGGGGCTCTCACCATGGATTCATTGCGTTGGTGAGGTCTGAGAGCCCGAGCTTAAGCCCGTAATAAAGCCCTTTGCCTTTGCATACGTGACTTGGACTCCTTGGTGGTCTTGGGATTTTGGGGAGATCGCGATCTGGGCATAACAGTGTGCACCTGCTGGAAGAGGCAGCAAGATGCCCAGCTTCTGTTTGTCTCCTCCTGTACCCTGTTCCTCCCAGGTGTGGACAGGTTAGAGGGCAGAGGGCAGGGTGACGGCCCTTGTGGTCTTGGCCTCTGTGTTCCTAGCCCGGCTACCTGGAATGCACGTTGATCTGGGAGAAGCCCGAGCATAAATGTTCTTTTCCTGATCCTGAGGGAGAACTGAGAAGGGCAGACAGTAGTGTACCTTGTGGGGCACAAGATGCCCTTGCTGACCAGAGTGCCCAGCTGCAGGCCTCGTGGCCGAAGTTGTCCGTGAAGGGCAGGTAGTCATGGGGCATTGGGGGCAATGTCCACGTTCTCAGTGGCAGAGGGAGAGAGATCCAAGACTGAGACGGAGATGAGTCCAGTGCTGCCTAAGGCTGTAGAGAAATCACAGAAGAGTTAGGTCCTGCTGATGAAGTTGGTAAAACAACCACGTAAAGAAGAGGACAACCTCTCCCTTGTACTTAAGCGGTCAGGAGTCTGCAGAAAGTGGAAATCATTCACCAATGCTCCAGGGAAGCAGCAGAACGGCTTCATGTTCTCTGGGGTGGGGCCAGCTCTCAGGGAGCCGCCTCCTCACAGGGCCTCCTGTGGCCACAGGGGAGGAGAGTCCCAGGGGCAAAGAGCAGGAAGAGGACATGGGTTTCCCCTGGGCTGACTCCACCACTGCTGTGTCCGTGGGGATGTGAGGAGACTCCCGGGGAAGCCTCCACACTAGCCACTTGCAGGGTGTTGGCCCAGGCTGGGGTGTGTGTATGTGGGTGGGGTGGGGGAGGCCAAATCCCAAGGGCATCTGAGGGATTTGCCATTGGGGTGCTTCCCGTGTTTATGTTACGAGTGAGCCACCTGGCCTCAAAGCATTTTTCATAGGACCTGAAACTTTGGCTAGACAGACCCCATCAAGGCTGGTATTCTGAGGCCGCCCTGCCCTGAGCTTCATGTGGGAAGCTTCACAGAGGGAAGGAGTTCAGGACACCGGGCACCAACATGTCCGCCTTTCTCTCCCTAAGTCCCAAGGAGCATCTGTGATTGGCTGCTCCCTCCTTCTTAAAAACCTCTTCAGAGTATTGTGCCCTCCCCTCCCCTCTCCTGCCTGTCTGTGCCGTCCATCTCCCCCAGCAGAGAAAAGTGACAAAGACAACAAATATATGAGGAATTCCTAGAGATGTGTAAGGTCAACTCAGAGTGTAATACCAACCCACAGCATTTCAGGAAAAAAAAAAAAAGATGAATAGGAAGAATTAAATAAGGAAACGTGAGAGAAACAACCCAAAATTTCCAAGTAATCCAAAATGAGACATAAATCTTCAAATAGCAAGTGTCTAGCAAGTGTCAAGGGGGAGAGCCCCATTGAACACATCATTGTGAACTTTAACAAGTATAAAGAAAAGATACTACCGTTTCCTAGAGAGAAGAGCAGATCAACTTCAAAAAAGTTTAACTGACATTGTTCGTGTTAGTAGAGCCCTGGATGCTGGAGACAATGGAATAAGGCCTTTCAATTCCCAGGGGGTCGCCTGGTTTTCAGATGACAGAGGAAAGATACTTCTGCCTTCTTCTTTCTGAAACTACTCAAACATGACGGGAGAATGGAAGGGAAACCCCAGTTAAGGAGTGAGAGAGGACTTGACAGAGCAGGGTGGTAAAACCTCAGGCCTGCAGAGTGCGCACAAGAGGCAGCTGGCGGACCCAGCGGGACTCCGCCAGCCTCTGGAATTGGAGCCACGAGGAACAGCACAGTGGGATGAAGTTTGAGTCTAAAAACAGAAAGTTGGTCAGAAGCCATTAGATGACCATTTCCCACCATACCCTACACTAAACACAAGTACCCAACCCAGCCTCCAAGTGGAGACATTTTATTCAGAGCTCCAGCCTCGGGACTCCAGGCACAGCAGGTGCGGGGAGTGAAAGGCCAGCATGGAAATAGGGGCATTAAGTGAATGTCTGGATAGTGCATGGTGGTTCCAGCCTGCCTTTCTATACCTGCTCAATCTCCTCTCACCCCACCAAATCCTGGTGTTCCCTCCCTGCTGTTCTTCAAACTCGAGCTAAATCTGTCCCCATCATGAATCTCTTGCTCCCTATGTCCTGATAGGCACACAATCACTCAGAGGTATATTTATGAAGAGAAATGAGCAAGAAGAAGTACGGATTGGAGGCCAGTATGCTATGATCAGGACAGAAGAGAACTAGCAGAGTCACATGCAACACCCTGGCCTTTTGCCATCCAGCATGGGACGGATAGTCAACATGTGCACCGAAGGACACTCCCATCATAAGGGTGACAAAGAAGAAGACTCATTTTGGCACCCCCATCCCCCACTGCATCCTTCTACTTCTCCCCAGCTCTCCAGGTGCTAAGGGCTCTGGGACATGGTAAAAAGTTCTTGGACTCAGGCTCAGTACCACATCTGGGATCTCAGGAAGGATATTTAACCTTCTCTGGCTGTCACTTCCTTTGTTGCCTCCGAGGAGAGGGGATTGGCCATGATCAAGCACGTAAAGAGCCTACCGCAGTGCCCAGCAGTTGGCGTGTGTTAGTAGTTGGGAATAAATATTAGTGAGTCTCACTCACCCTGTGCTTTGAGAATTCGAGTCTTAGCAAACACGTTCCCTGACCACCGTCAGCCCTGCCGGACTCCTTTCCTGGCTATGAGCACCATCAGCCACTGATAAGGGCAGTGATTGCTAATGGACACAGGATGTCTGTTTTGGTGATAAAAATGTCCTGGGTGAGATAGTGGCAGTGGCTGCCCAGCTGAGAGGACACACAAGAACCCACGGATCTGTACACAGTAAAGGAGTGAAACTTTTTTTTTTTTTTTTTTTTTAGTAAAGGAGTGAATCTTATGCGCCTCAATTATATCCCAATGAAAAAGGAAGGAAGGGAGGTGGAAGGAAGGAAGGGAAGGAGGGAGGAATTAAGGAAGGGAGGGATGGAGGGCAGGAGGGAGGAAGGAATGAAAAAAGGGAGGGAGGGAAGGAGAGAGGGAAGGAGGAGGAGGGAAGGGAAGGAGGGAAAAGGAATGGAGGGAGGAAGAAGGGAAAGAAGGAAGAAAGAGGGAAGGAGGGAAGGGAGGGAGTGAAGCAAGGGAAGCAGGGAGGAAGGAAGAAATCAAGACAGAAAGGTGGGGGAAGGAGGGGAGAAAAGGAAGCCCAGGCTTTAAGCCCCTCCCATCAGAGGTAGAAGAGGAGGAGATCAGGCTGAGGGATAGAAAAGACATCATGAATTCAGGACACGTAAGGGCTCAGAAGGGGCTGTTGCCCTACTTCCCCGGCGAGCCAGGGGAGACCCTGTGCTCTCTGAGCCAGGCGGTCCTGGTGCCTTGCTCCTGACCACCTTAAAACCAGAGCTTCTGGGGGCATCTGGGTGGCTCAATTGGTTAAGCTTCTGACTTCAGTTCAGGTCACCATCCCTTTGTTTGTGGGTTCAAGCCCTGCATGGGGTTCTGTGCTGACAGCTCAGAGCCTGAAGCCTGTTTCGGATTCTGTGTCACCCTCTCTCTCTGCCCCTCCCCTGCTTGCACTCTGTCTCTCTCAAAAATAAATACACAGTAAAAACTAAAAAAACAAAACAAAACAAAACCAGAGCCTCTGCGCCCAGCTCTCTTCCACCCAGAGAAAAATGATGTCACTGACACTGAGGAGTACGGGTCACAAGGCAGAGAGCAGCTTAATGGTTCACTTCCCGCTGGAGAGACTGAGAAGACATCACCCCACGGGAACAGAGATCTGTGCTAGTCAAGGTGCAGCACGTCTGCGCCCAGCAGACCATGGCATGGGAAACGGTTTTGAGTCTGCTTTGCCAGTGAGAACGTGTGCATTCAAAACACCAATTACCTGTTCTGAGTCACACCACTTGTCAGAGACATTGCTTCTCACCTCCATTAAATCCTGGAAAGTGCCAGCACGGGGTTCCCAGCACTGCCTTGGCTCCAGGTGGATCACAAACACCTGCAGCTGCCCTACCAGGATGACGTCACAGAGCCTGAACCAGCTGCCCACTTCCTTTCCCTTCTAGAAACATTTGCAGAAATTCAGAAACCAGTGCTTTCGGGACCCCTGCACTAGCCACACCATAAATGATCCTGTGACTGGTCCCCACTGAAAATAATCCTTGCCAGCTCGAAACTGGGAGCCGAGTGGACCTGCAGCTTGCTCCCTGCTTTCCATTTCCCTTGGGGGGGCCCAGATCTCACTGCGTTGGGGGCTCTCAAAGGATTGTAGGTCACTTGCCCTTCAGCTTCTTCCCCAGCAAGCACATGGAGCTCCCAGCCCCTTCTCTGGACTGGGTCTCAATCTCCTGCAGAAAGAATCATGAGGGAAGCAGGGTGGGGGTGCCATTAGGAACTGAGGTTCTGGAGGGTAACTGCCAGATCGAATCCCATGGCTGCCAAGTGTGCTGTGTGACCTGGGGCAAAGTCCTCAACTTCTCTGCCTCCAGGGAAACACGGGCATGCCAAACCTACCACGTGTGTCCTTAGGAGGCTCATAGGAAACAGTGGCTGCCACCTGAGGAGCCCCACACAAGTCACGGCCACCGGGTCTGATGTAATGGGCAGTGTCTTTACCAAAGTAAAAGGCCATCGATTCCTAGCCTTGAGCTTAGCAAGACTAAATAGGCAAATATATAAGTAAATTGCAACAAGAGAAAAATCTTTCAGATGATTTCTGCTTCTCCAAAACACAACAGAAACAAAAACAGAGAGAGTTGAGACCACACAGAAGATGGCTATTTGGC